>NC_045788.1:87529249-87863300 GCF_009873245.2 Balaenoptera musculus
GCAGGCTTCCTGAATGACAAAGCCTGGGGTCTGCATTGTGGGGAGTGGCGAGCAATAAGGCTGGATGGAGGAGCCAGAAGCCATACTGTGAAGGGCTTTTTAGGTCGTACTAAGAACTTTGGACTCTATCCAGTAAGTGGAATGGAAACACTGAAGGATATGACCAGATACGCACAGTGTAAAGAACAGCCTGACCCAAGCTCCGTGTGAACCTCCTTGCCAATAAACAGGCCAACAAGGAGAGGGGTAGGTCTCATCTCCAGTTACACCAACTCCCCTGTCAGAATGATTTAAGTCATAACCAGGTGGAAAGCTCTTTGTGAGTTCCTTTACTTCAGATCAAATCACACATCTCAATGACAATGCACCACATCTCAATGACATGTAATTTCTCACAAGCACCACCTTTTGTAAAGTAACTGGAAGAATATGATTTAAATTCCAGAGAAGAATGAAAGGAAATAGTGGTATTTCTGCATAATGTTAACCATGATGCAGCCCAACCCATAGCTCCATTATTTAGCTTGCTAAATTCAATGAATCTCTAAATACTTTAATTACTTCCCCCACTGCAACTCTGTGCCATTCATTTCTTCCTCCACAGTGCAAACTCTGTGCCATTCATTTGTTAAAGCCTCCTTTGAAATTCATTTTTCACTTTTGCCCAAAGATCCATAGGCTTTCCATATAGAAGTGAAAAGAAGCAGTGAGGCGTATAGTCAGTGATACTTAAAACTGGATGAGTCACCGGCAAGGAATGTCTGGAGTGTGTTGGAAGGCTCAGCCGAGTGCCACACTCTACAGTCTGGTAAAAATCCAAACAACCCAGATTCACTGAAGTCCATAACCTTCTTTTTAGTTCATGCTGAACCCAAAGGGCTCACCAGTATTTACTAAATTTACATCATCGTCAAAGGGCAATAACACTGTCTTTAGAGTATTGTGTGATGTGACTTCTGGTCATATAGTGCTCAACTAAACAATGAAGATTTAAACAATTTGAATGTGTTGGGTCCCTATTGACAGTAAGCCTTGCTCCAATATTTTTCAGAAAAACCCAAAATGACTGGGTCAAAACTACAGGAAGTGAGATCCAGGTCACCCATATATGTAGAGATTTTATGTCTCCTATCGAAATTTTCTCCATGAAATTTTAACTTCAGAAACAAGTAGGAAAGCTGTGATTATCTTCAAAAAATTATTTTGTTCTAGATTACTATATTTTATAAATTTATCAGCAAAAAGATACTTTTATTCTTAATTTATAAGCAGTCCAGCATGAAGTTCAGATATTAGAAGCAAAAAACATTCATTTTATTACCCATACCTTCTTAGTTAGGATCACGGAGGGGTTTGAAATTATCATTTAATTATGACTTAGGAAAGGCAATCTTTTGGAAAGATCAAAGGATCTGGCATGGCCCTTCAGAGAGGGTAATTGCCAAGGAAACTTAGCAAATATAAGTTAGGCAAACTTGAGTGACGACAGATGTAGAAACTGAGTGACACAGAATGAAGTACTCTGTAGTCCACTGTGGCTGATATATTCAGGATTAGAAATGTTTCTAAGATGTACAAAACACTAGCATTTTGCCATCAGATATAAGTTAATACAGGAACTACCAGAGTTCTAAAGTTACAAACCTAAAAGTAATTAAGAAAATATAACTTAGTAAGAGCATTTATAAAATATCAATAAGATATTTTGCTATTTTGGAAAGCTGTTAATGCCAAAAACTCATGTGGCCGTGCTGTAGTAGAGAAATGGAAGTATATATGGAAAAAGAAACAGCCAATTAAAGCCAATTTCTACCATTAGGGCATTTTCAATTTAATATATTATTGTTGGGCATTTTACTTTCAAGACTTTTCACATGGAAATTAATGGGTTTCAGGCTTCAGACTTTTACCTTATGAGTATGTGATTACTACCTCAAATATAGGAATAGAGTACATATGACCAGTTGAAATATAATGTTAAATCCATCTTAAACCAAACTTTAGATTATAATATTTTTTGCTAAGGAGCAGAAACAAGGACCAGTTGGATAGGGTTTTTCTCCTATCCATTCATTTCAATATTTATCAGGAATCTGTGTCCATAGAGAAAGAAAAAGGGCAAAGTTGGCTCTATACTTATAGGTAGTAAAGGTGTGGTGAGACGGGGCCAAGCAGAGTGTCCTCCCATTTCATGATTGGGTAACAACACCATCACAAAATGAAGTACCAATAAGCTTATTCTCCCAAGTCACTGGTCTTGGGACTTTGGAGGTTCATTTTCACCTTCCTCTTGTTCCCTTCACCTACAAGCTTTCTTTAGCCCTGCACATGCTCAGTCATTCAGTTAGAGTTGACCAACAGTGCTACAAATACTCCTACTCATTACATGTACGCTGGCACTTCATTTAAGCTTTTTACTTTGTGCACGAATTTGGATTTGAATAGTAGTCTCTAGTTTCACTTCCTTGTTTACCACTTTATTTTTCTGCCTGTCCCTGGCCTAAATAAGGGCTTCTCAGCTCTTTGAAGGTGGAAGTGCTAAAATTTCTGCACTGTTTCATTCAAATAAGAATATATTTCAGATAATGTAAGAGGATCTCTGTTACTCCATACTATTCCTCTCTGGGGAATCTCCTTTACATTCAGTCTACGCCATATTTCGCGGATGATCGGCTTTACCAGCATGTTTCTGTGTCTCCTCCCTTCCTGTTATTCATCATGCTTATTCCATGAAAACTGGCTCACCTCAGCCTCAGCTAATATCTCTACATGCTTCTTTCTTCTATGTCACTGTCTCTCCCACTGTCCAACACCTTTTTTCTCACGTTTTCTCCAAACTTGTTTTTCTGAAGGAGTAGTTAGCGGCATCTACATTTCTCTACGTCCCCCCTTCTTCCCATTTGGATCTTCCAATCTCTGGGCTGACTCACTCCTCTCCTCCTTAGTTCCTAAGATGTCAAGTACTACCAGTTCCCTGATTTCTAGTTCCTCCAGTTCCTTTCCTTATAGAACATGAGCATATTTGCATTTTGATTAGCTTTGACCGGGCTCTGGATTTCTCTCAAATCACTTAATTTTTTCCTTCTCGCTTTCCTTCCTTGTTGCCTTCTTTCCTCCTTTCTTTCTTTCTCTCTTTCATTTTCTTCCATTCTTTTATTTTCTTTTTCTCTTCTTGTTTCTATTTACCTCCCTCCCTCTCTCCCTCACTCTTTTCCCCCTCCCCTTTCTTTTTCTTTTCTCCTTTTTTCCTTCCTTCCTTCCTTCTTTCCTTCCTTCCTTCCTTCCCTCTCTCCCACCTTCCTTCCTTCCTTCAATGTTTGTCTCTCTGTAGGTATGAAATATAGTCTTGATTATTTGATTTAGACAAACAAGATATCAGCTGTGTTTCTCCCACTTCTTCCCAACATCATCTCATGGTCTCATGTCAAATCTTTCTCAGGTTTTACAAGAAATTCAGTCATGTTCAAAATAAACTTTCCTCAGGATTGGAGAGAATTGGGAGTGAGGAGTCATACTGTACAATCTGTAATATTCTTTCATCTCCTAAATTTTTAACACTGTCTCACTCAATTTCTCTCCTTCTTAATCCTTCATCTATGGATTCCTTGTTTGCCCCGATCCCAACTGTTCAGAGTGATGTCTTTCTTCATCTTAAGCCTAGGAGTAGGGGCTTAGAGGCTTAGCCATTACCCAAGGGTACTTACTATTATTAACTAGATTTTTGTGGGAAAAATACACACTCCTGAAAAATACTCCAAACAGTGGAGATGTAGAAATGAAAAATAGATCTTCTTGGACCCCAAACTGCCAGACTCTCTCCCTTTAGGTAAACACTGAACTGAGTATCTTTCTAGGAATATTTCATGGCTATATAAATATGAATGTGTATATGTCCTTTGATAAAACACAAACTGTGGCATAGTAATTGACTGTTCAGCTCAGGGTTTTGTTGTTGTTGTTGTTGTTGTCATAAAGTCACCACAGCATCTCATATTTCTCACTTTAGTTTAGCTCAGTAATCAGCAAGAGCAGCTATTTTGGAGGAGTTCATCAAGTTACAGTGTTAAATTTGTTTGGCACCAGGGAACAACATACTACTAGACCTTAATTCTCATTATAAAGCTTTGCCATCATGCTATATTTTTTAACTCATCACTGTAAATCAGGCTCTCTTAATCTTTTTAACCTGGAAGAACATGCAAACTGATGTTCAGGTCTCAGGGAAGTCCTGCACAAAACTGTGATATCTATATCTCACAGTATATTTGATTGATCAGTCAGTTATAGATCTAAAAATCCAATAATAAATGCCAGTGTTCCTTTGAATCAAGATGGCATTTCCAAATACGGTTCTATTTATTATAGCTAACTTATTAACCTGTTCTTTTTGTACAGTTTGCCCCTCCACCAAGATTATAATTGCTAAAACAAGTGGATATTGTAGGTGAAAGAAACTTCAATTTTTCTTCTTTTTAAAAGTCCCACTTAATTTTTTTTTAACCTTATCCATATTAGCCTAAAAGTCTCATTGCATGTTCCTTCAATGTGGTTTGCTAATGAGATAGGGTGTATGGTAGATGCAAGAATAGTATTTTTTGTTTAAAAGTGAGAGGATATTTTAGCCAAGTTTTTTGGAAAAAAATAATAGGTTAATTTTACTATTCATAAAGTTAATTTTTTTCTTCCCATTTCATAAGTTTTACATACACATAAGGTATACATAACAAATTTCTGTTAAACAACTGTCTCAAGACAAAATCATATTTATTTCTTCCAAAAGAAGGCTTGGTAGACTTCAATTTGCAATACAAACTGCAAACTGATTTAATTAAGGCTCTTTGCAATATGAAAATCTGTTAACAATATGAATAATAAAACTGTAAAGTCATAATCCAAAGCACTGAGTGAAAATACAGCATATGACACAAATTTTATAGAAATTTTAAAAGTACATTTTCTAATCAGTGATATAAGACTCAGATATAGGCTTAGAATTATCAAAATATATGCATGAGTTGATTATTTGATCTTATTCATGCGTCTACATATGATATAAATATATTTGAAACTAACTGTGAAAAAGTAAAATTTTACCTCTTTAATCTAAAACTTATGTGCTTTCTTTTTTTGCTTTGTTTTGTGTTTTGCTGCCAAAATTCTCACTTCATGATAAAAAATTATATAAATACCCAGAGCTAACATTTTCAACAAAAATGAGACAACTTCTACCCTTGCTCTTGATGTTTGATCAACAAGAAAAAGCTTACACACGTATGTAAGAAATTGAAAAGTACAGCAAAATGTTCATTGCTTTCTTATAATGGCAGGATACTTTTGTTTTGTTTTGTTTTGTTTTCAGAAATCCAGAACTTTTCTAGAGATCAGTCAATTTCTCTTCAGTATATGATCAGATGTAGCTCATTAAATTCTTCCTTGTCTCTCAAATTCACATTCTGTGGCTGAGAACACTGTTCAAAGATAGATGCCTTCACACAGTCATACATAAAGACTGTTCAGTAGAGTTTACCGTATTCTCAAGAGTTCTTGGGGAGTTCCCTGGCTGTCCAGTGGTTAGGACTTGGCGCTTTCACTGCTGTGGCCCAGGTTCAATCCCTGGTTGGGGAACTAAAATCCCACAAGCCAAGGGATATGGCCAAAAAGAAAAAGAGTTTTCAATAGGATTTGAAACTTGCTGACCTTTTTCCTTACTCTCAGGCCCAAGTAGCAAATGAAACATTTTATGATTTTTTTTGGAAAATAATCTTTACAAATATTCCATTTCCTTTGATATCCAAGAATCGCATCACTTGAAGTCAAAACATTTTCTCAAAAAAAAAAAAAAAAAAAAAAATTTTCTCCAGGACCTTGCTGAGATATGTACAACTGGTTCCTGTGATGCAAAGTGCCCACCAAGTTCTGCAGACCAGGGTCATATAGCCATGCTTCATCTTCAAAGCATTTCAGCAAAATTTCTTGATAGCACTTCTGCAGTTATCCTTTCAGTTAAGACATCCTGTTGAAAAGCCTTCACACAGTTTCTAGAATATTCTTAAGTGAAATATTTTTTGCTTACTAAAACTAACCATTTTTTGGACCATTATCCAGAACTTCTATCCTTCTATTCCATCTCCAAGACTATTT
Organism: Balaenoptera musculus; assembly: GCF_009873245.2. Taxonomy (NCBI): domain Eukaryota; kingdom Metazoa; phylum Chordata; class Mammalia; order Artiodactyla; family Balaenopteridae; genus Balaenoptera; species Balaenoptera musculus. Next base: position 87,535,391 of record NC_045788.1, read on the forward strand.
GACACTAGTACCTTTCTTATGTGACAAAAATAGTACGTTATGATCACATTCAGTATTTTCTTTTTTCCTAAGAGAGACAAAAATCTCTGACAGGGTACCATCAGTACAGATACCAAGTCAGTTTCTGTAAGACACGTTTCCAAAAATTAAGAGAAAAATATTTGATGTTTTCTTTTGGGGGGCAGCTTTTTGCAACAGAAAAAAATTTATGAATTTCACAATCATTTTCAAATCTTGCAAATGCTAAAATATGACATTTACTGATGAAACCTGTGGACAACTCAACATATATGGAGAAGCCATTGGTTTTTAGTTGATTACACAAAATCTTTTCAACATCATGTGACTTGTCATCAATAAGCTGGCTTACACAGTTTGTGATTGGAATCTTCAATTTCTTCATCATGAACTTTATCAGAATTTTCTGTTAGGACAGATCTAAAATTCTCCTCTTCCCCTATATACCTTATCATCAAAAATAACCACACTGATCTTCAGAAATGTTGGTAAATTAGAAAATATTAATGAAATATAAAATAGAAAGACATAAAAATAACTAAGTGAAAAAAACTGCAAAAAAGTTAAAAACTGTCCCATTACAATTAATTTCTAATCTATACAAGTCATGTATTGCAATGTCTTGCAACAACAAAAAAGAGGCAAATAAAGCTGAGTATATCATAATTTTTTCTTTATAATGAAAATTTCCCTGCTAATTCCATTATACTAATAGAGCTTGTTCGTGCCCATAAATCTGGCAGTTATGTATAACAAGAAATTGAGGAAAATAATTTGGGAAGGAGAGGTTATTATCATCGACCTAACATCATCCCCTTCTTGCAGTACAGAAAACACTAATTGTCAACAGCCTTTCATGCCAAAATGGAGAATGGAATCAACCAAATACACAGCTCTACCGTCTGCTTCCATATGGGGTCAATAATGAAATTCAGAACAGAACTGCATGGTCATTGGCCATCACTGTGAGCACAAGCATTGCAGTTTCAAAGCTCAAAAATTATGCTTGTTCAAAAAAATTGCTGTCTATTGTAGAACCCTTTAGCAACATCTCATAGTACTCTAGAGTTTTACAGAACCTAATTGTGAAACCTACTCTAGGAAACCAGAGTTCTGCATAGTTTTTATGCTTTTCCAGTTATCTATTGCTATGTAATAGAATACATCAAAACTTAGTAGCTTCAAACAATTTATTATTCTTCCTCACATTTCTTGGATGACTGGATCAGCTGGGCAGTTCTTGCTTGGGATCTCCTGTGATTACAGTTGAATGGTAGCTGGGCTGGAGGCATCTGAAGTTTTCTTCAATCACATATCTGGCAGGTGGCCTGGGATGGCTGGAACACATGGGAGTTGGCTGGCTGTCTTTGCTCTCCCTGTGATCGCGTGGCTATCTTAGGCCTCCTCACTAAGCAATTCCTAAGGCCAGCTAACATTCAACTGGAAGGGAATTTGGCTCCACCTCTCAGTGGGAGGAAAAACAAAGATTCTGTGACTATCTTTTATCTACCATATACTAATTGTTTATCTAAGGCCCCAGATTTGTAGAATTCTTTTATCTTTTGAAAATGAGAAAGAAACTGAGATTTGGAGCATTTAAGAGACTTGCTCTCAAGGTCCTTCAGCAAATTAGTGACAGAGAACTGAAAAGAATTACACATAAATCCCTTAATTCTTTAAATAGCATATCCTCCAGTTGCAGAGTGTTTTTAAAGTGAATAATATATCCTCAGTGTTCAAATCTACCAGAATGACATTTTAAAGATTCTTGTTTATGTGCATTAGTAGCTTTTGTGCAAATGAAGTATTTTCTCAATTTAATGTTTTCTTTTTCCATCTCCAGATCACCTAATTTCTAGTCTCTAATGTTTTAGAGACATGTTACAAAAAGCTACTGCACATATAATTTTCTCAGTGGTGATTTTATCCTACTGATTCTGCAGACTGGAATTGCTGTTTGCCCTTATCTTCTGAAAATTAAACTGTAATGTCAAGTAGATATTGCAAAGGTTTGGCTATTTAATATATTTTACTCATGAAAATCCACTTAAATCTCAATAAGCAGAAGTTGAAATGTTAGCACTTTAAGCTCCATACATTTATTTTAAACTGGTTTGTTTGGGGGGTGGGGGGGAAAGAAGAAAAAAGTGTTTTCTAGAAGCTTATTTATGTGAATTTCCTGGGGAATAAAGCTGCCTTCTTTGGGCCTTCGCCTAGAGTTTTACTCTATTTTCTTCTTGCTCAAATCTGTTGTTTTTTCCTTGATTTTTTGCAAGTATATTCTGCTGCTTTTTGGGATAGTTCTCCTGGAGGTTTCTTATTTTGTTCTTAGGCAGAAGCTTGATGCCTTTTTTTTGGTCATTTGCCAATGGATATTTGAGTTGACCATGTAGCCCCTGATGATGATGGTGCTAGGACAGACAGTCTCTTCTTTGTATTTCTGTAGTTGCCCCTGCAATTTGTAAAGGCATCCTGTTTCATCTTTTCTAACTTTGGCATGGGTTTTTAGCATGTGTGTATATGCACATAAAATTCCTTCACCTGCCAAGTGAAAATGCACAGTACCCTTCCAGATATTGCAACCTGATGGAAACAAAAGACTAAACTCTTCAGCAAAATTATAACTCCATATACTTCTTTGCTTAAAGGAACTTTATAAAAATCATTATGACATATATTGTATGATACCACTTTCTTATTTATAAAGCAAGTTCAAATAGGCCATTTATTGGAACATCACCCACATAACCGGCCTGGCTCACAGCCCAATTTTCTGATTTATAATTTTATAATATGTCATGTTAATTTCCCTACAGGAGAAAATTAACTGACTAGTTGATAAGTCTTTCTATAGTTTTATTTCTCATTTTAAGTTTATATATTAACATTATGGTCAGGTTTATTGTGAATTAGTTGCTCTGATCCAGATCATCTTTAAGTTTACTGGCAAAATCTAGTTTCTAGATTTGTAAAGCTATGGGCTTGATGCTAGACTGCTGTTTCTTCCACTGTTCTAATGGCCGTGATTATTAGAATCACCTGGGGTTGCTACAGAAAAGGCAGATTACTTAGGTCCTTCCCTGATCTGTTGAATAAAATTCTCTTCTGGAACAGGCTAGGAATTTACTTTTAAACAGATTCCCCTGGTGATTCTTATGATACAAAAGGGCAAGAATTACCACACCCTATTTTGTTGACTCCACAAATAAAAATGGAAAAAATATAAGTATGCTTTTTTTATGCCCCAGGCATTAAAGTAGATGTAGGGGACATATGATTGAATAAGGCAGAGATCTGTCTTCAGGGAATACCTAAAAATGACAGACCAGTGGTCAACTATCTATATATTTCAATGACTTTTTGAATAAAGTTCTATCAAGGGATAGAGAAAAGAGAAGTAATTTTTTGTTTGTCAGAAAAGGACTCTCTAGGGATAATAAAATGTGAAGTTCTGAGTCAAGTTCTTGAGAAACAGCCAGATTTGAAACATTACAGATAATGAGAAGATCATATTGCCTCTAATGCAGAAAGAAAAATCTCAAGAAATATGGATGACAAACTATACAGATGTAGTAGCTTTAAAGAGTTTGAATAACTTTCGTGGGAAGAGAATTAGGAACAGAATGAAAAAAAAGGCCCTGAACCAGAGTTCTTAATCAGAAAAGTGAGGAGCGGGTGCTGGCCATGGGGAGTTGTTAGAATTCCCTGCGGGATTTGTCCAATTGCCCATGTCCAACATTCTCGCCCATCCCAAGGTGGGAATGGTTATTATATAAAATGGAGTGAGGTTGGAGCTTAATAATATTTCCTTAGGATTCTTATACATGCTGATCTCCCATTTGAGATCTACTGATCTAGGAAATAGTGCTTGCCTAATATTTAGGCCATTAAAACTGTAAACTATCACATGCAGTTTTCAGATATATATGGTATATGAAGAATTGCATAATCATAAGGTAGAAAATCCTCACCATGATTAGCAAAATCAAGGTATACTTTGTACTTTTTGGTTCTTAATGGGAAAATTTAGAAAATAATCTTCCTGGCCTTTGTGTTCTCCATCAATAATACTTAGAAAGGTTTAGCTAACCAGATGACAACCACAGCTAGCATCCACCATTAATGTGGTGGTATTCAGCTGAATTGAGGAGCAGTGCCTAGAAATGTATTACTTGTCTCTGAAAGTCGTATTTTAGTTGCACAAATCCATAAGGTGAAAATAAGTCCCATAGCAACAAAACGTAAAAGAGCAAAAAAGATATTGAAAATGTGACAAGTCACTAGTGGAATGAAAGTACAATATCCTTTTCAAAAATGTGAGCAATGAAATTTGGGTATAAGTCATAGAAAAAACAGTGAGAGCTAATGTTATATAGTACTTGTATATAATATTATATATCAGAAATAGCTCTCAATTCTTTGTATGTCTTTATATGTCTTAATTTAATTCTCCTAATAACCTTTCTTATTACCATATTACTATCTCCATTTTTATAGATGAGGAGATTGAGTCATAGAGGTTAAGAAATTTGTGCAGGATTACTTGGTACTAAACATATTATTCACTGCCCCACCTGTATAACAGCATCTCCTCCTTAAGACTAAGGTAAATTAAATCTGTGAAAACAATGATTCCTCATTCTTGCCTGTTGGCCTCGTAGTACACAGAGTCTGAAATAACTGGCAGGCAGCTGTGGCCTGAGGCTTAATAGAACTATGAGGACATCCCACGAACACCACACTTATCCACTACATCAGTGATACCATGTTAGCTGAAGTGGGTGAGCTAGAAGTGGCAAGTATGTTGAAGGCACAGAAAGCTCTCTAGCTGAAAAGATGAGAGTCTCTTTACCTGCTGTCTTTGAGGCCAACTATCTTTCATATTTAGTCCTTAATTGGTGATTAATCCCCCTCAGCATTTCATTGTCTTTTTCAAATCATCAATTGCCCCCAACAGCAGTCATTACCTTTCATAGTCCTTGTAATCATGATTTCTCTGTATTTCTTAACTACTTTGTACATTGTATCTATTAGTGAATTTCCTTCTTCCAGTACACCATCCAAATTCACAACCCGTAAAAGTTTTGACAATTGTACCACTATCCCATGCAAAAGGCTATGTCTATACACTGACATAATAGGGCTCTTCTTGCCAGCTAGAGATCCAGCTTCAAAATCTCATTTTAGGGTTGTGTTTTCAGACCACTCCAGCACGAACTATTTCACATTGAGTTCCCCAGGAGGCAGCCTTTGAGACAAACCTTTGCATTGAGGACATTTACTGGGAAGTTCTCCCAGAATCAACACCTAGGAAGGGAGTGAAGAAAGTAGGATCAAGAAAGTGGAAGGGGCTTCCCTGGTGGCGCAGTGGTTGAGAATCTGCCTGCCAATGCAGGGGACACTGGTTCGAGCCCTGGTCTGGGAAGATACCACATGCCGCGGAGCAACTAAGCCCGTGAGCCACAACTACTGAGCCTGCGCGTCTGGAGCCTGTGCTCCGCAACAAGAGAGGCCGCGATAGTGAGAGGCCCACGCACCGCGATGAAGAGTGGCCCCCGCTTGCCCCAACTAGAGAAAACCCTCGCACAGAAACGAAGACCCAACACAGCCATAAATAAATAAATAAATAAAACAAAAAAAAGAAAGTGGAGGAAGAGATTTAACTGCAATGAAGTTATGGAAGAGGCCTCAGCTAATCCTACTGAGAGCCCTCTTATTGAGGTGACCCTTGAAAGTTATCTGAGATCGATGCAAAGGTCTTTATATTCTTATATCAGTCAGTCATTAGATGCACACTGCTTCTGGAAATGGAGCATGATTTGGGGTAAGTCCTGAAGATATACTCACTTAAGCACTCTTAGCCACCAGCACTCTGTGCAGCTGGGAGAATGTTTCAGTCTGCACAGGAGATCCAGGTGGTGCATGATGGGATCCACTGCAATTGTTTTGGCTGCAACTGAATGATTCTTAGATAACTTTTCACAGTTAATAGAGATAGTCGTCTTGGTTATGGGGTGCAGATAATAACAGAGAAAATATATTAAGCCAACATTTAAACTTTTGTGATGGCTCAGTAAGAGCACATGTGAAGGGTGCCTGCAGACCAGAAAAAGTCATCAGCAAGCGAGCTCATTAAGTAAAGGCATTGCGGTGAGGAGGACTAGTCCGAGAAACTAGGGATATATTATGACTCATGAATTCCGAATTGTGTGACCCTAGCAAATGAATTAAATTCTCTGAATTTCAGTTTAATAAACTATAAAATGGGGATAATAATCCCTTCATTATATGGTTGTTGCAAAGCACCTAGCTATGACTGTCAAAATCAAAGTATGAGTTCAACATATGCCCTTTTCTTAGAAAAGGGTGCTAATTTCTTCTCACCATTAATCCTTGTTGATTTGGGAAGAAGTATCTCTGTTAATACTTCAATCATTAAAAATAACCAGTTTAAGAAAAGGTAATAGGGTATGAAAATGGTAATTCTCTTCCCTGTGTTTTACATAGTATTCAAAAGTCTGTTAATAACTCTAGGAGGGAAGGGAAGTTCAAATACACTATTGTCATAATTTTATCTAACAACTAGAGAATTAAGTTCACCTGTTTCCAGGCAGATTGCTATTCTAAGCCTTTCCTAGATGGACATTCTGGAGCTTCTACTGAGCGTATCCAATGTCCTCTTCCTCCTTCCCTATCCCCTTCTCCTCTTTCTCTCTCCTTTCATTTCCCTTTCCCTCTCCATTCCTTCCATTTATTACTCAATTGATTGTTTTCTCCATCATCTGCATCACTTGATTCATTTTCAAATAGCCTTGCAAAAGTTTACACTAACTTATACCCTAGAAAGGTTAACAAGTGTTTTCTGATGACTATATTTCCAATTTATTTAAAAGTAGGCTATGTATTTATTAGTTTTTCCCTACTTATTTGTTATTGCTGTGGATCAAGCTCATGATTTAAGTCTCTCCTTTCAGTAGTAATTTTATTTGCATTTTTAAATTCTTATTTTGCATTCAACATGATTATTTAATTTAGTACATAAAATAGCCTATTCCTAAGCTTGTATTATTCTCATCACTATTATTAAAATTAAAGTTATTACCTTTCTTATTTGTGAAATTACATAAAGTAATGATTTTGTGACTATAAGTAACGCTGACCTAAACATGATGAGAGATGAAAAAAATGCAGTTTTAGACAGGCCAAGAGAGTCATTCTAGAATTAGTGACAGGCTCAACTATTGAAGATTGATTTTATTGGACATTTTTGCCACAGGTTATTCACCAGCTCAAGGATAGCTTGAACACTTTTATGTTTTCTGCAGATGGTGCCCAGTATAAAATTATTTTTCTAATGCAATGCATAAAGTGATGTGGCATAAAGTTTGTCAGACAATATAAAATAATAAATTTGTCGGATGCTGCCAGAAATAAAGGGAAGTGTATTTTTCTTCGTTTTCTTTTCTAAGTAAATAGCAGGATTTAGTTTGTCATACCTGTAAAAATTTCTTGGTGAGTACTTACTAAGTGCCAATGTTCCAGTTTTGCCTAGCCTGACAGTTTGAAACCTCAAAGGGCATTTGGCTACATCACAGGAGAAAGATAAAGACAGGGGGAAGGATGGATTACTAGGATATGTGTAGGGCTCAATTTGGGAAACTACCTGAGACTTGCAAGGAGGGAAACTGAAAGCATGAAAGTTCATGCAGTAATGGGAAGAGAAAGATTTTTATTTAAAAAATGAGGAAGAAAGAAAGAAGGAAAGAAAGAGAGAGGGAGAGGAGAGGGAGGGGGAGAGAAAGAAGAGAGGAAAGAGAAAGAAAAAGCGAGAAGATCGTTTGCAGAGAAAAAAAAAAAATCCTTCATGAAAAAGATTCAAAGGGTGTAAATACAGCTCCTAATCTGTAGTGGGAAACACATGAATGAAGAGCAACCAACATTGCTTCCACAGCATAGAACAATAACGTTGCTAAGAGAACCACTGCTTTGAAGAGCAGACTGCTGCTTGAATGCAGGTGCAGTTTTGTTTGAGCCACAAGTATTTTGTATCTTTTTCCTCTTGTTGCTTTCTCTCTCCTTTGAGCCTCTGTCCATATGCTGAGCCTTTTTTTTTAAAGTTTTTGGTTGCACCCTGCAGCATGTGGGATCTTATTTCCCCAACCAGGGATCGAACCCGCTCATCCTGCATCGGAAGGCAGAATCTTAACCACTGGACCGCTGGGGAAGTCCCTGCTGAGTCTATTTTGAATTTATATCCTATGGAAATTTTCAGCGTATGGAACTAGCAATCAAAACCTAAAGAAGTTCACAGTTTTGAGCCCTATCTTGCTAAACTTGGACTTTCCTTATTATGGGGGTAGGAATGTGGAGAAATCTGAGCACATCTTAGAAGGTCTGCTTTTAAAATAATGCTCCCAACTGATATTTTAAAAATTTAGAATTATTTCTTCTTGTATTAGTCACTAGCCTCTCCATAGCTTCCTCATTTAAAATGCATTGATTCCTGATGGTTAACAAATTTCATATTTTGCGAGATCTTCTACACAATAGTGGCAATTTGGTCAGCGCAGTTGTCAAGTTTCATCTAGCAAAAATGAAATCTCCTCTTACCAATATTTCTGTATTATTTCACACAGCAGTAGTATTATTTTGAAATGCAACTATTTTAGACTCAACTGTGTTGGAACCCCCTAAACATTCCAAGATTAGGTGAGAGACCATCGTGCAAGTGTTGCCCGGGAGGTGGCCAATTCCAGTTTGTGAATCAATTCCTCATCCACATTTAGGTCTAAATTCCTAAATGTCAGGTTGGATGTTGGAAGAGGATTTTTGCAGAGAACTGTCAGTATGCTTTCAACTGTCTCTCTCCCCTAGTGCCCTACCCATGGAGGAGGGATGGGGGGCCATTGTCCCCCACATCAAGAATTATATGTGTTCCCTGGAGCTTGGTGGACTACCGTCTGACTCGCATCTGATAAATCTAAAGGATAAGAGGCCATGTTAACTACTCTGATGGCAGTCTGAAGAGGGCTTAAAACACGGGCAGTCTGCACTTCCAGAACTGTTGGGACAAAGGCTGCCTGGGCATTGTTTGTGTGCCAGATGAAGGGAAGCTGACCGTGAACATGTTTGAAGAAGACTGGAAGGGCTGGAAAACCACAACAGCTTAGCACTGTGAGAGACAGTGTCCCTCACAGGCGGCAGCAGTGGAGGGGAATGAATGGGCATTGTCCAAGAGCAGGAGGGGCCGGAGCCCATGGAATCAGTGACCAGCCCAGGAAGTCAAGGCAGATTCCCAGGGAGAGCACCTGTGCAGCGCACATGTGAGACCTGCCTGAGGGCTCTCAGAAAGGATTTTAAAAGCCCTGGGAGGATTTTACAGCACTGTGCATGTCCGGAATTCTTGGCTTACGGCCGAGGACCAGAGCAGCCAAAGTTGCAAATGTATAAACGTAGATGGAGAGTTTGCCCAAACACATGAAACAGAACATATAGGGCCCTGAAGACATACTTTCATAGGCTGACTTTTAAAATCAGCACGATCCTCCTCTTATGAAGAGTTTAGTGGGCAGAGTTAAGGATAGGCTAAGATGAAGAGCTTGTGGCTGCCTTTTCCCTGCTAAGGACAGGACATCAAATTTTGAAGAATATAGAGTCATAAAACCGTCAGAAAATGCTATCCTTTGCCCCAAATTTAATCTCTTAGGGGAGATGCAATTATTTGGAATTAAAAATATAAAACTTAAATTTAAATGTTCTCATTGCAGCACTATTTACAATAGCCAGGTCATGGAAGCAACCTAAATGCCCATCGACAGACGAATGGATAAAGAGGATGTGGTACATATATACAATGGACTATTACTCAGCCATAAAAAGGAACAAAATTGGGTCATTTGTAGAGATGTGTATGGATCTAGAGACTGTCATACAGAGTGAAGTAAGTCAGAAAGAGAAAAATAAATATCGTATATTAACACATATATGTGGAATCTAGAAAAATGGGACAGATGAACCAGTTTGCAAGGCAGAAATAGAGACACAGATGTAGAGAACAAACATATGGACACCAAGGGGGGAAAGGGGGGGATGAATTGGGAGATTGGGATTGACATATATACACTAATATGTATAAAATAGATAACTAGTAAGAACCTGCTGTGTAAAAAATAAATAAAATAAAATTCAAAAATTCAAAAAGAAAATTTAAATGTTCTCTCAGGGTATAGTACCATCTTTTGACATACAATTCATACTACATTCTTTCACTAGTAATTATGTGTTAAATTATAAAAGGAGGCGATATAAAATTGGGTATACTTCCTACCACTAGGACACACTTGGTTTTGGGTAATCACAAAAATTAAATGACTGAGAAATCTTAAAATATAGTGAGTCTTACCTGAGAATGCTATGAAGAAAATGTTCAAAGTTCACGACTTAACAATAACTAGCCTAGTTGGGGGACGGAGACAGCTGAGATTTTTAGATTTTGTTCACCTGCCTACAGGGAAGGTCTTTTATAAAAATAGCCCTTTACAGATAGCAGCAAAAGCACAATGAAATACCCTATTTATTCTTGTTTCAACTTGGGTTTAAAATAAAAACTTTTTATATAGACATACCATTAAGGTCTGTATTTTAAAGCTGAAGCAATGGTAATTCTCTAGGATGATTCATTTGAAAATAATAATATTAATAATAACACTAATGCTACAAAACAATAATAGCTAACATCTCTATCTGCCAGATACTATTCTAATTAACCATCATATATTAACTTGTTTAATCTTCAAACAACCTTATGCATTTGGTACTATTGTTACATCTCTTTTATAGAACAGGAAACTGAGCCTTAGAGAGCTCGAAAAACTTTCCTAGAATACCAAGTTTTAAAATGCCCCATAATTTTTTATATGTACAAGTTCTGCCAAGTAAAATTCTGATTTTTTCTAAAAAAGAAAACAATTCAATAATATCACTTGGTGTGATACCAAGTTCAGATAAGGTAATGCATAAGTAGAAAATTGTAATATGATATACAAATGTGTAATGACATTACCATCTTATGATGTAGTTCCAATCTCTGAGTTTAGGACTGATAGGAAAGGAGCTATAGGGGAAAGCAACTAATAAATCAATGACTACAGAAAAAGAGAATCCTTGATTTTCTCCTAGGCTAATATTGCTGTTAACCCACAAAGACGGTAGTGATTTTATAATGCTTATAGTTGATGGGCAGAGGCTGGTACTATTAGGCCCACATTAAACTCCATTTCTTTAGGCGTAAATCCATCTACCGAAGTAGTACATGCAGTGACCTTTAATGAATCCCTGTAAGGGTGACAGATGACCATGATCTCAAATAAGCAGATGCTAATTATGTACTGCTCTCAGGGATGAGCCCCAACGGTGCCCTCCTCAGCTGTCCTAGCCCCTGGTCTGACTGTCTAGGAGACAGAGGAGAGAGCATTGCAGAAACTAACAGTAGTGCCTTAAAAATGAGAGGGTCAGACAGATGCTTGAGTTTCTGTACATATGGGGGAGGAAATGTGGCGGCAAGTGGAGAGAATGACTAGAAGCTGGAAAAAGGGGTAGATTCTGTATTTATAAAGCATGAAGGTCTTAATGGGAAGTAATTTATAAATGTACATCTTCTGACATGTTTGGGGGTTTCTCTGTAGATTAGGTCACTCATGACCACAAAAGAGACATTACTTTTGGTGCAATTAAAAGAGAATTAACACCAAGTGCACATATAGTAGCAGAGGGAGTTGAGAAATATTTAGCTTTCATTTGTTTATGAAATACATATGTGCCAGACTGTGTGATATGCTGGATATTAAAAAAAAAAAAAAAAAAAAAAAAGATTCTTAGGTGCTTAGGATGGTATTCTTACTTTCCAGAAAGTCTAGTTAGCTATTTTAGCTCTTGTAGAAAACTCATAGCAAAGAATATCTATTTATTTAGAATGGACTGCATGGGTGAATGCCAAACTATCAAGAGCCCAAAGTCATTATGGGCCTTGTTCCAATTTAGAACCTCAGTTACCAGTTTGTGTGGTGTGAAATCTTTGCTTATAGCTCGTGTCTGTAAGGATCCACATGTCTTCCAGCACTAGCATGAGTAACACAGTCTCGTTTCTGTCTGTTCACACATCTCTCTCCCGCCAAGTGTAGGACAGCCTCCTTTTATATATAATGCTTTATATACACATTTTCTGCTTCTGAGTAGTGATAGACTGTTTTATGACAGCACAAACACAAAAACTCTCCTTCGTCAAATCCCAGACACTGTACGAGGCATAAAAGAGGAGAAAGAAAAGGGAAATGTAGCTGGCTGTTTCCATCAAACGAAGGAGAGAAATTGTCTTGAAACTAGTCAGGGAAACGCTGCAACAGCTGGCCAACTATTTTTGTAATAAAAAAAAAAGCTCCCTTTGTACTATTGGAGAGATGTACCCAAACATCCTGAGTGTGTCACCACTATTTATATGTGGCCTCGAGCCTTGAGGGGCCTACTCTACAGTGTAAATTTGCGATTTTAAGATCTGCAGAATATGCAGACCTGCTTTATTTGCCTCAGCTTAGGAAGACAGGCTGTTACTGGGCAATATCACTAGGTAACCAAAGGGGAGGCGGCAGTGTTCAAAACTCCTTTTCTTATTTAGGTAAAAACACAATTGTTCTGCAACCTGTTACTTGCATTGTATGCTCTTTATCAAAAGCATTTTTTTTTTTTTTTAGCTATTTAGTTACTGAGATCACTATTCTAAGTAAACAATACCATGAACTATAACACTGACAAGAACAAAATCCCCAAAGCTTTAAACTAGGATGTGAAACAGTTCTTTAATGGATTTACCTAAAAGCAAGACAAATTTAGGTCAAACCAGATAGCTCTTGATATTTTCTACAACTCTTTGTGACTTACTGTCCGATTATCCATTTTGCAGCTCTCCCCTGTAAGCTGTGTGGTTTACAAGTTGACATAACAATATTTAAGACAGAGAAATAAAATCTAAATGCCTCATATATGTACATTACTGAGACGTTGTTCTCAAATTAGGCAAAAGTAATGGTCTCAGGTTCAGATTTCCTTACAGAGAGAAGACCAAAAAAATGTCCAGAATGTTTCAGGAGATACCCATATCTTTTCTTCCCTATCAAATGTGTCTACATATTGATCTATATTCACTGTTTCATTTTTCTGGCCTACACTTATTCTTTTCACCCTAGTCTGGCTTCTGCCTTCAATACTTGCTGTGATCGTTTTCTCAACTGTCAGGAAAGCCCACCTAATTGCCAGATACCACTCGACCTCTCTGTAGTGTCCGACTTTGTTGTCAATGTGGTTGCCTTGAAATGCTCTTTCCCTCCTTTGCTTTCTTGTGATGGTCCTCCCTCTTCTCTAACTGAAGCAACTATGCATGTGGAGCCAGACTGTGTTCAAAAGCTATGTGACTTTGGGCAAGTTACTTTAAAAATTTGTGCCTCAGATTCTCTGTCTGTAAAATGGATGTGATAATACTAATAACTGTGGCTACATGGTGCTCTTGAGAATTAAATGAGTTGATTCATGTCAAGGGCTTATGACAGTGCCTAGTATTATCTTACTCTAGATTGTGTTTTTACTGTATTTAATGAAGTTTAGTTCTGAAAAGCTATTGTTCTGAAAAGTTATTTTCCTTGAGTTTTGTATCTCCTTCCTGGTTTACACTTTTACCTAACTTATCATGGTTCACAAATGTGACCTCTTTCCTCCTGGGCTCTACTCTCATGTCTTTAAGTTTGCCAGAACACTCTGGTGGATGTCCAACAGGGACTCAAACTCATATGCCATCACTAAGGTCATTCATTTTCTTTTATCTATTTGCTGTTTTCCAGACACTGTGCTTGGCTCAAGAGCACTGTTCACCAAGAGCCCAACACTTTGTTGGGTATAATGTTCTTGTATCTCAATGTTTTTGCCCCTTAAGACTTTTGGATATATTTCTCCACTGAATTCTAGTGTTGAATAATGTTGCTGACAGTGTGTCTAAGGGCAGTCTGAATGTTTTCCTCTGGGTGACTCAGGTCTTTTTTTTTTTTCATGGATACTCAACAGGTTCCTTATTTTTTATTCATCTGTATTTTGTTTATTTATCTATTATTTATTTTGGGCTGCATTGGGTCTTTGTTGCTTTGCGTGGGCTTTCTCTAGTTGAGGCGAGCAGGGGCTACTCTTCATTGCAGTGTGCAGGCTTATTGTGGTGGCTTCTCTTGTTGCAGAGCATGGGCTCTAGGAGTGCGGGCTTCAGTAGTTGTGGCACACGGACTCAGTAGTTGTGGCGCATGGGCTTAGTTGCTCCGCGGCATGTGGGATCTTCCCAGACCAGGGCTCAAACCCGTATCCCCTGCATTGGCAGGCGGATTCTTAACCACCGTGCCACCATGGAAGTCCCTATTCATCTTTAGTTTTGAAGCTCTGTAATTTTACTAGGATACATGTTGGTGCCCATTATTCTACATAAAATGACCTTTTCTAATGTGCAGTATGTTCTTTCAATTTGTAAATTCAACTTTTTTATTTCTAGAAAACTTCTAAATTTACATGTTTTAATATATTTTTTCTCTTGGAAGTTTGGCTTTCTTCTTCAGATGTATTTATATTCATGCAGTACCTCCTTTGACTGTCTTCCAGATCTCATATTTGCTTTATAATCCTTTACATTTTTATTTTGCTTACTCTTCTTAATGTGGTGTTTTTACCCATTTCTACATATATATTGTTTTTATTTGTGTTATGATTTGTCTTTCTTTTATACTTTTTCTACAGAGTCCTGTTAGCTTATATTTTATGTTTTCCTGTCTCATTGTTGCTACCCTGAGTTATTATCTCTGCTGTGACTTTTCTTGATTTGTTAAATTATTCAAACTCATGGAACCATACTACTCTGTAGTAATATTTTTCTTCATCTATGGTTTATTTTTCTTGTTCTTTCCGTTATTGTATTTTCTAATGGTTTCCAGTTTATTTTTTATGATTGCTTATCTCTGAATGTGGTGAGTTTTAACAAGATGATTTAATTACAGAATAGTCATTAGAAAAGTGAGCAGCACACGTTCCCAGATGACGGGGGTACTCCCCAGTTCACACGAAAGTTCCTTATGACAGAGCTGTATATGTTTTGTAAACTGTTTCTCTTCTCTTCAGCCAGCAGGATTTGCAGTTACAGGGATTGTCATGATTCAGAATCTCTTCCCATAAGACATATGCAAAACTGTTCCCTGTGGAAACAGCAGGCTTCAGCCTCATCGCTCGTGTTGCTCAGGGTGCCACTTCAGAGCCCAGGGAAGAATGTAACACAAGTTCCATGCAATATTTTTATTGTGTCTGTTATGGATTCTGGGTGTTTCCCTTAAGGTGTACCATCTTCTGAGGACAGCTGTGCACAAGTTGATAGCTTGAGATCTTGAAATCATTCGCTCTTGTCATCTTTTCATACCTCTTTTACCTCCACTACATAATTTTCCACGCATTGTAGTTTGGATTATAAATGTCTTCCACTTCTCTTAAGATGAGACTTTTACTTCTGTTTCTTATTCTTCTTCTTCCTGACATGCTTTTCAAGAAGAGAATGGGACAGGACCATTTTTTCCACCATTTAAATTTTGGAAGTTAACATATACATTTAGATCTAAGCTATGCTAAAAAAGTATTATTTCAGAAGGACAGAAGAATAGTCTCACCCCCCTTTATTAAGATTAGGTTTCCAGTCCAATTCAAATGTATGCATTTTTCTCCAATTAGAAATGCACAAAGAAAAAAATGTCATGGCAGCAGATAAATGCCAATAATTTGGACAATAAAAATGCTGGCATTGAGCATTTTTAAGCATACAATGAATTTAACACTTAACTGGATTTCAGACTGTAGATACTTTAAGGAATTAGAGGATCAGTTTTGTTAAAAGTAGCTGTTTAAACAAATTCAATTGCAAGTAAAGAACTCAATTGGTACTCAAAGGTTTATATATTACCATGTACTAAGCGTTGTGCTGAAAAGGCAGCAAAACAAGTGCATAATTTCCTATAGTGGTAAAGGAATTTACTTTTTGTTAGACCAGTATATGCACTTGTAATGTAGAGCTCTTCTATGCAGCAATAGTTTAATGCTACTCTGAGGCCAATGGGAATTCACTTTGGTATTTCAATCTCAGTTGTGTCACAAGGAGTTTTTCTTTTTCTTGGCTTCAGTTTGGTAACTATTTCATATATCTATGATGAATGAATGTCAAAAAATGATACATTTAAGGCAAATTCTGTGAGTTTTTGTTTTCTCTCTTTATGCATGGGTTTGGAAGTGAGTGACTCTTTGACTGTCATGATGAGATGAGGTCCTCTGTGCAGAATCTATAAGAGAGAATGAAGAAATCAAAACAAAAAAGGGAGGAAATAGCTACCTGATTATTTATAAAAATAGAGAATGATACCTGGGGAAAAAATGGATTTCTGTCTGGAGAGCTTTTCCTTGCTGTGCTCCTTATCTGTTTGGGACCCACACTGTTACCTGAAAAAAACTATTCTTCTCTGAACTGTTCTTCTGTATCAACAACAGAGGGAAATTTTCCTGATAGGGTAGTTCATACCAACCATGAAATTTCTACAAGAAGATCAAAGTTCAGCATGTACTTTGAGAAGCTCGGTATGGTTTTTCCAAGGATCCGCTTTCACTATTCTCAGACTGAGAGGTTCTTAGTGGTTTATTGTTAGAAGGAATTTAGATAAAAACAGGCCCAAAAGAAACAATGTCTGGGGACAAGCTGTCTCAAGAGATTAGTAACAGCCGACATGGAAACTTTAACCTCAAGGTCAAAAGCTCCAATCTATCCCGAGTCAATAGTAGCTGGGAAGTCATTAGAATACAAATGGCCAGTATGCTAGGACAAAGAAAGAAGGCGTCCCAACCTTGCTCTTCAAATGTACTTGTATCACAAATCCCAGTTTGAAAATAAGAGGGGATTTATACACATACACAAGCACGCATAAACACACAAACCCACCCACATACATACACATAGGGGAATAGAACTGGATGATGTTCACACACATATTAAAAATGTTTTTGAACAGTAGGATTATGAATTAGATTTCATCTTTTTGCCAATTCCTATTTTCTAAATGTTACACAATGAAATACATTCTTTTTTGTTAGGAGAAAAAAATTAAAACATTTTCCTCAGGCTTGATTTTTATAGAACTAAAAGATAATCATATCATTTTTCTCCACATGTTTATCTCTTTAGATCCAGTCTTTAAAATGCTTTGGCCAGTAACTCTTCTGAGAAGCAATCAATCTTGTCTTAAGTAACTGGTCCAATAGATAGTCTTCCCAGCTTCTTCGTTATTTAGTACTTATGTCTCCCAATCAGCTGTCAAAATAGGTTAAAACCTATTTTGAAACCTCCAAGGGACTATCCAAATATTTTTCAAATTCAATATCATTTTAGAAAGTTTTTTTCTTTATATTTGACCTAGTTCATATTTTTATTAAAAATATACTTTTCAATGAGAGTGAGTGTGTGCTCATTAAAGTCACAGTACAAGGCTTATAATAATAATAATAATAAAAAAACCCAACCAGCCTCTTGCTCTTCAGAGATAATAACATTCAACAGAGGTTTATTTATTTACTCACCAGATAACTAATGAAGGCCTACAATGTACCAGACAGTGTTCTAAGTGCTGTGAATTAGCAGTGAGAAAGCACATAAAAGTCCTTTCCAATATGGAGTGTACATTGTGTACAATATGTACAATAGGAAGACAACTAATAGATGAATAATAAATAAATAATAGATTATTCATTGGATGTGATATGTGCTCAGAAAATATAACGGAGCAAGGAAGAATATATGAAATATTCAGAGGGAGTGAAACGCTAGATAGATTGTCCAGAGAAGACTTTATTGAGCAGTGATTTTTGTCACCTTAGGGAAGTCAGTGAGTTAGTCAAGAGGATATCTAGAGGCAGAGTTTCTGAGCAACATGTGCAAAGACCCTGAGGCAGCAGTGTGCCTGGTGACTCAAACAAACTCAATTATTCATGTCCCCCTAAAACATTTCTACATAGCTAATCAATCAATAGGGTTTATTAATATTAGATATGTTCTATCGAATCCCACCAATATATGAGTCATTGGCTCTCTGCCTCATGACGGCCCCATCCCATTTATCTTCCCTTGTCCCCTAGTACAGTAATGTTAGAATATTTGGTTAAGTTGATTGTCACTTTTTATATTATTTTGACTCTGCAAATAATATTCATAATAACTAAATTTTTTGCATGATTTAATTTTCTAAAATTAATAACTGTCTTATTCTTCATATGCCTGGCTTGTGATGGATACAACTGTGATTAATATTTTCCCAAACACTTCTGTATCCCTGTTTAATGCCCATCTGTATCATTTATCATTTACTGCCCCTAGTCTTTTCTGTCTTTCTTATTCAGTGAGACTCTTGCTTCTCAGGCCTACTGTCCTTCAGCAGGCAGCTTTTTGTTCCATTTTGCTGACCGTCTGAATGTTGAATCTCTTGTTACCTGGCTTTCTTCTCTTGTTTTATTGGGATTTCATATTTCCTACTGAACTATCCAAATCAATTTTCTCTTATTCTTCATTGGTGGCTGATCTTGCATTTCTTTGTGTAATTACTTTTTATTATTTACTATTTACTTTTGAGTTCAGTTTTCTGTTACTTATAACCCAAGTTACCCTAGGACATACAGAATTTAAAAGATTATATAAGATCTCATGTAATGAGAAGTCCTGCGATAGTTTGACTCCATGTCTGGTTAATGCAGTGGATCAACAACATCATCCTGGACCCAAATTTTGGGCCCTGTCTGTCCACTTGCAATTTTTGTATATTCCATCATGGTCATGGCAGGTTTAACAAGCACTAGGCATCACCAGAGATCAGAAGAAGAGAAAGACACATTTTTTCTTATGTTAAGGGCTTAATAACTTTTCCTCTAGGTTTAATTATGTTATCCAGAGAAGAATCATCTACTCCTCACCTGTGATGGGGAGTGATCAGGCAGTAGGGTGGTAGGAAGATATATGTTAAAAGCTTCCTCTTCTAGTAGAGAAAGAAGTTTAAGAGTCACACAGTTCAACATATCAACTTCCACTTAATTTCTCGTCCACTTAATTTTTCTTCCAATTCTTCATCCCAGCTCATCACTACACCTAGTATTCACCAGTCCACAACTGTTCAGAATGAAATTTTGTAGAAAATAGATTCATGATTATCATCCTGGAAAAGGGTGGGGTTTTATTCTAATTATTCAGATTTAGAGGATAGGGCTTCTGGAGCCCATCATTCTCTGTAAAATGCTTTGTGTGGGCATAATTTTTCATTTCTCTCAGAAATATTCCCAGAAGTGCAATTTCTGGGCATACGTTGAGTGATTGTTTAGTCTTTAAAAAACTGCAAACTATTTTCCAGAGTGGCTGTACCATTTTACCTTCCCACCAGGGATGTATGTGAGACGCAGTGTCTCTACATCTTCACCAACTTTTGCTATTGTCACTCTTTTAAAATTTTAGCTGTTTTAATATGGATGGAGTGACATCTCATCATAGTTTTAATTTTCTTTAAATAATATCTTTAAATAATTTCTTTCCATAATATCCAATGGTATATATTGCTTTTAACATTTTACCAGTTCAAGTAAGACATAGAGAACTTACCACACTTTTCATTCAGTTACCTTTTCCCCTTTATATTACAATTGTCTTAAATATTTCCTCTGTATACATTAGAAACTACATCAGACAGTGTTAAAAGTTCTGCTTTACCCCCTAACAATTTAGAAAACTCAACCTGAGGATAGTATATTACCTTTATCCATATTCCTACTCTTCCCATTTTCAAATTGTTCTTTCTTCATATCTGATGCTACAAGTTTCCTTTCTTTATTATTTTATTTCTGTTTGAAGAATTCCCTTTAGACATTATTTTAGGATAAGCTTGCTGATGTCAAATTTTCTTAAATTCCTTCACCTGAGAATGTCTTGATTTCACTTTCATTTCTAAAGGATATTTTTGCTAGTTATAGAATTTTGCGTTGACTTCTTTGAGCAATGAAGATGTGCTATTTCCTTCTGGCCTCCATGGTTTCTGGTGAGAAATTTGCTGGCATTCGAAGTGTTGTTCTTCCATAGATAGTGCATCTTTTTTTTTTTTTTTTTTCTGGGTGCTTTCAAGATATTTCATTTGTCTTTAAATTTCAGAAGTTTGGCTTCTGTTTTCTTCTGAATTTATTTGAGTTTATCCTGTTTAGGGTTTTCTCAGTTTCTTGAATATATAAGTTTTTTCCTTTTTGCCAAAGTTTTAGTTCCTCAGCCATTATTTCTTTGAATACTTTTTTTTTAATTACGACAATTTTTTTTAGAGAAGTTTTTAATTCACAGCAAAATTGAGAGAATTTGAATACTTTTTAAGCCTTGCTTTCTTTCTTCTTTCTTCCAGGACTCATAACACAAAACGTAAAGCCTTTTGTTATAGTCCCATATGTCCCTGGGACCTTATTCTTTGTTTTTTCCAATCTACTTTTCCTCAGTTGTTCAGATTAGGTAATATCTATTGTACTGTCTTTGAGTTTATGAATTCTTTCCTCTGTCCCTTCCATTCTTCTGCTGATCCCATCATTGAGCTCTTTATTTTGATTATTTTGTTTTTCATTTGTAAAATTTTCATTTGATCCTTCTTCATATCTTCTATTTCTTTGCTGAGACTTTCCATTTTTTTTCATTTGTGTTTTTGAAACTGTTTGCTGAATAATTTCTATGATGACTGCTTTAAAATCCTTGTCAGATATTTTCAACATCAGTGATATGTTGGTATTGGTATCTGTTGATCGACTTTCCTCATACAAGTTGAGATTTTCCTCGTTCTTAGTATGATGGGAGATTTCTTATTCTGACCCTAAGAATTTGGAATTTGGGGTTTTGTTTTATGAGAACCTGAATCTTATTTAATCTTCTTCTTCTTCTTTTTTTTTTGTAAGAAAGTCACTGTTTTGTGTGGAGTTAAGATCTAGCGGAAGTGGAATTTTATTTTACCATATGTTACCATGGTGAGGGAAGCAGAATGCCAACTGACATCTCCCTGCACCATCTCATTCCACCTCTTTGCTGCTATGTGTGGGTAGAAGTTATGTTTTGCATTTGGTCCCACTGACACCAATCAGGTGAGGGGAAGGGGGAGGCCAACTTGCCTAGCCTTGCTGTTGTTAGGTGGGACCAGAACTTCAGCCCCCAAGAGCCCCACTGATTCTGCAGGGGTGGGGGCAGTTTTCCTTTGGTGTTTGGCTGGACTAAGGTATGTATTATTAAAATGGTGTTCTATACTTCTAGGTCACCCTTCACTGGTCCTTTGGTTATAGTGTGTAGGCTTTTCTTTGGGCTTTGTTGTTTGTCTGTGCCTCTTGGCTGCTCTAGGTCGTAGGTTTCTCCAGTGCCCCACCCAGGATACATGAAAGGCAAAAAGAAAACCTAAGGAACTCTCACCCTCATCAACATATTGTTTTTCAAGTCCTACAATTCTTATCCAGTCTATGTTCTTTTAACTTTCAGACTCCTCTTTCTATGTTTGCTTCCTGTACTACGTCCAGGACTTTCTGGGTGTGTGAAAGAAGACTAGCTAAGAATGAGTTATCCCATCCTGGCCAGAACCAGGAGTCCTGGCATTCATCTTTAAGTTTATTTCATAACATTATTCCATTCAGTTGACACGTAATGTTGAATTGTGTCATCCATCCATCCATACACCCATCCATCTGTTTATTCTTCCTTCATACCATCCTTTTATCCACAATACATTTGGTATGTGTGGAGTAGCTGTGAGGTACTATTCTGGAGGCACCTGGGGCATGGGATGGGAAACATGACTACCCAGGCTAATCAGCCCCTGGACAGGTCCACACTTTATTGTAGGAGACATAATTGAAAAAAACGAACTATGTTCCACATAGGAGAAAAAAAGACAAATCATTATTGTGTTTATTTATATGCATAATATCTGTTTATAAATAAGCCACAAACACTTTTTTAAAAAAGAAGGTTATTTGTGAAATGTAAACATGTGCACAGATCGATGTGAAAGATTCAAAGGCCTTCCACTCACTGGCTTTGGTGATGGTGATTATGTAGATGCCCTTAAGTTCTCTCTTGGCATCAGACTACCACCCGAGTCACCCTCACCCCAGTCTCTGCCTCCAGCCCTGGGAGTGTATTTTGCAGTTCTCTGAAAGCTCTGAAACACCTGGGCACTCTTACAGTGAGGACTGCAATTCATCAATAGTATTCACAAAATGATCTGTTTACAGTTGATCTTGAATATTTCATTTTCTTTACTAGCAGATTTTCTATTGTAGGTTTGGTGTCTCCCAAAACGTGGAGCACAGAGGAATCACCTTCCTTACTGTACTCCAGTGACAGCTGCCACCAGTCACAGACAATTACAAACTCTCAGGTCAGATGTAGTAAGCCAACCAGAGTGTCATAAATTGCATGTGTGAATTGCCAGGGGCCCCTGGCTAAGTCTGCAACTGAGCTGAAAATAAAACTCCTGACTCTTCCCATACAACTGCCTTGCTTCTCTGAATCAAAGTCCCAATACACTGTTCTTTTATTGTCCTGGTATCTCCCCTTGTTGCACTCTTCAGCTGTCTCCTTTAATCTTCTCGGCAGGCTCAGTAACAATTTCCATTTTTTCTTGACCTTATTAACAGGTGGTACCAAAGAGATGATATGTGTCATTGTGCCATGGAAACTGATGTCTCACTCCTATTATTAATATACTGCTAACACACACACACACACACACACACACACACACACACACACTTTTTCTCAGTATTTTTTGGCATGCATTATGATAAAATATTACCCTTGTGTTGTGTCCTGAGGATGCTTAGTCTCTAAAGGTGGTCTATGGCAAAAAGTTTACTTACTACAGCTCTTGGAGATTAATAGTGCATATTAGTACTATCAAAGAAATATTACTCTTCGTACTATTAAAGAAGTCTTACTTTATTTAATCCTATGTTTTTCAAACATTAACTAAGACAAAGTTTTTAAATATGTATATTTTTTATAATATAAATTTATTTATTTTATTTTTGGCTGCATTGGTTCTTCATTGCTGCACACGGGCTTTCTCTAGCTGTGGCGAGCGGGGGCTACTCTTCGTTGCGGTGCGCAGGCTTCTCATTGCGGTGGCTTCTCTTGTTGCAGAGCATGGGCTCTAGGCGTGCGGGCTTCTGTAGTTGTGGCACAAGGGCTCAGTAGCTGTGGCACATGGGCTTAGTTGATCTGCACCATGTGGGATCTTCCTGGACCAGGGCTCAAACCCGTGTCCCCTGCCTTGGCAGGTGGATTCTTAACCACTGTGCCACAGGGAAGCCCAAAATTTTTAAATATTTAAAAAAATTATTTCATATGAAAGTAGTATTTTTATATAGTGTGCACCAATCTCAAGTTTATAGTTTGTGTAGCTTTGACAAATGCAAACATGTATGTAACCTATATCTCCCCATCAAGATATTTCATCACTGCACGTAGTGCCCTCTGCTCCCCAGTCAATCTTTGAGAGTCCTGCTGAATCCATAAATCTGTGTTCTTCCATTGCATATTATTTCGGACTTTTTCATATAAATGAAATCAGACATATACATTCTTTTGTACCAGCCTCTTTTGGTCAGCATTTGTTTTTGAGATTCAGTCAAGTTGTGTATTTTAGTAACTCAATCCTTTCTATTTCTCAATAGTATTTTATTGTGTATCTTAGTTTTTTTATTAATTCTCCTCTTGATGGACACAAAGATTTTGTTTCCACTTTTTGGCTATTATGAATAAACCTGTTATGAGCATTTTTGCACAAACTTTCTGTAGACATATACTTTCCTTTCTTTTGAATGAATCCCTAGGAGAGGAGTTTATGGGCCATAGGGTAAATGTATGTTTAACGTTGTACAAAACTGCAAATTTGTTATGCAAATTGGTAGCACAATTTTACACTCCTGCAGTGTATGAGGATTTCTAACAGTAAAAATATTTTGTGTTTTTTTGTCAGACACTTGGTAACAGACTGAAGTATACAGTGTGAAATGCTGATGTAGTTATTACAGAAATGGGTATGGTCAAAAGAGATGAGAAAATAGGAACATACTTTTGCAAGGTCTGATTCAGAGAAATCCAGCTATATTTCTTGAGTTTGTTCCATTCATGACTCAAAGTTTTTTAGGGTATAATTGATCTCTGGTGGCTGAGAAATTTTAGGTATTTCTTCATATTTCTATAGAGTTTCATCACAAAACGTTCTTCAGTTAAGTTACAAAAGCTGGTGCAAAATTTCTAGTCTGTTGTATATATGTGCCACATCTTCATTATCCATTCATCTGTCGATGGGCACTTACGTTGCTTCCATGTTCTGGCTATTGTAAACAGAGCTGCAATGAACATTGTGGTACACGACTCTTTCTGAATTATGGTTCTCATATATACAATGGAATATTACTCAGCCATAAAAAGAAATGAAATTGAGTTATTTGTAGTGAGGTGGATGGACCTAGAGTCTGTCATACAGAGTGAAGTAAGTCAGAAAGAGAAAAACAAATACCGTATGCTAACACATATATACGGAATCTAAAAAAAAAAAGTTATGAAGAACCTAGGGGCAGGACAGGAATAAAGAAGCAGACATAGAGAATGGACTTGAGGACATGGGGAGGGGGAAGGGTAAGATGGGAGGAAGTGAGAGAGTGGCAGGGACTTATATACACTACCAAATGTAAAATAGATAGCTAGTGGGAAGCAGCCGCATAGCACAGGGAGATCAGCTCAGTGCTTTGTGACCACCGAGGGTGGGAGGGAGACGCAAGAAGGAGATATGGGGATATATGTATATGTATAGCTGATTCACTTTGTTATACAGCAGAAACTAACACATCATTGTAAAGCAATTATACTCCAAGAGAGATGTTAAAAAAAAAATTAAAAAAAACACAATTTGTAGTCTGGTTCATTCCTGTATTGAATTGGTAGTTATTCTGGAAATTCATATTTCTCTTCTATATTAAAGTGGCAGGTATTGAATGACAATAAGAGATTGGATACTGAAAGCAGAAAGTTTTTATTTTTAATTTATAAATTGAAACTCCGTGGTATTCTTACAATGCTTCTAAATATTATTTAAATCTGGACTATTTGCATTGTACCTTGGCTGATAACATTTCAGGCAGTTCTCTTGAAGTGTTTTAAAAACATGTATGTTTTGGAAGTCATTTATTCATGACTATTTAGTCACATGTTTATGTTTTATATGAGAGAATGGTTACCCACGGAATAAGATATGGGTAGGTTGAAGAAGGGTCCACTGATTTTTTTCAGTGGGGGGCTTAGTAGACAGAATGAGAATATGATGACTTGCAATTACTGAGTCACTCATATCCCCTTTGCTTGACTTCTAAAATCTTCTCAACATTTTATGATGTATTTTCTATTCATAGGTGCATGTAATGGTAAGGGTAGGGAAGAGTTTTAAAAACATCTAGTCAAAGCTTTCTATTTGATGCTTAAATTTCCTCTAAATCATTTCTCCAGTTGTTGTTTACCTTCAACAGCAGAAAGATTTGCTTCCTTGGGCATGAAGAAGGTCTAGGGAATATCTATTTAAGGACTGGGAGTGGGTTTTGTCATTAGTTTCTCACTTGTATCAGTTATGCTTTTTTTTTTTTTTTTATTCCAAGACGAAAGAGAACATGGAGAGTGTGTGATGACAAAAGGCACACTTCCTACCTGGTACTAATGCTCATAAAAAAGGGGAGGCTGTTTGATGCCTTTCAAAGTAGAAAGCACAGATTAACACAGCTGGAAAGCACCATGGTGTCTGCACCTACAGCCCACAGTGCCACAGCCACCAAAATGCCCTCTTTCTGAGATTTCCGAGTGTGTGGCGGTCATCAACAAAGTCTCACTGACTGCATCCTACACTTACTGCTGACTGGCTACAGCCCACTCTCCAGTTTTCAGATACTGCATTGTTGCTATTGTTTTACTTTGTTATTATCTTAATTTTTTATTGTGAAGTATTTTCTCCTTGGAGACAACAAATGGTTAGTTTAGGAATCATGATTTTAATCTACTCTCACCAACCCAAACTAATAATATTACAAATAAATGCGTTTTCTTTTTAAAGTAAGTTTTGTTTTTAAGGGAAAATGATGTGGGTATCAGAGAGTAGGAGGCTGTCTGAGAATTTTTCCCGAAGTGTTTTTGTTAATGAAATCAGAATTTCACTTTCTCTAGATACAGCGACCACTCCTTGCTAATATTATCATTAGCCTTTTATTATCCTGGAAACATTAGGTTGTTTTGGAAAGGACAAAAGGGTGAAGTAGGAATGAAAGCAAAAATTAGAGGTTACAGGTAGCCATTTGGTTCCAGTTGAGGTTTGCTTATATAAGGTTGACTGGGGTATACTGGAGTCCACGGTCGTCATGCATCAGCCTCTTACGTGACTGTGGTGCAGAAACCTAAATGCCCCCTAAGATTCTGAGCACCCTGGTGCACGTGTCCTGTATAATTCCAGGCACTGTGGTTATAATTCATTTCACTCTGGTGATTAAGTTATGCAATATGGTAGAGTTTACTTTAAGAAAGAGAGATTATTCTGGTGGGTCTAACTTAGTCACATGGGGCCTTTAAAAGTAGAACACTTTCTCCAGCTGGTCACAGAAGAGGAAGTCAGAGACAGCTCTGACTGACTAGGAAAAAAGCAAACATCCCTGCTGTGAACTGCCAGGCCACATGGCAAGGAACTGGGGCAGTCTCTAGGAGCTGAGAGTGGTCCCTGGCTAACAACCGGCAGAAAACTAGAGACCTCCATCTTAGAATTCCAAGGAAATGGATTCTGCCAACAGCCAGTGGGATTGGAAGGGACTCCAAGCCCCAGATGGCAGCTCCACATGACTGGAACCTTGATTTCAGCCCCATGGGACCCTGAGCAGGGAATCCAGCCACACCACACTCAGACTTCTGACCTCCAGAAACTGAAATAACACATTTGTATTATTTTAACTTGCTAATAGAAAGCTAATACAGTGAAGCAATCAAGACGAGTTGGTTAATTTCTATTAATTTAAGAAGATTCATTTTTATTAATCAAAATCTTTATTTAAAGCAAATAGTCATGACAAGTGATTTAGACATATTTAAATTTTTTAAAACTAAATGCATTTGTTAATTAACTTTCTGATTTTTGTTGTAGGACAAATGAATTCTGCAATTAAAATTTCAATCGTCTTTTTATATAAATCACACTTACAATGCTTCCTTTATATTTTCTAGTTTTGTGTTCTTTAAAGTGGAGAGAGATCTTAAAGGCGGTTGCGTTATGGTCTTACAGAATCACTCTAAATGTTGTGATTCTGCTCTCACCCCTGCCCTCCAATCTTTCCAGTTATCTGGATCACACCTAGTTCCACAGCAATCATTTAAAGATTTATCTTTATTAAGTCTTTTGAAAGCATTCGACTTAATTTTCATCAGTCCAACCTTTTTCTCTACTGTTATTTCAGCATTTTATATCATAGCTGATTAAATTATTTACTTTTAGTAACATATGAAGCTAGTATAAACAGGTTTTGAAACAGACACAGATACTGGTTTGCATTTAACTTAGTAGAAGTACATATCACAGCACCCTGCTGGTGTTCAGTATGCTGTGGATCTCAGAAAGAGGATATTATAGAGGGAATGAAGAATGACGCTTAGTACGTAAACTTTTACTTATATTTGGCAAGTAAATGAAGTGGAGGTAGGTTAGAAGGCTTTCTAATAAACACAGACATATGTAATTATCAATACCATTTTTATTGCTGTATGAAGATTCATCAAAATTAGAGTAAAATAATATTAGCCCTCAAGAACCCAGCTGCCCAGAGGCTCCAGATTATTCAAACATGAACACAAAAATACTCTGTTAATACAAAAGTCATTAATTCCACGAGGGTCAAGTGAATATTAATTTTCACAGGCTCTTATTTCAAGCACAGGTAGACACGGGTTTGAATCAGGTTCTCTGGCTCTGTGGTTTTAGATGTTACACGATCATTCCAAAACTCCATTTGCTCCTCTCTAAAATGGGGTAATACAGCTGCCCCCCAGGATTGCTGTGGCGGTGAATGAGATAACCTGAGAATGCCTGCCATGTATTAGGTGCTCCTGTTAGGCCTTCCATGTCATGGTGAAATTGTCTTCAGTAATCGATTTGTAAGATGGGGGCTATAGCCACCTGTAATTCTAATTCTTCCATACTTTGATGTATTGTTATTTGCTGGGTGTGAATGGAAAGCTATTTATGGGTATCATTATGAATCTTATTTTAAGAATTGAGATACAGTCCTTAGATTTAGTACCAACAAACTCGCAATACTATACCTACTTTGTTCCCAACTTTTCAATGATCATTAATGCATCTTCCTAATAATAAAACAATCATAAAATTCAAGGAAAAAATTTACCTATCATTTCCCTATCCTAATATGTTTACTCTTTCTGTGTTCTCCGTTCTGTTGGGCTCCACATTCTCTTACAAAATGGTAATTGTAATTTTTAAAAAATCAAACGTCATTTTCTCCCCGCTTTTCATCACATCATGGGACCATTTTCATGGTATATGCAGTTAGAAAATCTATAGATGATCTGAGTGTTATTCCTGTTGCTACTGTCAGTCAGTAAGATGTTTCCAACTCCCCTCCTCCAGGCCTCCTCCATTGCTCTTCCTGCTGGGTTTAGAGCACACGCTTCCAGAAGGAATTTCTGGGTGAGATGCAGAGCGGAGCTGGTACCAACAGAAAAGCTTGCTCCCACTGACTCTGAATTGAAGCCTCCAACAGAAAATTTGCTTCCTCTTGAGAACAGAGCATCCAAGTTGGTGTTGAGCAGAGCTCGTTTCAGAAACTGTGAGGCAAGGTAAAGCCTCTTTCCTCACCAAATGGCATACAGCGAGAACACAGAAACCATAGTGGAGGTATTCTAGAACTGGGAAAATCGGCACTTTTCAGAGAGGTAGAAAAGGTGATGTAGGTGAAGTGAAAAAGAATTGGGAAGTCAAGGAAGAAGAGGGGATAGGGATTAAAATATATAACTGAAAGGTAACAGAATCTCAAAACCAGTTGTGAATCCGGGCTCTTTATTGGTGTGTGGTAATTTTGCTGCCAACTGAAGCTCCAAATGGAGGCTAAGAGTCCCAGGTCACACCTGTTGCATGGAGTGTGGTTCATGATTTATGTCTGTGTGACCTCTGAGGGCACGCTGCAGAGACATAAGTTCTATAGAAATGAGACATAAATATACTCCCCCTCTTTGACACACACATGCCACCCCAAAATCTTCTGTGTGTGAGCTTCAGACATTTGTGTTGGCACCTGTTAGGCCAGCTGCAAGGTCTTTACAATAATGTCTTTGCTAATAAAAGATGAACAAAATTGATCCCCAACTCAGCTGTTTCAAAATTTAAGTTTTACTATATTATTATTTATCCCTGTTTTTTCATGTATTAAAAATATGTTTTGAGCATCAACTACATGCTGTTCTCCATTCTTGGGAAAACTGTAGGGAACAGGGCAGGTATGACCTTATAGAGCTCAGCTTGTAGTTGGGAGAAATAGGCAATAAAAGTTTTAAAAAATTAATATATAGTATGTCTAGAGGCTAGGGAGTGCCAAGGTGGAAAGAAGTTGCCCTTTTGTATAGCAGAATCAGGAAGAGCCCTACCTGATCATATGACATTTGAGTAGGTAATCAAAAGAAGTGAGAGAACAAGCCATGGGAATAGCTCTGGAAAGAGCAATTCAGGCTGAAGGCTCAGTGAGGGCCAAGGCCCTGAGCCAGGTGTGTGCTCTGTGTGTGTGTGAGGAACAGTAAGGAAGCCAACATGGCTAGGAAAAAGAAAAAGGAGTGTGGAAGAGAAGGGTAGGAGATGAAGTTAGGGAAGCAACAGATAATCTACAATCTTAGAGACCAATGTAAGGAATTTGAATTTTTTTATTTTATTTTATTTTTAGGTTTTAGATTCTTTTCTGGGTGAGATAAGAAGCCCCTGAAGGTTCTGGCAAAGTGATAAGAGCTGACTTAGATGTTCACAGGTAAAACTGCATGTTGAGAATAGAAGTTGAATTGTGCTAGTGTGACCTGCATGTATGGAAGCGAGAGAGACAGGCATCCAGGGGTCTTTCCCAATGTTTGAGAAGAAGAAGTGAACGTTAAATTCCTGAAAGGAGACAATTTCCAGTCCTTATAATAAGAATATGAATGGTGTATTTTTCCATAATGAAAGGCAAATGTGCTCTAGAAATTAGCCTTGAAAAGTGTGTTCTTTATACAAAGACAGACTTTCTCTCAATTTTGACATGTGATTTCCTTACTTCAGTGATATTGAACTCGAAAATTCATAAAAGATTGTGCCAGAGCCTTCTGGGATTAGCTATTCTCTGTCTAGCATAAATTTGTGAGAAAACGTAGGTAATGACCTAACAGTAAGGTTAATAGCTAACATCTTTTCTTGATTCACTCAAATGAATCATTTATTTCTTCACCTTGCCTCAGTTGCCCAATTTCTCAAAGGTAAATAAAACTCTGTTCTGAGCCACTTTGTAAAAGTCTCAAAAGCTTTCTTAATCCTTGAGCATGCATTATTTTGAAAACACTAAATCTCTAAAAATTTTCAGCTTTCAGAAGTCATTATGTAAATGGTTATAGATGGTTAGAAAAACAAAGAAATACCCAACAAATGGGCTCTTGCTACTGTGGCAGAATAATTAAGATATAAGGGGGAAAAGTTTTATGAATTATCCCATGCAAGATATGCAATATGCTAGGGAGTCACTAAAATAAACATGTCTTCTCGTGAATATTGGGTATTTTTCGAAGTGACTGAAGAATATGCTAGATATTCAGCTTTTGACCAAATTTTGACAATGATATCTCCAATGTGAGGCATTAAGTTGAAATACAATAAGGAGCCGTAGTCCAGTACAGCACATTGTAGAGACCCTGTTCAGAAACCACTTATATTTATACATGCACACATACACGCATATAATTATACACAGATAATTTCACACAGAAGACTGCAAAAAGCTTTAGACTGCTGCCATAAATCCAGGCTTCTTCACTTACTCTTGGTTCAGATACTCAGGGACCCAACAAGAAACCAATTCCCCAGTCAAATGGAAGGCATATTCAGTAAGTTCCCACTTAAATTATATAAGAAATATGTCTACTGTTCAAAAGTAAATTTGAATGTGGTTTCAATTGTAACTCAGGAATGTCCTATTCTCTAAGTTTCCTTAGCCTGGATCCAGCACCATGCTGAGTGAAGGGTAAAGTTTGAGAAGCATCTATATTCACAGACCGTCACTGGAAGTTTCTGTGTTTACTGTCTGGCAGACATAACGCCCAATGCTATGTTGGATGAGGCAACCACAGCCACTGCACTGAGGGTTTTTTTGTAAATCTAGGTCTTGTTGCCCGGACCTGGGGAAGGAGAGCTTAGGAGATAAGCCTGCCTATGTGATGTTGGTATTTTTCCCAGAACTCATGGGAAGAGAGCATGGTGCTCCACCTCATCCAGGATGAGTTCAACAAGAAGTAGTGGGAGGTAAGGGGCTACAGCGTGGGAAGAAATGAGAGAGACTGAAAAGGGACACCATGTATTTGAGAAAGTGGCCAACGGCGCTACAAACCACTTCACTCCCTTTCTCTCCTCCCTAACTCTCCATTCCTTGCTTCTATCACTAAAATAGTATTTCCTGAACCTTTACCTATTTACCTATGTACCTGTACCTTTTACCTATTTCACTGGTTTTTTTTTTTTTTTTCTGTTAGTTCGTTCCTATCAACCTTCCAACTAATCTACTCCAACCAGTCTAATAAACCTACACATGGTAATATGATAAAGCATTTTATGTGGTTTATTCATATTAGGTTCTCTCAGATAACATTTATATAAATATAAATTCAACCTCTGTGACTAAATTTTAACCAAGGAAACGATTCAAAGTTGAAACCCCATGGTAAAATGATTAGGAGATAGCACTCTTGAAAGTTCTTATTTTGGTTGCAGGCTGCCCTGATCAACCACAGAATACTTCTTGAAAGATCTAAATGAAAGATTTTTAAATGTTATAGTTCATACGAATCACCTGGAAAACTACCCAAATATCCATTACACAACTATTAAACAATTAAAACAGAATACATTATTCATACACTCAACAACATGGATGAGTCTAAAATATACAATGCTGAAAGAAGTCTATCAGCTTCAAAAAGATACCATTTATTCCATTTGTACAATGTTTAAAAAAAGAGAACATAGTGGTCTTTTTCCCCTGGGTGTGTTATTACCTGAAAGGGGGCACGAAATATTCTTCTAGGGTGATGGAAATTTACTATATCTTGATTCTGAATGGAGGTTATGTGGGTATATTCATATGTAAATATTCATCCAGGCACACATCAGATTTCTGTACTTTACTGTTATACTGAAACTAACACAACATTGTAAATCAACTATACTCCAATAAAAATTTTAAAAATATATTATAATAAAATTTCATCTCATAAAGAGAAGCAATCTCCAAAAAAAAAAAAAAAAAAAGCGCACTTGGAATACTTACTAAAATAGAGATTCCTGCGCTCTGTCATAGGTATTTTGATTTAGCAGTCTGGTAGTCGTGGAATCTATATATATTTTTAATTCCTTTGGGGCATTATGATATTTATAGTCTATGGACCATATTTTCAAAAAACACTGGGCTAAAAGAGTGACTTTATACCTCCAGTGAGAACTCAAGGCTAGTCTGGGTTATTGAGTCCTCCTAATTTGACATTTTGTGTTGATTTATGAGCTTATGCAATTTCAACTGAATTCTTTCTTATTGTGAATCAAACCATAATTCTATTACTAATTTTTTTTTTTTCATTCAAGTCAGCAAGATGAAACAATTTGAGGATGGTATGGAATTCTTTAGGCTATCTTCTGACATCTATCAAAAACCAAATTATGCAGCCCTTATAATCTCTCCATCCCCCACCCTCAACCCCACCTGCTATTCTCATAACCTGTTAAGCATCAAGTTTTGAGCTCAAATTCAAGGCATATCATATAATGAGGGGCTTTTAGACTATTTAAAACAAATGGCTTTCATTTATTAACTGTAAACAATTCTGTGTTTCAATATGCAACTAAATTCCAAAACTTTTCAAATAACTTCCCTTTGTTTAGAAATTGTATATCTATTTTTTTCCTTCACAGTTCTCCCAGTAATTCTCACAGGGATGCAATTGTTAAGTTAAGCAAGAATTCAAAATTTAACTACAATTATTGCAAAATTTGTATTGAAGTCTACACAGCACATTAATTTTCTTCATTTTCAATTTGCTTACAGGTAATTCAACTCAAGATAATATAATCACTCTGCTGAATTCATTTGCTGAATGTTGAAGATTTTCAAGGATGGTTGTTGTGCTAAAAAGAAATTTGAATATACAGATATTATGGCTAATTTTATTCTGTTAAATCTTCTTTAATTTGTTGAATTAAATAAATGGTGTTGGTAAAGAATTCTTTCAAAATATATAACCTGTTTGTAGGACTTTTCTAAAACTACATTGACTTAAATGGAAATACATTAAACTAAAAATATAATGCAAACACTTTGTTGAGAATATAGAATATACTGATAAATTTAATGGCCCTATTTTTCACAAAAATTTTAAAGAAGAGAAAGTGAGAGGTAAAGAAAGAGAAAGGAGAGAGCAAGCACAAGTAATAAAGATCTTAAATGTATTAAATTTAGTGTTGAGAGTGTTTATTTTAATAGACATATTTAGCAGAATAAGAATAAAGTACTGGCTAACTTAAAAGTGAAGACTGATAGTCTTTCTGTCAAATCAACCCAAGTTAAAGGCCTAGTTTCACTATAGTAACTATGAACCTTTTGTCAAGTTACTTAGTTTCCCGAAATAATGATACTTATGAAGTCTGCTATAAGTATTAAGTCAGATAATACTTCAAAAATACTAAACACAGTGTCTGGTGCAAAGTAATTACTTTAATAAAACAATGTTACTTGCTGACATGTGATCATGATGACACATCCTAATAATGGTTGGTGTTGGACACTAGTTAAGACAAAGTATCCTTGTTTAGAGTCAAAAGAAAAACACAATTCAAGATAATGCTCCTAAATGCACTATTTCAGCTGTGGAACATTCCACAAATTCTAATTTGAATATAAGAGAAGATGTGTTTATTTCTGTTAAGACCTATTTTAAAACCATAGCAAACAAGGAATTTTGCCTTTCTTGGATTTAGCAGTGACCTAATATACTAGTACGTACACATGGTTCATAAATATATTGGATGTGCTGAATGACAATTTACTTTTTCACTAATAGACTTGAATAACTAAAGTCCAATAGCAAAATTGAACCAAACAAAAAATAATTTAACCAAACTAAGCCAGACTAGAGTAATTCAAACTAAATGAAACCAAACCAAAGAGAGTCTATTCACAGAAGAAATAGCAGAAAATTGAACACAAACACCATAAAATGTTTAACAAATTCTTAAAAGTACCTATATTATAATTTCGACTTTCACACTATTTCCAGTTGGAAAAGCATAGAGAACTAAAACTAATGGTATTCCCAAAGGAGATAATTCAAAGAAACAGTGTAAAAACATACATTTCATTAGCTTATTTCTGCCTTTAAAATTTTAGTATTAATTGCTCATTTCTGGAAAGCTACTTGAAATAATTAATAACAAGATAATGTCTTTTATTTATCATCACATTACAATATGCTTATATTGCCTCATAAATGAGATAGAGAGATGGAAAATCAATCTCTCTCATCTCACTCTCCCCCTCCTGCTCGGTATTTCTGATGATTCACATTATCAGTCAACAAGTTTAAGAAAGTTCTTCACATATGCCTAAAATTTACAAATCCTATTTTCAGGAGCTAGACACTCTGATATTTATAAAATGCTTAAAGATGATAATTAGTGGTGACATAATTTTCTTTTAGTTAATGGGTTATGGAAGACTTTCTCCTTTTCACCAGGCTCTTTTTTTTTTTTTTTTTTTTTAAAGAAAGGGTTTGGACCTTCATGATTTTTCTTTTTTTTTTTTTTTTTAATTAATTAATTAATTTATGGCTGTGTTGGGTCTTCGTTTCTGTGCGAGGACTTTCTCCAGTTGCGGCAAGCGGGGGCCACTCTTCATCGCGGTGCGCGGGCCTCTCACTATCGCGGCCTCTCATGTTGTGGAGCACAGGCTCCAGACGCGCAGGCTCAGTAATTGTGGCTCACGGGCCTAGTTGCTCCGCGGCATGTGGGATCTTCCCAGACCGGGGCTCGAACCCGTGTCCCCTGCATTGGCAGGCAGATTCTCAACCACTGCGCCACCAGGGAAGCCCCACCAGGCTCTTTTGTTTCAGAAAATAACCCTGTTGCACCAGTTATCACCAGGATTAACCTGGTGGAGTTATGGTTAGGTGCAAGCACCCTTTTTTTTCTCACTTTTCCAAGTATATCCCTCCCAAAGCCATGCGATTGCTCAAACATTCCCATTTTAGAAAGATGTTTCCTTAAATAGAAAATGGATGGAAAATATTTATTACAGCACCTGGTACTATATATTACATCAGTTTTACAGATGCGGCAGTAGGCACAATGATGTTAAATACACTTCCAAAATTCAGATAATAAGTGGCAGGGCTAGGATACACATCCAGGCAACTCCTAATCACTGCATTTAATGAGTCAACTATTTTTACTCTAATTAACAGCATGGTTACTTTTAAATCGATAGGATTTTATTAGGTGAGCCCTAAGCTTATTTTAGGATGGGGCGGGGCAAAGCCATGGAAGACATGGCCATTTAGCTCAGGGCACATTCAGACATGTAAAACTGGTGACAGCTGCCAGCAGCCCTTCAGCTGATGTAGACCTTGGTTTTCCACTGATGGATCTTCCAAGTGAACGCAGAGGTGGGTGCTCCTAAAGCTGTGTGCTACTCTGAGTAACCCATCTGCTCCATCAGGTTACCAGCTCAAAACAGAGAGAAATGGGGATGCTTGTATTGGGCAAAATTTAGTGGGAAAAGGAAAATAGGATTCTAAAAGTGTCAATGACTAAGACATTAGAAAATCCTAAAACTCTGGTAACATGCCCACTCCTCCAGCATGCGTGTTGATTCCACCTCTACAATTGTCTCCATGCTTTATCACTCTGGGAAATAAAAAAAACTATGATTTAAAACTTTTATTTTAAAGACCATGTTTGTAAACATTTAGTTATGCCTTACTATGTGACAAACGCCATACCAACTGTCTACAACCAGCTAATGACACTTGGAAACTTACTGAATGTTATGTTTCAAGAGAAGAAGGAAATATGCACATTTCTACCTGCAAGTAATAGAAGGAAGTTGGCTTCAATAATCAGCAAGTAGCACTGTGCTTGCTAGCAGCCTATGGAAAACTCTCCCTAAGGTAGGTTTTTGGTGTCCTTCTCTCTCCCTTGGTTTCTCCTTCATACCATTCTATACCATAAAAGCAAAACAAACAAATAAAAAACAAAAAAGCAAAAACAAAATACCCCCAGAAAACTTTAGTGACTCTCCCTCCTCCTGCCCTCTCAATTTATAGATGAAGAAAATGACACATATAGAACCCCCTGCACCCCCGTGCCAAAAAAAAAAAGTTAAGTCGCCAGAGTGAAGTCAGACAGAAAAAAAAAAATTAAAACAGAAGA
Organism: Balaenoptera musculus; assembly: GCF_009873245.2. Lineage (NCBI taxonomy): Eukaryota > Metazoa > Chordata > Mammalia > Artiodactyla > Balaenopteridae > Balaenoptera > Balaenoptera musculus. The sequence continues at coordinate 87,572,293 of NC_045788.1, forward strand.
AAATTAAGTGTAGGCTATTGATTATCTTAGGGAAAGTAGCACAATGTAGTCATTAGAATCTAAAGCAAAGCCAGTAAATCACAGAACTATAGAGCTTGAAATCTTAAAATTTTCTCAAATGTATCATCCAAAGTCACCCACTGCAGATCTCATGGCTAGCTCAGTGGGACAGCCAGAAGGCAAAGTCTCCACTGATGGTCTTCCTTCAGCTTCTCAAATTCCAGACCATCTCAAATGTCTCCTGCTTCTCACCTTGATACCAATCTGCTGCTATTCACACCTGGTTATACAGAACATTTCAAAACCCATTCCGCTTCTTATGAGGGTAGCCTATGTAACAGGAATTGGGGAAATTTAGGACTACAGAGCAAGACAAACAAGATCTCAAAGAACTAATATTTACATGGGCAATCCAACAATAAACATGTAAACAAATAAATAAGCACATTTATTGAAAAACTGAAAAAAATTGAAAATTGTTATTACCGCAGAGGAAATAATTGGACAGTGAGATGGAGGTGAAATTGGCGAAGCCACTTTGGCCAAGGTGGTCAGGGAAGAGCTCTCTGTGGCTGTGATGTTTGAGCTGAGATGAGAGAATGGGAATGAGACGAATGCTAAGAGCTCAGGGAGAAACACTTAGGGCAGAGACACTGGTCTGCTGGTTATGTCTATGAACAGAGCGAAGGAGAGCTTTCTGGGGGTGAAGAGGCAAATGCAAGGGCCAGGGCAGGAAAGTTCAGGTATCCTCCAGAAATGGTAAGACGGTAACATGCATTGGAGGGAAGGACGATTCCTAGGGCTAAAAGGTAGGCAGAGGTCAGGTGAGGACCAGCCCTAAATGTTCTGAGAAGGCATGAAATGTATGGAGCCATTGTGGGCTTTTAAATATCTTCTTTGTTTATTTTGGAGTAGATTTTATTCAGCTGATTCAGATTTTAAAGGTGTCAAGGAACTCATCTTTTTAAAAGATTTTCCTCAGGGAAATCTTTTCCTAAAGAAAAATAATCAAACTTCACTTGTCATTATTAAGTTTGAAATAAACAAACTTAACTAGTTCATATTATAAATAAAGTGTGAAATGTGGTGTTTTGACTGCTTTTTAATTTGTAATCTAATTTTAAAATCTTCTAGTTTTTAAATCAGCATCTAAAATATTGCATTTATTTTCTGTAGCTTATCTGCAATAGCATCACTGTTTCCTACCCACTGATTTCTTTTAAATTAGGAGGTATTTAGGAGTACTTAACAAAGAAAATGCAAAACCCGAAAACCACTTGTCATCTGTTCTAGGTGATTATTGATATCACAACATAACAGTTTTGCATGGAGAGAGAATCTAGAGCAGGCAGTCTTTTAATTGTCAGTGCAAACAATTATGAATTTTTTTATTTATGGAGCACACAGGCGGAGAAACAGCTATTTATACAGTTCTGTTACTGTGTTCTTTTCAGTTAGGTACAGAATGTTTAACTGACCCTTAAACTTGGCGTCAGTAAGTCCATCAATAAACATTTATTAAAACTTTACAAAGTTTAAGGTGCTCTACTGAGTGTTTGGTGGTTATTCATAAACAAAATACAGAGGGTTACAATCTACAAGGGGAAAATTAGATACACATGAAAAGATGACCAACGAGGCTAGGTAGCACGGGGTAAATTAAAACTGGGTGGTGGAGATCAGAAGGTCATTGAGGATCAGATCAGAGAACAGGTGTTTCAAGATAGTCAGAGTTGGAGTTCAGACTACACTTTGGGAAAAGAAAGTCTGAGACAGGTGGAGAGGAGAGCAAAAGCAGAGGAGGGCAAAGCAATGCAGGTTAAATAAAGATGGCAAATACTAAACTATTGCTCCAGTCTAGCCCTTTTGTCTTGCCAAAAATTCAAAAACAGTATAAATGAAAGCCAGATCAGTAAAATAGTATTCAGTAAGAGTTTATTGTGCATGAAAGAACAGTTTGTGAACTGGGAGTCTTCAGATTCAAAACTGATGTGAAGCTCAGAGGCATGATGTTAACAGGCTGACTTAGGAAGTGAAAACCAGGAAGTTGTCTAAATGAAGGCAGAGGTTGCCTCCTCTTAATCAATCACTTTTGGAAGTAGGGCCAGCCTGGCTTGGGAGCTCTATGAACATGACCTGGGGAGGCAAGTAGTACAGGGCTGCGTTCCAGGAGTTGTGAGCTCTGGTCCCAACATCACCTCTAGACCTGTGTGATCTTAAAGGCCATCTTGTGGCTTTGGATTTCAGATTCTTTTTAATCCAAAAATAATAATAATAGTAATAGTAATAATAATAATAATGGGATTGGCTTCAATGTTTTTTTGTGTGTTCTTTTTCCTAATTCTACAAGTCTAAATACATATTAAAGATCATTTTTTCCCCATGTGTTTGAAGATATCAACTCAGTCTAAATAAGCACAATACTTCTATGTGGGACCCTTGAAGTTCTGTGTCAAGTTATCCCTGTTGACTAGATAAGTATTTATTATCAAGCATATACCATACATGAATATTAATCAGCAAACTCTGGAGAGCAAGAAACAAAGGCAGTTTAAAATTTTTCTTTAAATCAACACAAAATTGCCTCCAAACCTCTCCCTTGTTCATTCCTCTACCCTCTGGAAGGAGATTCTATTTTAATCAGTGTCAAGGCCCTTCTTTTCAACAAAATGGCCCCAGAAACTGGGAAGATTAAGTAAATTCTGAAATATGGGCAGGACCTTCAGTCTCGACCTGCATTACGACAGCTGTTGCTGTCTCCATTTTCAATAACTGGCAGGCCTCCACTTCTGAGCCATTCGTGGGCATGGGCATCTTTGCAGAGGTGGGTGGCTCTGTCCAGGGTCCAGGCTCCCCTAGTGCAACATGCTTCCAGCCCCCTGAGGTCTTGCCTTCTCCCCAGGACATTCCCACACAGCAGATCACCGGCGCTCGCCAATGATGGCAAGGTTCACCGATCTTTGTTTCTTCCTAATTTCTAGGAATTCTCTCCCTTTTCGTTCTCTACCCATAGTCTTGTCAATGTGTTGGGCGTTTACTGAGCAGAGGAAGAAGCTGTCATCTGATTCCTTGCCTATGAAATTATCTGAGGCAATGAATCTATAGGCCTGGTTACCTGCTTGAATGGGAGGAGAAGAAATTAAGGAAAAACCAAACACACTAATATCTCAATAGATTATCCTGCTTACACCTCCTGGCTTTAGAGGTAAAGGTAAATGATTCATTTAAGTAGCATAAAACAAGGATGAAAATCAGCACTCACTTCAGGTAAATCGAATCAAGTTTATGGGTGCCCTTTTGCTGGTTTTAAAATTGACTCTCAGTCAGGAAGGTAATTCCTTCCAGTTCGTATTGCCAAAAAGAGAAGACAAAACAAAATAAAAACCTCCAAAGTCTAAATGAAGACAATTATATCAAGTTCTTAATTTGAAATTACAAGTGCAAATTTCAGAATAATCAGAGTAAACTGCCTAGATTTGCCTCTTTTCTATCCAAGTACAATTTCTTTCTCCAATTAACTGATATTCTCTGCCTGTTCCCATACTTGAGTTTTGGATTATCTTGTTCAGAAACAATGTCCTGCCTTGGATGGGAGATGCCTTAAGAAAGCTCTTGCTGAAGGTTGCCCCAACTATTGTTTCTTCGGTGCCATTGCCTAGTGACTGTTCTCCTGCCTCCCTTTACAACTTCCAGGAGTGTCCTCTGAGCTCCTACTTCCTCATTCTAGATGACCAGCTTATCATTTGTGAGTTTCGGCTTAGGTCTGACAGATTCTGCTTTTGACTCTTGGGTGTTTCTGAGCTCTGCCCCCAGGTCTTGCTGCTGACAGGACCTTCCCTCATTCCCAGTTTTCTACCTACATACATGACACCAAATGGACTTGAGCACGCACTTTGACAGAGCTACATTATCCCCGAAGCCTGTGATCATGCAGTTTCACAGAAAGGTTTTTATGCAATGTTCAGCACACTCCAAACATTAATAATAACCCAAGAAGTACAGCTTGCAAAGTGAATGATTATACAACTTAATGACTCAGATTTCCTCTAAAACATATTTTCCATTTGCCTGGGAACCTGTCAACACATTCAAAAAATGGGGGAAGGATCAGCCTTTTTCTTCACAGAAAAATAATTTGATGAATTTTTTGATGGTTACATATTTGATGGTTCTAGAACAGTGCAAGAAATATAGAAAAGGAAGCGCTGAGTATTTTGTTAACAGTGTATCACTTTAGTTGAAGTGTGGCTCTGGATACCCTGCTGCCACCGGCCCAGCAAAGCATTTCAGACTTAGCTCTTTAATTCTCACAGAACTGACATTTCGATAAGTTATGAGGAAGTGATATAATTTCACTTTGTTCCATGTGACTAGTTGTTCTAAAACCGTATATTGAATAGCCCATTCTTTTCTCACTAGTTTTTAATGTCATTTTTTTATATCTATATTTAATTAGTTTCATTTCTGCACTTTCTGTTTTGTTCCATTGGTTAACTTCTTTACTCCTGAACCTATACTAGACTATTAAGTTTTGACGTAAGTCTTGCTATCTAGAAAGGTGTTTCTGCATGGTAATGTTAGCTAGTCTTTTTTATACTTTAATGTAAATTATAGAATTTACCAGAATTTGTGGAGAATTCACATTTCTACCATGTCAACTTTTCTTTTTCATAAATATTTACTTATTTAGGGTCTTTATTTAAGTCTCCTCCACTTATTTAGTTCTTATTTAATGTCTCTCAACACAGTTTTATCATTTCTATCATAAGAATCTTGCATAGCTTTTTTCATCCATAAATGAATCAAGACTGCAAATTATAGACATATTATGTTAAGTAACCAAAAGGCAATCCTTCTCAAGGATTAAAATAGCTTTGCAAAAATATGTAAACATAATATATAATCATTGTCGGGACTTCCCTGGTGGTCCAGTGGTTAAGACTTTGCCTTCCAACGCAGGGAGTGTGGGTTTGTTCCCTGGTCGGGGAACTAAGATCCCACATGCCTCGTGGCCAAAACACCAAAACATAAAACAGTAGCAGTATTGTAACAAATTCAATAAAGACTTTAAAAAATGGTCCATATAAAAAAAAAAAAAAAATATATATATATAAAATCATTGTATAAGAGTCAGATAATACAGAAAGGAAATAAAAACTACCCATGATTCCACTGTCCTGAGGTAATACCTAGTAACATTTTGTTGAATAGACTTCTAGTCATTGTTTCTATAGACATGTGTAGGCACACTGATCTTTACCCACATTGAGACATACCCACGCAATTAAGACACACAATGCTCTGTTAAATGACTTTTTCACTTAAAACATATCATAGTCCTCTTTTGGAGTCAAATTGCTCAATAGAGGTTTTTACTCTTAATGTATTTTCAGTTAGCAATTATTTCTTTGACAATTTGTAGCTTTCAAAATATCCTTTAAAAATCTACAATATTGTAGAAATAATCACCTAAATTTTCCTTTAGTATTTATGTGGATTTACTTTTATATTTAGTCAGTTAATTCCATCTGGAGGTTTATAATGTTTTGCCCCAATACTTGTCACAATATATTATACTGAATAACCACTAATTCAAAATATTAAAGTTTTACAAATTTTCTATTTTGGCATTCTCTATTCTAGTATATTGAACCATTTGTTTCTTCAGCAGTATAGCAATATTTTGTACACTAGAAATTTATAATATATTTTAACATCTGAAAGAATAAATCCTTCTGCAATGATTTGAATTTTTTAACGTTTTATTAACTGTTGTTAAAAGTTCATACTTCTAGGTAAACTTCTGAATCATTTTCAGGTGAAGAATTCAAGTAACAATGTGGAATAATTGACAACACTTTTTATTCTGTTGTCACCAAGTTAAAAAAATGTTTTTCCAAATGTATTTGCACTTATTTTCTAATTTTTTTAGAACCTATTGAGATGATTTTTAGCTTGAATGTTAACACACTAACACTTGTTAATATGAAAAATCATGAATAGATTTTAAAATTTTAAACTATCTTTATATTCAAGAAAAAACTCCATTTTGGAGCTTGGATATATTCTCGTTACTATTTGGAATTGTGATATATTGTTACTTTTAATGTCATTCTGGGTTCTGTTTGCTGATATTTTATTTAGCATTTTTGCTTCTATATATAAGTGAGATAGTTCTGTTTTTTTTTCCTTTTTGTGATGTTGATTAGTACCATCTAGGTAAAAAAAGTTGGGGAATTCTCTATATATGAATATATGCTCTCAAACTCACTGCTAAATATTCTGATCCTTTCTCAGATTTCCCATAGGTTCAAGCCCAAGAAAAATATATTCTAAAGCAGTAAAACATGGAAGTGTAGTGGATCCAGTTGGTTGGCTTACTCAGTTCCAAACTTTAGCATAGCTTCTTGTGCTGAAGAAGCTGTAAAGCTGAAAATACAAATGAAATCATTCAGATTCTCCTTAAAGAAAAAAATAATAAAGCTTTTATTTCATTTCGTGAGAGTCTTCCCCTTCAAAAAAGAAAGAAATCTATATTACTTTCACGGGGGTTTATATTTTTGTGAAAGTTACATTAAATGTGGAGGGAAAAAATAGGTCTGGGGTTTAAGTGGTGCTTGAGGTAATCATCCCTGTATTGCAGGTGTTGTAAATTCTGCTTTTCTTTCTTTCTTCTTTTTTTCAGAGCATTTTCATTTACATGAGACGTAGATGGAACGGGGGGAGATATGGTTCACACCATATGAGAGATGTTTTAAAATTTAAATCGTGTTACTTGGCAAATAATAAAAGTTAAAAGTGTGATTCTGTAAAGGTTTAAACAGGACCAGCCTCAGGGACTTGCAGCTCTTTTCAAAACATCATTTCAGAAACACGAAGATGCAATATGATTGAGAAGAGTGGATTTTGTAGTCAGACTTGGAAATGAATCCCACTTCTGCTACTTACTGACTTTGTAACCTTCAGTAAATTGCTTAATCTTTCTCAGACACTGTTCTCTATCTGTATATGAAAAAGCATCATATCTAACCATGAGGTTACTGTACAGATAAAAGAAGATAATACATGTGAAAACTCCTTTCACACTATCAGGCACACACTGTGCATTCAATAAATATTAGGACTGTTCCCTCCCAACTGGATTTAAAACCTGCAATTTTACCTACTTAGAGACACAAATTTAACTTATGTTTTTCCTTTTGATTTGACCCACTATATTCTAATAAATCCTTAAGTGATATCAATTATTTACATATTTGAAGAAATATGTTATCGGTCTTTCACAAAAAAAGACCTTCATCTGCAGAGGGGAGCGGTGGGGAAAGCAGTGTGTCAGAGAAAGCCTGGTTCCCTGGGATCTGAGAGGGTTGAGAGGGAACAGGATTGGCAGGATATTAAAAATGGATATAAGAAGAGGTAAGAGTCAAGGAAGAGAAAACTTGGGAAAAAGATAAATGTTAACTGAATCATAATTTTTTCCAGGAACAATGCTAATGAAGTCACTGATTTGGGGAAATGACTCCTTCATTGGACCATTATTAAGTAAGTAGAGAGTAGAATAGGCCAGGAAGATAAATTTTTCCCAAATTCTCCAGGTGAAAGAAAGTGCTGAGCACTTAGTAGATTTTCAATGAAACTCACCAAGTAATTATTATTCAAATCTGTGAGCCAAGAGAACGTAAACGTGTGCTTTAATTTTTTTTTTCTAAGAACTCCTTGTAATGATTTCTTGCAGTAGGCCAGTGTTATTTTAGCTATTTTTCAAAACACTGTGGAATATAGGAACTTGCTCAGGATGAGCAAGTAAGTTTATAACAAAGGGAGAATAAAAATCTAGGTTTTAATATTGCACTTCACCTCATGGCCCTTGAAAATAACCTTAAAAATCAGAGCTCAAACAGTGAAATTTTTCAAGTGGTATTACTGAGAGACACTATGATTTAGGATACTCTCCTCCGAGTTCATTTAACACATTTCTTGAGGCTTCCAGTCCAATTCCTTAAATTATAACGATGCATCCTTAAAACCATATTAAGTATAATAATCATCTTTGCTCTTAAAGTAGGGATTTTCCTACTGCTGAGATATCATCTAATGGTTTCAACATCAAAGTATAACATTTTAAACCACAAAGGTTATTAGAGATTATTTTTCCAGCACCTTTATTTCACAGACAAGGAAACTGAGACCTGCAGACAGTAGTTGACTGGGTCAAGGACACACAGCTAGCATGTTCACAGCCAAGCTCACCCATATGTCTTCTGACTCTCAGACGTCTGCTCCTTCTATTATTATTTTTATTATTATTATTATTATTATTATTACTCTTATCTCAGCTTTCCTAACCTTCAGCCATTTTGTGGGTTGGAGAATCTAAATCGCTAACGTTATTCATTGGTACTCGAGGCAAGAGACTTAGGAATCAAATCAGGAGAAAAAGGAATCAGGATTTCATTGTTTTGCTAAGGTATACTTAAATTTAAACGTATATGTGTATATATACATTTTCAACATCACATACACACATACATACAGTGGAATAAGGAGTTCTCTCTTTTGGGAGCTAGGTGCATTAAGCAGGGTATTGAACCTCATTAATCATTCTGGCTTTCTAATGAAGATCACAGTAGATAATATGTATGAATAGTCTGTAAAATTCTAAATGGTTAAGCAAATGTAAAGGATGATCCGCTCCTCACACAGTGAGCGCCAGAGTAGTGAGAGGAGTGAAATGTGTTATGTGTTTCTAAAGGAGGTGTGGAAGGAGACCTTCTCCAGGCTCATTTTCCTCTGCTCACTGAAGGAATAGGTTGCCTATTTTATTAGTCAATGTAATTAACACCAAGCAACTGCAATAAAAAAGCCTTAAGAAATCTCAGTGGCTTAGCACAAAGGTTTACTTCTCCTTCTTACAAAATGTGATGCAGATTGGTGGGAGCGTTTTGACTTAGAAAATAGGATTCACCCAGCTGTGACACAATCATCTCAACACATGACCTCCAAGCCAGAGAGAGAGATGGAGGAGACACACTGGCTCTTAACTGTCTTAGCCCAGCAGTGAAGCTCATAGTTCTTGGGCACAATCCACTGGTCTCCGCTTCACTGCAAGAGAAGCTAGAAAATACAGGCGAGCCCTTGGAGAATTTAGTGAGCACTATCTGTCTCTAGCACATTTATGGACCATATTAGAATATCAGTCTCTTTGTTCACTAATGGTGGCAAATCTTCATGAGATGGAGCCCTACATCCAAGCTCCTACAGAAGTAAGGCGTAAGTGAATAGAATCACAAAACGACCGCATTGGGGGAAACCCAAAAGAAAAAAAATTCATAATGCTGGATTCTATCTCTACAGCCACAAATGAGGAATAGTATGCTTATTTAGTTTATAATTAATTGCTTATGTCTTGATAAACCCACTGTAAGTTGAAAGTATTGTAAGTCGAAAATGCATTTAATACACCTAACCTACCAAACATCACAGCTGAGCCTAGCCTACCTTAAACACACTCAGAACACTGACATTAGCTTACAGTTGGGCAAATCATCTAGCACAAAGCCTATTTTATAATAAAGTGTTAAATATATCAAGTAATTCATTGAATGCTGTACTGAAAGTGAAAAACAGAATGGTTGTGTGGGTACAGAAAGGTTGTGTGTCCATTGTTTACAATTGCTTTCGCATCATTGTAAAGCTGAAAAATCTTAAATTGAACCATTATAAGTCAGGGATCATCTCTATGTAATCATAATATATAATATGTAATAAATATTATATATAAATAATATCATAGAATTATAGAATGTAATAAGCACTAATCATAGACTGTAATTTTCTTGCTTAAAACCCGGTACAGGCTTTCCCTTGAATCTAGACAAGACTTCTCGTGGTTTGCCTCTATCTTACCTCATATTACAATCCCCTGAACTTGTTATACTCTAGCAACTTTAGACTTACTTCTATTCCTCAAACATAACAAGTTTATTTTTGTCTCAGGGGCTTTATCCTTCCTGATCATTTGGCCTTGAATGCCCTTCTTCTAGGTCTTTTCTTGGTGGCTCTTTCTCATTCATTAAATCTCAGTCCAAATGTTGGCATCCTAACCTCCTTTCTAAAGTTGTTGCTACACCTTGCATTGTGCTACTTTGTTTTATAGTGAATACAATTGTTCAAATGAATAGATTTTCTGCCTCATGACATAATTATTTATTTGTCTTAAAACTACCCAATTCACTGTCAGCTTCATTAGGGTAGGGACTGTACTTTATGAACCTTCTCATTTTACCATAATGTCTAACACATAATAAAAAGTCAAATATTTGTTGCACTAAACTTGTCAGTTACAAGACCATTTAATAGTTTAGGCACTTGAGCCTGACATCATAATAAAAAGGATATGAGAACATGTACCATATTATGTGAAGTGGAAAAGGGGATATGATCATTATGAAAAAGCAGCACCACTTCTACCTGTTGGCCAATTTTTCTGAGCTCTTCTCCTTTTCAAATCTCTGAATAAAAATTAATGGTCAGTATAGTCTAAGCTTACAGAGTCAAACTCACTTTTGTCTAAATTTTGCTATGTAAAAGTTACAAAAACTGCTAAATATCCTCAACTCATTTGGGAAAAAAATTGCTCAAGGAGTTCATTTAAATAAAGAGCGTCAAGTTGGTACTGTGTCAACAGCTAATGTGAATCAGTATTAATGTAGGCCTATTTTGACCATTTAGGCTAATCATTTCCAGTTAGAATTGGTATATGACAGAAAGGGATAAAGAAGGAATTAGTATTATGAAGACAAACAGGTCACTGAAGATACCAAGGAAGAGAGGCTAGGGTATGGGTGTCTTTCTAGAAAGGAGAAGCCTTACCTGTGGCTTCCCAGAAAATATCTAGTGCATGTGAGAATCTCTGTAAAGAAGTGATTCTAAAATGGAGTTTTGTAGAAACCACGTCTTGGCAGGAAGGAGATAAAAGGCAATCAAGATATGAAGAAAGATGTACAAAGTATAAAACTTCAAAAATTAATCAGATGATTGGTGCCTGTGGATTATTTATTAATTAATTCAACACAGATTAACGCATTTAGAATCTCCAAAAGCCCACTGATATTTGTAGAGGTTTTCTTAATCCACCTTTATGTAACCTACTCTTTGTAATCTCAGCTCATCCCATTTCTATAAGCATTGTAAATTCTAACAGATTATAGGTTAATTTCTATAGTGCCAATGTACTTAATGGCTTGAAGTGTATTTTACCAAGAGTCAGTCCTAAACTTGTTTAAGAATTACCTATGCAAATAAAATGTGACTGCAAAAAAACCAAAAACAAAACAGTGCCAGTTTCCATGAAAACTCCTTGAATTCTTGGGACAGTTTGGGTAAAGCTGAGTTGCTAAAGCATTGTTGTCAAATCAGGTGTAGGGAAACAACTATAAAAGATTGGGGGAAACATGGATTAAAACTTAGATGCGCCCTGATATGAGGTTGCAAAAGTTAAAAAGGCAGAATTCCAAATACAGCAAATATAAACTAAAAATTATGGCCCCTAGTTCAAAGGATTGTGATTGTATGTGCCTTTTTTGTTGGGTTTTCTTTTTACATAAAAATAAAATATATAGGACATAAATAAATCATTGCAATTTTTTCCCTTTAGGGATTTTTCTTTAATGACCAGTACCATAGCTTTAAATAAGAGATTTTCAACTCTAATATCCTCATTTAATTGACTGAAAAAGTGGAGTTGCAGAGGAGCTGAGTGGCTTGGACAACTGGTAACAAGCAAAGCACAGTTTTCCTGACTTCCCGTCTGATGTTTTTCTATCATCTTAAACTGTATCCCCTAATCTATTTGTTACTGACCTTATATTTTTGGCCTGTTCTAATTCTGAGAATGACTCTATAATGTAATTTCTAAGAGTTAAAAAGTTAATGCTGAATGTGGGGGACATGGTTTTGTTCTTCACGTGTGCTCTCAGGAGAACCTGATGTGGGTGACAAGTCTGGCGGCCATACCTCAATATTAACCCCAAAGCACTCATCAAGGCTACCCAGGCTGTTTCCAGCCAATGACAGAGCACAGTAGGGGATTTTAGAGCTGGACCCTTACCACTGCATGTGACACTACTGTAAGGGGTCAAAACGTTGACCAGAACCATGCTACGATCTGAGGCTCTTTCTGTCCAATCCTTCCTTCCCCTCTTCTCTCACAGGCATCAGGTGTGCATAAAAGTCAGGATGTTCCCCCTTCCCACTCTTGCTCTCTCCCCCTTAATCCTTCACAAGTGTTTCCCCTGATAAATTGTTTGCACATCTAAATCCAGGCTTGACATCTGCTTCTTGGAGTACCCTGACAGATGCAGATGGTACTTGTAGTAGTCTAAGGAAATAAATGGTAAGATGGGAAGTAGAAATTTCTCACTCACCATCTAAGTGGTAAGGAGGACCACATTTTGAGTGCAAAATGGGGCATGGTTAATTCCTAACATGAGGCAATGATCTGGTTGCTGAAGATTTCATCACTGGTGATTAGAAAATATGTCCTAGTAGAGGAGAACACTCTTGCCAGCTAATTCTTGCAGCTTCTTCAGGGCATAATCTCTTCGAAGGGTCTGTATATTCCCAATTATGCTGAGATTTAACCCTAGGTATTGGCCTGGTTTTGAGAAAAATAAACAGAACAGTTCCCATAGCAGAAACCTGTTGCCTTGAGAGAGGGAGAGAGGTCGCTAATTGTCTTCTCACATGCCAGCTCATAGTACCAAGTGGTGAGACATCTCTGAAAGCTTTGAAAGTTTATAGGGGCCCGCAGAGCCAAAAATCTCAGTGCACACACCCAGATAACAATCCTTGGCATAACAATCCTGCCTTAGCTAAGCATTTACTAAGTTCTGTGACCCCAATGATCACATCTGAGGTTTCTCATCAACTGTGTCGCCCTCTTCCACTACAGGAAATAAGGACATTTTTGTCACCTAAAGAAGCCCTTAGCTCTCGTGGTTAGCCTTTGATTCTTGTTAACAGCCCTCAGTTTTTCATTATCCCTCTACTTGGCATCAGTAAAACTTAGTAATAAACAGCCATTTTCACTGTCCTTGTAGACACTGCTTCCCCATAAGGGTGCAAGAATATACCACAACAAAATATACCTTTTTTGGCATACGGATTATTCTGAACTAAAGGCCACTGAGAACCAGCAGATGCAGGAAAAGCTCTAAAAACAGGACACATGTTTTCCTTTTATAAAAGAAATTTATATTAATAAGGGAAATTTCCATTTGTAAAGGCATCTCCCTCTTCAGTACCAGGAAGAGGAGGATTCTTAACAACTCTTATCAATGGAGAAGGTACGAGCTTAAAGTAACAAATGTTGCTAAACAGAACAACTCTTGTTTACCATACCGTTTCCAGTCACCTTACCATAGCTGACTTCACTTGCCCAGAACCCCAAAATTCCTTTTTTTCTCTTTAGCCTAAGATAGTATATAAGCCCAAGTTGTAACCACCCCTTCGAGTTACTCATCACTGGGTGCTTCCATGTGTATACCTAGGCACATGTTAATAAACTTCTGTTTGTTTTTCTCTTGTTAAGATGTCTTTTGTGTCACCTGGTATATGGGTCTGATCACAATTTTTAGGTGTGTAATGTGTTGCCTTCTTACAGAAGCCATAGTGATATCCCTTGGATTTGATTTTGACAGCACTTGATCAGGTGCCTTGAACATAAGACTGAACAAATAAAGATTCATTGATTTTGGGGACATAGGATTTAATAACCTTGCAGGAATCACAGGGGATTGGGTGACAGGGTACTGTGGTAGCTCTTAAGAGCCTAAAGAAAGCATGGCTCATGCTGAGAGAAGTGGAAAAGCCTGGGTTTCCCTGGCATACAGAAGAAGAAAGAATAAAAAGCTTGAGGAAAGTGGTCATGCTGATTTGAATATATTCTGTGAGACCAGAAAACCCATGTCAACTAAGTAAAAAACACACACACACAACATGAGAGCTGTGATTTCTGTTTTATTTGGGGCTTAACTGACTGAGTACTATGGCCTGGGAGAGAGCCCCCAATGAAAGAATCCCCACCCAGGCCCCTGAGTTCAGAAGGAAGACATACCATTCGTAACAGAATTATATGACTTTTGAGAACCAGCTTCCAGCTTTTAACTGCGCCCTCATAGAGATGGGACACATAACCATGTGGTATTTTTTTTTTTTTTTAATAAATTTATTTATTTATTTATTTATTTATGGCTGTGTTGGGTCTTCGTTTCTGTGCGAGGGCTTTCTCTAGTTGCGGCGAGTGGGGGCCACTCTTCATCACGGTGCGCGGGCCTCTCATTATCGCGGCCTCTCTTGTTGCGGAGCACAGGCTCCAGACGCACAGGCTCAGTAGTTGTGGCTCACGGGCCCAGTTGCTCCGCGGCATGTGGGATCTTCCCAGACCAGGGCTCGAACCCGTGTCCCCTGCACTGGCAGGCGGATTCTCAACCACTGCACCACCAGGGAAGCCCAACCATGTGATATTAAGTGATTGTGCTTCTAGAATGTCCATCAGAAAGCGTATCATCTTGAGCTGGCCTTGGTATATCATAAAGACAGACAGACATACCAGCAGTCCATCCTAAGATGGAAATGGTACATCTGCCATTGCACTCAGGACTAGAGGGTACAAGTGAGCTGCACAACAGGTGGTACAGACCCTCACACTACCCATCATCAGAACACACCTACCTCTTCCCTATAGCTATATGGAAAAAGAGTCTCAGATAACCAGCTGAAGGAGGTTAAAGGAAAGGAAAAAATCCCTGCTTTGTTTAAGAATGCATTGTTAAGAATGCATTATTTTTGGCACACAAGCCAAAAATGAGTGGTGTCTTCATTGCAGTAATTTTTTTGTAAGATTTTTTTGATGTGGACCATTTTTAAAGTCTTCATTGAATTTGTCACAATATTGCTTCTGTTTTATGTTTTGGTTTCTTGGCCACAAGGCATGTGGGATCTTAGCTCCCCGACCAGGGATTGAACCCACACCCCCTGCGTTGCAAGGCAAAGTCTTAACCACCGGACCGCCAGGGAAGTCCCCCTGATTGCAGTAATATTGAGAGATAGTGTTGAAAAAGAGTAGAGCAGGGCAAATTTCCCCAATGAGCAAAGTTGCAAATGGCTCACAGGGTTCACCCCACTTTGGAAAAAAAATGGCTGGAGGTGAGAATATATATGGATTCCTGAACAGGGGTCAAAGGCCTAGTTAACTATTCAGGGGCCTGGAAGGCAAAAATTGGAAGATTGATGTTAAGGAGGTGTGGGAGAGGAATGTGGATGGATACACGGGAGTGCACAAAGTGTGAACATTTTGGTACACATATAACACCCACCAAAAGCACCCGCCATGGAAGAGGCACTGAAAAACCAAGTAGACAAATGACTTGTCCAGTTGACATCAATCAGTCCTTGTCAGTGGCCTTCTCCTGCCTTCCTTCTAAAGAGGAAATAGTGATTCCGATGGGTGAGTTTGGGAGAAAGATCAGTCTGCCTGAAGAAAACATGTATAACTCTCCTGCTCTGGACCAGGCAGTAAGTTTTCCAGTATCAAATGATTTTGTGGGGTGAGGCAATGGGGAAGTGGGGTGCTCTGAGATGCCAATGACTGTGACAGAAAATGAATGGCTAATTTAGGAGGAAGCTCTTAGCAGACCCATTTGGCTAATGAGCCTAAAGACACACACTTCAACAACTCTATCAGTAAAGACACAATAATTTATTTCCATCTGCCTGACTCTTATGCCCATCTCGCCTTTTGTTCCTAACGTGAGGTCTTATCATTAGCCCCTCAAATCCAAATAACTCACAAAATGGAAACTAAAGATTATTTAAGAGTGTTTTATATTTTCTTCAAAAAGATGATTTTGTATCAGAAGAGTAATTTATGAGAAAAAGCAGCCGAGAGTTCATTTTGTTTCTTTCATTATTATCTTGTAGGTGGTTGGGTGTATCTTTCCTTTCCCTTCCCTATTTAAAATTTTATTTTTAATAAGATGGGGATTTAAATTATGCAAAAATCATAGTCTATGTCTACATTTATTAAGTTTTAAATGTCAGGACATTGGGCTCTAACAATCTGTTTAAAGCAAGGAAAGTCCAGGGTATGCACTTAGTTGGCAGTAAAACTAAAGAGAAGCTCCCACATTCCCCAGACCAGACAGAGTCACCTGTACTGTGCCAGGTAGGACTCAAGCAGGGTGGGGAAGCTGCTTTCCCAGCCACTATGAGCATTTATATGCTACTTGGTCATGTCCTGCCCTTGAGGAAATTTTGTACTTAAAGTCAGCCTCCATATGTTATTCACATAGATTTATTCATATTACAAATGGAGGACCTTCTAGAAATCATCTCGTTTCAAAACCTGTTTTTCTTAAAATCAGTGAACTATATATTTTTTTTCACCAAGAAGATCAAACATAAAGCAAACCAAAGAGGAGCTATTCTGTTTAAAAGCTGGGGGTACCACGACTGCACACTGTCTACCCTAAAGCAACTCCATGAAAGTCACAGACTCCGGGGTGTGGCAGAGATGGGGCACTGATAGAGCATTCCCTCCTCACTCTAAGGGTGAGGAAATTCAGAGCTGTCTTGTGTATACCACAGTGCTGAGTGCTAAACAATATTGTTAAATAGATTAATGTAACTATTGTTTAATTTAGTGCTCCTGAGTTTATATTGGCATATCTCACCTTCGAAAATGGCATAAAGAGCATAAACTTTAGAGGCCAACAGATCAAGGTCCAAGTGTGTTAGCTCCTCTTTAGTCTTCTCATTTGTAAAATAACAGTATAGATCCTACCTCCTAATGCTTGTCCTGAGAATTAAATTAGAAGATATATAATACCACCTATTGTTGCAGGGTCATATTAAAAACTTGAAAACTGTTAACTTCCTTCTCCCAATTAGTTTTAATTTTGCCTCACATAATGTCATAGTAAACCTGGATTGGAGCGTAGGAAAATCTAGAAGTTGATCAATGTAGATGAAAGGCCTTGGACCACCCAGATCCTCATTTTCCTGTTTTTCAGTTTATTTATTTATTAGAATGACAGTGGCATGACATCAAACACATTATAACAGATGCTCTATTAATAAAAAGTTGGTGGCTGATAACCATTTGTCTGGATGGCAAAATATTGATTTTCCTGTTTCATATATGGTCTTACAATGAGAACTACAGAAAGAATGGAGCTGTGGCCTTGAAGAAAAATGTGAAACATGTCTATACATACTCTTGAATGAACATTTTAATGGATATTAATTTCATTTTAAAAGTATATATTGAAAGTTTTTCTCTTATTTGCCAATGAAAGAAATAAGAAAAAATGAAACAAAACTTTAAAGTGCCTGATCCACGCTGACACTTTCGGAAAGGCTTTTGAAAGTCATTAACACTTCTCCTTGCATATCCTATCGATGGTGCACAAGCACCATGATTATTTTATTTACTTTGAAAATGTTTTCATTAATAAAAAGGAGCCAATTTATCTATGTCAAAAATGTCAACATGAGCCAATACAAGAAATTGATTTAACTTTGTTACTCCTAAATGCTTTCCAACACTTAATAAGAAATATATAGACTAAATACAATTAACACAGAGTACATTACCTCTTAACCTTGAAAACACTTAATGGCTTACTGGCATAGTGTGAAAACACCTCCAACTATGAAAAAAAATGGTTGTTATTTCAAATTTTTTATTTCGTGTAGAAGGTAAAAAAAATTAGAAGCAAACATTTTCTTTCAAGAATGTGAAACATAATATTTCAATGGTCAAATAACTATGTTCTATATTTTTAATATTACAATGTTCACTTTTCATACTGTCTCCATCTTTTTCTTTTCCTTATTGTCTTGCATTACTTTGCTGAGGCTGTCATAAAAAATGCTACAGACTGGATGGTTTAAACAACAGAAGTTAATTTTTTCATAGTTCTGGAGACTGGAAGTCCAAGATCAAGACAGGTTTGTTGGTTCTTCTGAGGTATCTCTCCTTGGCTTGTTTATAGCTGACTTTTTACTGTATCCTCACATGGTCTTTTCTCTGTGCATGTGTATTCCTGGTGTCTTTTTCTCTTCTTATAAAAACTGCAGTCATATTAGATTAGGACCCCACCCTATCGGCCTCATTTTAATTTAATCATTTCTTTGAAGGCTCTATCTCCAAATGCAGTCACATGGATTAGGGCCTATACATACGACCTCATTGAGCCTCAACTATCGCTTTAAAGACACTATCGCCAAAAACAGTAACCTTCTGAGGTCCTAGGACTTCAACATATGAATTTGCAGGGGGGTCACAATTCAGCCCATAACACTTCTCAATTCTCAAACTTACAAAGTTGCTAATTTAATATTCTGAGTTCCACAACTGCTATAGGATTTAAACATTTTAGACTAACATCACAAAGACTTATTTGTGCAACTAAGTGAGTAAACTTCTGTCTATGCCCAAGGAAAGTTTCTATCTATCCTGTGGAAATGTATCCATTTGCTCATGGTCTGAGGATGGGCATTTATCTCCATGCCCATGTTCCTTTCTTTCTGGTTCTGCATCACACCATAACCTGTCAAACACCTATGGATAAGAATTTCCACATTGTCTTACTTCTCCAGAGACAACTTGTTAGTTCAGAGCTGGAACAGGGTACAATCTTTGTGTGTGTGTGTGTGTGCATAGGTACATGCATGTGTGTGTAGTGGTGGGAGATTGACAAGCACACGAATACTTCTTTGCTCAAACTCAATCTCTCGTCACATTTTCTCATTGGTTTTCTCCTAAAGTCCTTTTTAAAGTTCTTTCTATGTTGTACTCTTTTTCTACAGGACACACAACCTCTGCAAGGATGAGTCCCTGTTCCATCATGTTCTTGCAACTTCTACAACCATGGAGGTCAGCTAATGTTAATGCAGTTTCACTTTGTCTATTGCTTGGTCTTCTTAGGATACTGATATGGGTGACAGCGAGCTCTATTTCTTTTCTCTGCGTGAGGATGTGTTAATAGAAACAGTTGGTTCTTAAAATATAGTTATTTCACCACCAGCAATGCTATAGCAATAAGTAGCTTTCAGCCTTTTTTGATCATGACCCACATTCAGATTCAGCACCCAGATACCTATATATATGGAGTGCTCACTTTACTGGCAGTGGTTGTCTTGAATTCAGATTGATAGTCAACTCAGGAGGCACCAATGAGGTTTCACCCAGCATTGTCTACTTATATGTAAGAAAGGATACTGAACGGGACCAAATACAATATGCACAGGAATGGCAAAGTGGCAGTCTTATGATCCCTAGGCCCAACTTCTATTATCATAATTATTCAGTGCATGGGGCAGGCAAAGTTAAGAGAGATAAGGCTGAATGTGCACAGGAAAACTTAGGGAAGGCATCAGCCCTGAAGTTTCTTAAGGTTTTTTTTACGAGCTTAGTCGCGTAGCCCCTCAGGTGCAGGTGACTAGCTAATTATGTGGACCCCTGAGGGGTGCATGACTAGTGACCATTCTCTGGAGCACTTGTATCTCAACAATGCCAGTTCTCATTAATCAGTCTTGACAGCAAGCTACAGGTGCTTGGTCTGGTACACTTCTCTTGACCACTTTCTAGTTATCTTAGATATAGTGTTGTATCCTCCTATAAATTCCATGAGTTAATGTTATAAGGTAAATTGATGAATCCTCAAATCCTCAAGAGTTCCTGAGTCTAAAAAAAAAAAAAAAAAACCACAATCTAGAAGAAAAACTACAAAACAGTTACCTTTCTCTATATAAAACTGTAACAAAATTTAATGAAGCAATATTTTTTTTTACATGTGGGGTACTTTCATAGTTTCTGTTTCTCTATTTTATCTCATTTAAAACTTTTTGGTTGTAATTCACTTCATGAATTCACCCACTTCACTTTGGGTCTCATGAATATATTTTAACCTACAGTATGATTACTGGAGTCTTAACGTATTTAAACGTAAATGTACCGCATTATTTTGAGCATCATTTTTCCCTAAAAATATCTAGTCAAGTCTATATGGAGAATGCATATTCCTCCAATCAGCATGACTTTGATTCTATTCCTTGAGAGATACTAACCCTGGCTTAACTATGCCAAATGTACATCCACTTCCTTCCGTGCCTGGTAACAAAGGCTCCCCACCCTAACTGAATTCGACCCGCACTGCACTGTGAATCTCAGATTGCTACCCTCCCTGAAAGAAGCAGGGTTCACTACATTTTGCTTCACTTGGTAACTTCTTTATTTCTTTTTTTATTTATGTACAAAGTTAATAAACAGAAACTCCAATTAAATAGAGTTGGGAGACAGAAGGGGGAGCTCTCATGCCTTGTGACTATCGCAGAGCCCAACAGGAAGAAGAAAGACTCCTCTTCTTTCCTGGCAAAGACTGAGCCAATGAAAAGCCATGGACTCTGTTTACTACAGCCCTCCCAGCTTCCTTTTCCTCCCCATAAAAGTGTTAGCCTTCCCGTGCCGTGGGGGGACATGCATGTGGCTCACCCTGGTTGCAGACCCTGAATTGCAATTCTCTACTGATCCCAAATAAACCCATCTGTGCTGGAGAAATATCTGGCAGTCTATTTGTTCCGGGTCAACATTTAGAAATTATCATTGAAAACTCGAACAGAAAGGTAATCCTTTACTAAAGTATTTAGTGACTGATTTAGCTAAAGAGGCACTGTCTACTGCTTTCTCACTTTACGAATTACCAAGTTAGTGTCCATTACTGGAGAACTAGCTAATGAAATCCATTATGGCTACATTACTCAATGTGTTTTGTAGAAAGTCACAGAATAGGAGTCAGTATATGTGTTTTTTTTGTTTTTGACAGACAACCACATTTTATCACAGAAAACAACCTAGCAAATTTGGGGCATATCTTTTTTTTTTTTTTTTAACATCTTTATTGGAGTATAATTGCTTTACAATGGTGTGTTAGTTTCTGCTTTATAACAAAGTGAATCAGTTATACATATACATATATCCCAATGTCTCTTCCCTCTTGTATCTCCTTCCCTCCCACCCTCCCTATCCCACCCCTCTAGTTGGTCACAAAGCACTGAGCTGATCTCCCTGTGCTATGCAGCTGCTTCCTACTAGCTATTTTACATTTGGTAGTGTATATATGTCCATGCCACTCTTTCACTTTGTCCCAGCTTACCCTTCCCCCTCCCCATATCCTCAAGTCCATCCTCTAGAAGGTCTGCGTCTTTATTCCCATCTTGCCCCTAGGTTCTTCATGACCATTTTATTTTTGTTTTTTAGATTCCATATATATGTGTTAGCATACGGTATTTGTTTTTCTCTTTCTGACTTACTTCACTCTGTATGACAGACTCTAGGTCCATCCACCTCACTGCAAATGACTCAATTTCATTTCTTTTTATGGCTGAGTAATATTCCATTGTATATATGTGCCACATCTTCTTTATCCATTCATCTGTTGATGGACACTTCGGTTGCTTCCATGTCCTGGCTATTGTAAATAGAGCTGCAATGAACATTGTGGTACATGACTCTTTTTGAATTATGGTTTTCTCAGGGTATATGCCCAGTAGTGGGATTGCTGGGTCATATGGTAGTTCCAGTTTTAGTTTTTTAAGGAACCTCCACACTGTTCTCCATACTGGTGGTACCAATTTACATTCCCACCAACAGTGCAAGAGGGTTCCCTTTTCTCCACACCCTCTCCAGCATTTGTTGTTTGTAAATTTTTTGATGATGGCCATTCTGACCGGTGTGAGGTGATATGTCACTGTAGTTTTGATTTGCATTTCTCTAGTGATTACTGATGTTGAGCATCCTTTCATGTGTTTGTTGGCAATCTGTATATCTTCTTTGGAGAAATGTCTATTTAGGTCTTCTGCCCATTTTTGGATTGGGTTGTTTGTTTTTTTGATATTGAGCTGCATGAGTTGCTTGTATATTTTGGAGATTAATCCTTTGTCAGTTGCTTCATTTGCAAAAATTTCTCCCATTCTGAGGGTTGTCTTTTCATCTTGTTTATGGTTTCCTTTGCTGTGCAAAAGCTTTTAAGTTTCATTAGGTCACATTTGTTTATTTTTGTTTTTATTTCCATTTCTCTAGGAGGTGGGTCAAAAAGGATCTTGCTGTGATTTATGTCATAGAGTATTCTGCCTATGTTTTCCTCTAACAGTTTGATAGTGTCTGGCCTTACATTTAGGTCTTTAATCCATTTTGAGTTTATTTTTGTGTATGGTGTTAGGGAGTGTTCTAATTTCATTCTTTTACATAGTATATGTGTTTTTAATAGCAAGCTCTCTACCTAATATCTTTGTGGGTTTTAGTTTATTGATGCTATTGATTTGAAATAAAGCATAGGTTGAATTAGTTTTACGTCACATATCTCCTCTAAAATCAAAAAAGTGCTAAAGGTGGTACATGAAGAGGTAAGGGTATGCATTTGACTCCTTTTTTAAAAAATCTAAATTGAAATCTTAAAGTTAGGAGCCATGTCTATAAAGAAACTACTAAAGGGATTTTAAAATTGAGAATACAGTGATTAGTTTGAAGCATAAAAATTTGTTTTTGTATAGGGCAAAAACAATCAGATATTAGCAACTTTGTATAATCACACTTATTTTTAAATTATTTAATTAAAGGTTTAACCTGGGGGAAAACATAGAAAAACATTTGATGTTGCCTTTTTGTAAAGCCTTGTGTACTTTGTTATAAGGTGAGGTACGTAAGCAATTTATCCTTACTTAGATAAATATCTTCAGGAATAAACTAAGTTTGCTCAATTAGCAGGGATTTCTGAAGGTAATCTTCACTGATACAGACATTTGTCTTAGTCAGTTTAGGCTGATACAACAGAATACCATAGATAGGCTGGTTTAAACAACAAACATTTATTTCTCACAGGTCTGGGAGCTGGAAGTCTAAGATCAAGGTGTAGGTAGATTTGGTGTCTGATGAGAGTCCTTTTCCTGGTTGCGGATGGCCAACTTCTTGTTGTATTCTAACACGGCAGAACAAGGGAGAGAGGACTCTGGGTTCTCGCTTATAAGGGCACTAATCCCATTTGGGAGGGCTTCACCCTCAGGACCCAATTACCTCCCAAAGGCCCCACCTCCTAATACCATCAGATTGAGAGTTGGGATTTCAACATGTGAATTTGTGTGTGGGGGGGGGACATAAATATTCATTTCATTGCAACATGTAAGATGGGAAACTTAGGAACCAAAGAAATGAAAAACTAAGTCTTTGACCCTCTGTTAAGGTTTTCAAAGAATAAGCATTTCACTTGCAACAAGATATTTCTAAAACCTATAGGAGTTTTTGTTGCAAGAAATGTTTTAAATGTCATCTTAAAATCAATTTTTAAAAACATTGTTTTCCATGTTTTCAGAGCAAGCTATGGACAGAGGAAAAGTGAATTTAGATGATTAAAATAAAAATAGTAAATAATGTTATCTTAAATGGTGGAATTGGAGTTGATTCATGTTACTTTATGTTCATTCTTGTTGGCTTAGAGATGATTAACATGATTGCCCTTCTGACCCCTCCTCATCAGCCCATTATCATCACTCTCACCATCTATCACCATTATCATTACTGTCTCTAACTGACTATTCTCAGTGCACTACTAAAGCTCAGAAAATCCAAGTGTAGAATGTGTGAATGAACTGTTTTTCTATTTCCTATTGTCCTTTGAGATGGTTGACTCAAATGATATACATATGAATTTTATTAAAAGGTTTGACATGCTCTGCTTTTGAATTCTCATAAATCTAACAAATTATAGGGCATTAATGAAGAGATATATTTACAAAGAAGAAAGGCATTTAATATTATTGTCCAGAAAACAATCCATATCCAAATTAGATATGCAATAATACACATCCAAAATAACCTAATAAGCCAGCCATATCCAAGAGAGAAAACTGAACAATGAAGTAGAAAATATTTCTCTCCTAGGGGATGGTGAATGGAGACTACTGTATTATCTACAGAGAAGATCATTGGCTACATGGTGAAATTTCAGGGTTGGCATATTTAATGTACTATTCCATAATGTTTAAAGTTTCTATCATGAGAATGATACTTCTGTGTTAAGATGTGTGTACACATGTGAACACAGCACACACAAAGTTCTCAGAGTTGTTTTGGTTAAGGTGAGATATGGGCTTTCCCAGATAGATTGCGGGCATATCTGAGCCAAAGTGAGGAGGGCAATGTGTACCTTGCCCTAAATGTGAAATAAAAGTGCTTTTTTCCCTCTCGGATCTTTTTTTCTATTAATAACTCTGATTTTAAACCTATATGTTTGTAACTGTTTATGTGTCAACTTGGCTGGGCCATGGTTACCAGATATTTGGAAAAATATTATCCTAAATGTTTTCTGCAAAGGTGTTTTTTGGGTGAGATTAACACTTATATCAGTGGACTTTGTGTAAAGCAGATTACCCTTCATAATGTGAGTGGGCCTCACACATTTCCTTGAAAGTCTTAATAGAACAAAGACTGATCTCCTCTTGAGCAAGAAGGAAGTCTGCCAGAATATTGCCTTTGGACTTGAACCATAAGACTTCCCTGAAAATCCAGCCTGCTGGCCTACTCCATTAGATTTTGAGTTTGGATTTACCAAGCCTCCACAATTGCACGAGCCAATTAAAATCAATCTCTCTCTCTCTCTCTCTGT
The DNA here is from genome assembly GCF_009873245.2 of Balaenoptera musculus. Classification (NCBI taxonomy): domain Eukaryota; kingdom Metazoa; phylum Chordata; class Mammalia; order Artiodactyla; family Balaenopteridae; genus Balaenoptera; species Balaenoptera musculus. The sequence goes on from NC_045788.1 coordinate 87,597,015, forward strand.
TGGTTCTATTTATTTGGAGAATCCTGACTAACACATATTTTGTTACCATGAGTGGTTCTATCAGCAGAAGTTCTTTGTAATACAAGTTTCATTTTTTTTTAATTAAAAGTTTTTGCAATTGTGAGAAAGGTGTAAATTCTTCTCTCAATTTTTCTAATTCAAAGGAAAACCTGGTTTTGCTATGGAAAAAGGGTGAGGCATTTGTAATTTCCTTCCTTCCTCCCTCCCTCCCTCCCTCCCTCCATTTCTAAAGAACAGTACAATGATGGTTCAGTTGGATTGTTGCAATTCAGAATTGAAGAATTCCAAGAAGCAAAGGTATAAGGGATGCTTGAAATTCACAACATATGGCACTTACCATGGGTGGTTAAACCTTAAAAAAACTGAGTTAGAATAAAGTTTCTAAAATGCTGCTTTGAAAATTTAGCCTACTGTCTTCACTACCTTTGTGAATGGGGTCATAATGCCCCGTTTGCCAAGATTTTATTAATTCTATACACTGTACCTTGTTTTTAAACACCTAGCTTTCACATTACTTTTTTAAAATATAAAATTACAGCTACAAGGCAAACAAAAAAAGAAACACATTTTCCTGTGGTCCTCAGGACCTCATTCAATTCCTTTTTTAATTCAGGTATTTGAAAATGTTAGTGGCACAGTGTGGAATTGTTGTCCTTAGTGATAATAGATAATCACCAGGGATCCAACCATAAAAACATAATAGTGGTGACATTTCTCAATATTAATAAAAATAAAAATCTCAGAGGTTTCAAGGTCTTGTAAACCATAGAAATCCTCTCTCATGGAAAGCAATAAAGCACACATTTACGGAGTGACTAATTGTGAATTTCTCAAAGGGCAGGATACTTTCTTTACATTTCTTAATACTGAAGCAAGAGTCTGTACTATGTACCAAAAGAGGCTGAGAAACTTTTATTGATATGACTACTTATTACAAAAAAAAAAATGTGTCTTGCTTCTGTCATATTAGAAATGGAGGACTGAATGGTGTCAAGTACATCCCCAATGTTGCTTTAAGGCAGATAAGCTGTGGAATCAAACCAAGCTTAGTATAGAAGGTAGAAAAATCTCATGTGTCCAACTCAAATGATATTCCAACAATGATTTTCTCTTTACTGGAGTATCTCAATAATTAGACCTTGATTCCTACTTGTATATTGTGTGATTTTGCATCCTTGTGGCAGGTTTAGTTACATGACCTGGTGATTCTCCTATTTCACATCTATTGTTTTGTAGCTTTGATGGTGGCTTCCTTCCTTTACTTGACTCTGGACCCAAGGCTCACATCTACTCAGCTGTACCCAATACATGTCTTCTAGGGTTCTCAGAAGTCCTTTTTTTCTGCACTAAGCCACCTTGAAGAAGGAAAATGGCATGAGTTGAGGCATTCAGGAAAACCTCTTTATGGCTTATTTGTTATTTATGGAACAATTTCCTTCTCTGTCAACATCCTTAAGCTTCTTGGCGTTCTCCATGTTTTTCGAAAGAGGAATAACCATCAGGTAACCAAGCCAAAATTATTTTGAAGTTTCTGAAGAAGGTAGGTTAGGAGAAATTAGAGGAAAAAATGTATGCATAGATGGATGAGTGACCATTTGTTACATGATATTTACAACAGCTGAATAACATATAAACTTTTCCAAGTCAGAAACAAGGAAACAAAAATTGAGGGAAACCATAGTTTTCATATACTTAAAAGTTGCTTATTCAAAGTCTTCCTGTTTCTACTTCCTTATTCATCCAGGCTCCTCATTACAAAAACTGCTAACCCAAAGGGTGCTATCCCCACTTTTAGTCTTAGTGAAGTGGCAATTTTTGGTTACTGAGAGTTGGTGAGGTATTGGAAGTTGTAATGAAGACAAAGAATTCTTCTTATTCTTTTGAAAACTTGGATTTTTTTGGAAAAAATGTATATGTTAAAATGAATGTAGCCTGGGATGGCACTAAGAGAGCTGTGCTCTGCTGGCTATGTGACACTGCGCCTGTCCTTCACCAGCTATATGATGTTGTGTAAATCACTTGTATTTCTCTGTCCGAATGTTTCTCCTTGCTTATGGAATGAGTCTTGGACCATTTCATTTCTAAAGTGCTTTCCAGTTCCAACATTTTATATTTTAAATATTTATGAAATTCTACCTCTGAGATTTTCTTCCAGGTATCTCAGAACATTTATTCTCTCAATAACCTTGAGGATTATTACATTTTTAAGAGGCTAGAGAGTGGTACAGCAAGGCCAAGTGTTTAAGGCTACACGATCTTCAAAAAGGCTAAGACTGGAATCTATTCTGTTGTATTCAATTTGCTATTTTATCAACAGATAATGATGCATCCTACATTGAATGTATAAACTAGAATACAAATGTTCTCAAAATATTACCCACGTTCTAAAACTATAAGTCTTAGAAATAGAAGAGTCTTTTCAAATCTGCCAATGCATATTAAAAGTATCAGCCTTGTCAAGGTAATAGGAGAACAGTGTAGTATACAGAAGACAAAGCAATGATGTGAATAACTCTTTGACGTCCTATAAACCAAGGTCAATCTATACGCAATCAAACGTTTCGAGTTACATTAGGGGTCTGGGCTGGGTTTTGGCTTCCTGGGAAACTTGTTGCACTTGGAATGAGGTACTGAGGGGTTTTGATCAATTTGGGAAACAGTTTCTATGAGCTGTTCGGTTGCTCTTCAGAAAAGTCAAGGTGACACTGAGAAAACTTTGGTCTCTAACTTTCATCCAAATATGCAGAGGTCAGAATCTTCCCTGATCTTTGGGACCAGCAGAAATCCTAGGATTGGGTCTCCCTGGGGCAAATAAATCCAGACTAATGACATAATGCATAAGTTTTCTATTGTTGTGTTGCTTTGCAACGTCCTCTGGAGCTTCCCAGGTGCAATCTGAAACTGACCCCCCATACACAGAGGACAGGGAGAGACAGAAGAAAAGGGCAGACCACTTCAGATCGGTAGGTGGCAGGATTATAAGAAAGGGAGCTTGGTTATGAGACTTTTCATGGGTGGCCACAAAACTAGTAGATTCTGTGCCTGCCTGCCTGCCAGAATCTTAAAAGTTTATATAGAGGTCTTAACTCGGTTCAGTCACATACACAGTCCAGATAGCCTCAACTCTACATTTCCATTTCAAGGCTGTATCCTTAAGAAAGCTTCTGGGAATGGGGAAGGCAAACAATATACATTCCAAGGACGAGAAACGGGTAAGCAGCCTCTAATTGCCTGTGTCCAGCTCAAGGGTCAATTGGTGGTCACCTCTTCTTGATGACCTCCTCCAACTTGTTATTGTAACAATTACCCCAAAATTTGCAGTTTAAAACAACACAGATTTATTCTCTTATAGCTATAGGGGTCAAAAGTTCCAAAATCAAGGTTCCTTCTGGAGGCTTTAAGGGAGAATCCATTTCCTTGCCTTTTTCAACTTCTAGAAGTTGCCTGCATCCCTTGGTTCTTGGCTCCTTCCTTCATCTTCAAAGCCAGCAACATGCACTTCAAATTTCTCTCTTTCTGATTCTGACCCTCCTACAACCCTCTTAACAGGACCCTTGTGATTATATTGGGCCCACCCAGAATATCCAGGATAAATCTTCCAACTCTACATCCTTAATCATATCTGCAAAGTCCCTTTTCCCATGTAAGGTAACATATTCAGAGGCTCTGGGGATTAGGATGTAGGCATGTTTGGGGGCCATTATTCTGTCTACCACATATACTGGTCCATCTGGATCCACGCTACTTCCAGAAATGGTGTTTGGTAAGTTGTTAGAGGACCTTCAGTTGGATGAAAGCAGATTCCCAGTTGTCTACTGGGAATTAGAGCATCTGAGCCATACAAAGGGACAGATACTGCAAAAGCTCTAGGGGGATAATGGACATAACACAGATGACTAAAGTAAGCACTAGGCGCAGCCACTGAGAAATCAGAGGACTCAGGAAGCCTTGATAATGCACACGTATTCTTTAACCCTGAGGCCAATTCAACACAAAAGCGCATCGAGCCTCTTAAGGTTAAGGCCATGCTTCTGCCACAGGGCATACACTGGAGGCCTCTTCTGCCTGGGACAGTATTTCCTCAGATATTCACATGCTAACCCCCTTACTTTCTTCAAATATTTGTTTAAATGTCATTTTCTCAATGAAGTTTGCACTGATCATTTTAAAATTGCAAACTGTCCTCCTCCTCGGATGTCTAATCCACATTACCCTGTTCCAGTTAAAATTTTTCCATAGCACTAATCACTTTCTTATAATTATATAATTTACTTATTTATTACGTCCACAGGGCATTATCTTCTCCTGGCCCTCAACCTAGAAGTTAGGTTCTAAGAAACCTGAGATTGTTTTTTTCACTGAATTATCCCAAGTGCTGGTAATAGTGCTTGGCATATAGTAGGTGCTTAATAAAGATTGTAAATTAATTGAATGACTAAAGATAAACCTCAGGTACTCCAGCTAAGTGTACCCTAATTGGCTGCACCCCAATTTTAATTGATTAACTGTTCCAATTTTAATTGATTAACTGTTCCAATTTTAATTGATTCCTAAACTTTAGCTTGTTAAGTGATTTTGGCTCTTCTTGTATTTTTGACATACAGGTCAATACTTGTCACTCATAAGGAATCAGGTTTCGACTCATCTCTCTAGTTATTTCAACCGTGGCTGTAACCAGAAGGAAAATCCACTGTAGCTCTGGCCTTGGGACACAAGTTTACCTGGCAGATGCCTCAACTGGGCCCATATAGCCTGAGATCAGGATTAGTCAGATAGCTTCTATAACAAATGCTTCTCTGAAGTACTCTCATATTGGTTCCACAAAACTGTTAGAATCTAAAAGGAATGGATTTGCTGTCCAAAAGTAATGGAATCTGGCTTTATTAAAAAGGGTATAACTCTTTTCCTCTTGACTATTTCCTAAGCTTCCTAGCTTTGTTTCCTTCCTTGGATAAGAAGTGAAAATGTTCTTCATTCCTCCAAAGTGATTCATTTCCTCTGAGGCAATTCTGCAACATAGGAGAATCTCATGGGTTTGCCAGCATGGCTTTGAGGCCAGCGTTAAATTTATATGAAACAAAACCCTGCGTGAAAGGAAACAGTTTTAGAGGTGGCATAACAGTGCCAATTTGTGAAACATGCTAGTAACAAATATTGATGTTTGCCCAATTTGATGACTGGCTAACCTAGCACAGCGATTGGTCACATCTTTTAGACCAAACAATCTGTGCTACACATACTGTGTTTCCAAAATATGACCAATAAAAATACATAGTTCTTTTGACATCTACCATGTCATAAGATAGTTGGGATGTCAGAAAGAGTCACTAAACTGTTAATAACCAAGGGGATGAAAATATTTAATTTGGCACGTCATGTGGATCCTCAGGAAGTAAAACCCCTTGTGCAGTCCAAGCATAGTGATAAACCCTTTCTTTAAGTCTCCCTCTGCTGGCTTTACCATTCTGCATGCTGAGCTCACTACTTGCATGTCATATTCTGTTGAAGAGAACAGGATGACAAGGCTTGATCCATGTCTGCAACAGCACAGCAGGTGAGTTTTACTTCGATGAGCCAAAAGCGATTCTCAGCCAAAGAGATGTCTTATTAGCAAGCATGAAACGATGAAACAAATTCAACTAAAACATAGTTTACAGGAAAAATTTTGCAAGAGCATCAGAAGTCCTGTATATCGGGGGTCCCCAACCCCCGGGCCATGGACCAGTACCCATCTGTGTCCTGTTAGGAACTGGGCACAGCAGGAGGTGAGCAGTGGGCGAGTAAACGAAGCTTCATCTGTATTTACAGCCGCTCCCCATCGCTCGCATTACCGCCAGAGCTCTGTCTCCTTTCAGCATTATGGTGAGTTGTATAATTATTTCATTATATACTACAATGTAATAATAATAGAAATAAAGTGCACAATAAATGCAATGTGCTTGAATCATCCCGAAACCATCCCCTCCCCATCCGTGGAAAAATCATCTTCCGTGAAACTGGTCCCTGGTGCCAAAAAGGTTGGGGACCGCTGCTCTATATTCATTTGTCAATTCCTTTATATAGAAATCATTTTGCAGCTTAAAATTACTTATGGAATAAGATTCAGCTATAGCTCTCCAGACATTTCACATCATCAAAGAAACTAAAGGTTTCATTTATATGAAAACATATGTGGAGAGATCATAATTATATCTAAGTCTTTATTATCTATGTAGTGAATAAACTACTCAATGCCTAATGCCAAATTTGAGGCCAAGCTTTTGTCCTGAGACTTTCCATCTTTCACTCATGTCATCAAATTTGTGATAACTCTAATTTTTCCAACACCAATTTTACAAATGGATTAAACTTAAAGGAAAATAGAAAATTTGCATGACTGCGGAGAGTGACATGGGTGTTGCCAGTAAAGTGGAACTCATCATATTCTTTCAAATGCAGTTCTCTTCCAAACACCCTTACTTCTTTCACTCCTTAAATTTTCCAGGGTGCCAGAATAAAAGCCTCAGATGCTTCGCTAATCTTTTTCCTCCTTTACCTCATATATATAATATCTCTTACCTAGCCATCTCCCCAAAATTTCCAAATTTTTTCTTGTCTGAGACCCTCAATTTCCATTCATTGATTTTCAGACCTAATTGAAGGTAACACAAAAGGGACTGATTTTGGCCTCCTAACTAGTCTTTTGAATGGCAGTTACAGCCACTCACTTGCCCTTCCCCAACCTCCTCCACCTCCAACCTACCCTGTCTGCCCTTTTTCTTACTCAGAATCTCAAAAACCACTGAGCCTGTGCACCACAACTACTGAGCCTGTGCTCTAGAGCCCGTGAGCCACAACTACTGAAGCCCGCATGCCTAGAGCCCGTGCTCCGAAACAAGAGAAGCCACCGCAATGAGAAGCCCGTGCACCGCAACGAACAGTAGCCCCCGCTCGCTGCAACTAGAGAAAGCCCGTGTGCAGCAACGAAGACCCAAGGCAGCCAAAAATAAATAAATAAATAAATTTCTTAACAAAAAAAAGAATCTCAAAAATTTTGTGTGTTATTAGTCATTCCCTTTTGTGGGAAACTCTCTTCCTTTGGATTCAATAACCACATAGTTTTCCATCTGCTTTTCTCTCCATTGCTTATCAGTTTCTTTTACCGATTCTTCCTTCTCTACTGGGCTTTAAATGCTGCCCCTTCAAAGACTGTCCCTCAACTCCTCTCTTCAGACCCCATGTACACTACCTACTAAAGTCCATGCCCCTGACTCTAATTAGGATTGCTACATTGACTTTCTCAAATTTATTTCTCTAGTTCAGTTCTCTCCTCTTATCCCCATAACCATGCATACAGTTGCTACTCAACACTGCTATTTAATTCAAATACACCTCAAAATTAGCACGTCTTAATGTGAATTATCTCCCACCTCTCACTTACGCCTCCTCTAGAGTTTCTTATAGTAAGCAATATCACCACCATCCAATTGCTCAAGTTGAAATCCTGAATCTCACACTTGCTTTCAAGCACTCACTTTCCTTCTATACCCAGTCTTCTTTATCTCTTAAATATCTCTTAAAGAGTTCCACAACCACTGTAGTCTAAGCCAACATCATCTCTTGCTGGGATTACTGAAATGGCCTCCAAACTGCTTTCTTCATGTCCACTCTTTTTACCTCTTTACACAGAGCATTTTTTAAAAGAGTGTTTCAGGTTGTTTCTCACATGAATTCTTTCATTAGTTCTTCATTGTTCTGCAATAACGAGCAATATTCTTAACATGGTTTTACAAGGCTTTGCACCACGTAATATAGCCCTTAACTATTTTCTGCTCATACCACACCCCTACTCTTTCCCTGCACTTCATTGGCCTTGGACTTCATTTAGCTCTCAAAAGTTCCATGATCTTCCTATGTCAGAACTCTTGCCTACACACCTCATTTTCCTGGGACACGCTTCTACACCCTCCTTGTTTTATGTACTTCCCTTCATCCCTGAATTCTTAGCTTAAATATCACTTCATCAAGAGAGCCTTCCCCACATCACATCCACCTTCCCTGCACCACATACACACTTGCTCTACTACTATTCTGTATCTCTCTTTAGCACTTTTCCAATCAACAATTACATATTTATTTGTATTTATGATATCTATCTATATATACATATCTAAAGATATATACATATATATGTAAATTATCTCCATGAGGCAGAAATATAATTTATCTTATTCAATGACATATTAGTAGTGGCTATAAGCGTGTATAGTACATAGAAGTCTCTCAATAAGTTTGTTGAATAAATGAAGCCCAGATAAATTCACTTAAAATTGAGTCTTCATCATGTCCTCTTGTACTAAAAAAAAAACAAAACTAAACTAAAATGCTTTAAAACTTTACTACGTGGCTTTCAGGCCTGCATAAGCCTGCGTACTTTATGTTTCACAAGACCTGGCCCCCATCAGTATTGTGTGTATGAATGTGTTCCTAAAGCAGAGTCTGGGAGATGATGTGGAATAAGTTGCATATGCATGATTGGTTCCAACGATGTATTAACCCAAGTTCAATAAGGGAATGTAATTCAGAATTGTGGAACTGAATGAAATGAGACAGAGCAGAATACACTTAGGCGCTTTAGTGCCATGTGGGTATGAGCTCTGTAAGTGAAAATCTAACTTATTCTTAGTAAGTCTGAAACAAATAACTGTGAGAAGTAATGATGTGCAGTGATTGTGTGGGGGGAGTACTTCAGATTATGATGACTATGGAACAGAAAACATAATGCCATGTGGAAACTGAATTGAACATATATAAGTATTTGAAGCAAGAGAAGTTTCTAGGAGACAAAATGTCTTCAGCAAAATAAGGAAGGTTTGGTAGATCCATTGTGGTATACTGTATTTTAGTCACATCCCACCTCTTACTCATGATTTTGAAACAGCCCGTAACAAAGGACATATATACAAGAAAGTTAATAAAATCAGAGTCTTGAACAGAAGGAGGAAGCAAGTAGATGGGAGGTTGAATCACTCAGAATTCTTGGTTGCAACCAAGAGAAACAGACCCGAACTAATTTAAGCAGAAATAAGCTCAAAGGAGCTGCTATTATGTGGTCCAATCCTCTCAATTTTTAACTGACAAAATTAAGGCTGGTTTAAGCTACTTCCCTGAGGTCTCATGGCTCAATTGTATTAACGCCACTGGTCATAATTTCTGTTTATATTTTCTCATTCCTTTAAATGTGTTTTATTTTACTCCTTGAATAATTTATTATGATTCTTGGGTATAAGCACTTATATGAATCTACATTCACTTTTTTCCTATTCTCTTGACTTATAAGAATACATGATGGATAAATGAAAAGAGATTAGGAAAAAATGCACTTTCTCAGTAAAATGTACAAGTAAGTGCAAATTTATCATTTGTATTTTGAAGTAAAAAGAGGTTAGAGGTCATTTCTCTAAACTTTAAGATTATGAAAGAGAAATGCAAATATCCAATTGGCATTTTCTTGCCATGATCTGCTATCTTTGCCAAAGCTTTGTCATTTGTGAGCAATTCAGACCAAAAAAAAAAACAAAAAAAAACTTTTGCCAATTAAACTTTGATATTGCACAAATGTTTTATATGTCATGTATTTAAATCTGTGTTTACAGAGAAATACCTTCAGTGCTATAATAAAAACATTTCTCTTTGATTTGTCATGAAAAATATTTCCATTAAATATCCCCGTGTTTCTACATGCAATATAATGAATTCTCTTAGCTATGAATTTGAGTCAGTAGCATCAAGTATAATTTTTGAAGTTAGTTTATAAAACAGACATTGTCCAAATAAGTAGTCTTACTTCTGCTTTTCACCCAAGGGCCCTTTCTTTCTCCCCACCTACAGTCTATTATAATTTAAGGAATTAATATGAAGAGATTTGGTACTTATATGGTACATTTAGTTGTTAGGCTAATGGAGAATTTTAAAAACAGGTATGCATAGTTAGAATCTACCCTTATTTAGACATAAGAAATCTTTTAGTGAATTGGGTCTTAGATCAGTTAATCAATTAAACAACTCAACTATTTTTTATCAATTTTTTGACAACAAGGTAAATAATATACTCTAAGAGTAAACCTAGCAATTCTAATGATATAGATGTAATTCCTAAAGATATTTTTAGCTAATATTTATATAAAATGCTAGTTGTTTTATATGTATCATCTAATTTGATTTTTACAACAGAGCTATGAGGACTTATTATCATTCTCCTTTTCCAGTGATGAACCTGAAGCTTACACAAGATAAGTAACTAAAGTCAAACAGGTAGTACATTAAAGGAGTTAAGATTTGAACCCCCAAACCCATGACTTCAGAGTTCATGTATATAATCACAAAATTACATTCCCTTTCAATGTTTTATCACATCTTTAATTTGGAATTTTAAGCTTGGTAGTCAGATATTTGTCAAATATAATTTTTATAAATGTTATAGGGTTGGTAATTACTATTACTCCTAGTTGGAATATTGAACTAGTGAGACTGCGGAAGTAGGGATGATCTCATTAATAGCACTCAGACAAATCTTTTCAATGTTAGGGATTGATTTGGCAAAATGTCTAAGAAAGTTATACATCATTTTACAGTGACACAAAGGATAGTGTAGAATCCTATAAAGAAATCTCAATTTCTCTGGACGGCCAAAGTATCTGCAATTATCCTGTATTCTATATTTCTAGTTGATTTTCTTCAAAAGTGGCTTCACACCACTAAAAATTCTAAAGCTATTTATTAAGCGTGAGCCTGTAATTCTGCTCTATCCTATTAAGAATGATTTTCAAATTGATAGTTATTATAGATTATTGCTGTGGTGACTGCTAACGGTCTGAATGTTTGTGTCCCCCCCAAATTCTCATGTTGACATCCTAATGCCCAATGTGATGGTATTAGGAGGTGGAGCCTTTGGAGGTGATATAAGATTAGTGCTCTGCAAAAGGGGTCTGTGACAGCTCCCCTACCCCTTCTACCATGTGAGGCCACAGCAAGAAGTTTGAAGTCTGCAACCCCCAAAACTGCCCTCACTAGACCATGCTGGCACCCTAATCTTGGACTTCCAGCCTCCATATCTGTGAGAAATAAATTTTTGTTTGTGGTATTTTAATATAGCAGTCTGAACAGACTACAACAGTGACTTTAAAACATGTCACAGTCCTTCCATGGAGATATAGGGCCTAATAGATATTGGGCTGGGGGTGATTGATGAGCTTGGCTGGTTGAAAAACCCCAGTGTTTCAAGGAGAAGAGCTTGGGTTGGTGGCGGTGGTTTTCTATGTGTCCAAGGTAAGGTCTTGCTGATCCTTGGACCAGCCCAATAGAGAACTTCCTAAGACTTTACATACCTCACCATATTCCCTAAAATCATATCATATTTGTATAGTTGCAGAAACCACGTTTACCAAGCTATGTCATTTGAATCCAACATTGAGGTTTCAGGCACAATATTTCACTCTGCCACCAGAGTCAACTTGCTCTATAATCCACAGGTTATATAAAAATGAGGAAACGTCACACATGTGCATTACACATCACCACTTAGGTGAATGACAGGTAGTTATCCACCAAGGCCAGACCCAGGGAAGGTCTGTGGGCAGCTGGTCTACAACAGTAGTCAAGTATGACTGAAGCTTAGGAAAATATAATTTCACATGTACCCCATATTTTCTTATAATACTTTGACACATATCTGAAAAAATATGACATGATACTTCTTCCTGGTTTGCAAATTGATCCATCACTCATTCACTTATGTTCTTATTTATTCAATCATTCAACAAATGCTGACTGAGCACCTGTATAAGACCAAACGCCTGCTTCTTAACACTCCCCATGCTGTTTAGTAAGAAGAATGGCTTAAACACTTTTGGATGTTCTAAAGCATGCATTTCAAATTAGAATGAAGGACAAATTATGCAATTAAAGGCTAGTAAGCAATTGGTTGTTTTGGGGAAAAGCAAACATAATTCCTATATTATACTATAAATTTATTGTCTTCAAAATGAAACAAACCCTTAACTCTTTTTCACAACCCTTTCTCTTTTCACATTTAGCTTTCTTTCTCTTTCCATCCTCCTTAGCAGCTAGTAACCCAAATAAACTGAGATAATTTCAAGTTTTACTTCACAGAGGAATTAGATACCATCAAGTGTAAATTTCCTGCCTTCAAATTTATAAATATATATTCATTTACATCAATCCATACTACCGCCCTCCTCTTTGTTACAATAGACAACATGTCCCTCCCCATTCTGAGTCCAATCCCTCCACTGGTGCTCTGGTCTCATCATTTTTTTGCTTCATCGTGATCCTTGCACTATTAACCATGCACTATCTGTCTTGTATGTCCAATGTCTTATTCATTGGCTCTGTCCTATCAGTATTTAAGCTCTGTCATATTGGCTCCTTGGTAAAATATTAACAAAAATTAAACAATAGTTATCTCATCTTCTACCATATTGCATCTCTCTCTTTCTGCCTGTCCCTGTCTCTGTCTCTGTCTCTCTGTGTCTCTGTCTCTCTCTCTCTCACACACACACACACACACACACACACACTGGATTTGTTATTTCCACACTCATTATCTCCATTTCCCAGACCTCTTATAAACTTGCACTAGCCTGGTAACATGCTGTGAAATTTATCCCCTTGGTAAAGTTACCACTGACCTCCATTTTGCCCAGATAATAGCAATCGTGCCCAATTGACCCTCGCACCTCCACTTTCCCCTTTACAAACCTTTCTCCACACTGAAGCTGAAATGAGATTTTTAAAACTATAAATCACATAATGTTAATGCTGCTTAAAACATCAGAGTCAATCCTTCATCTTTCAGAATAGGGCTCAAAATCCTTCGGTTTATGAGGTCCTCTACTAGCTGGTGCCTGCCAATATTGCCAACCTCACTCCTCTCTATTCCTCACCCCCATCCCCGTTCCTCTAGGTTCTGGTCATATTGAACTTCCTTTAATGCAACATGTTCTTCTTTACTATGAGCCTTTCTATGTACTCTTTTTCCTCCTAAGGGTCTTCTCTTTACCCTTTAGCTTTCACCTTAGACATTAATTCCTATGGAAAGACTCTTTAGCTTTCAATGTCCTTCCAGTGGCTTTCCATGTCACCATGAATTTCTTTGTCTTAGCGCTTATCACACTCTATTTAATTACTTGTTCATTTGTTTGTGTTCCCCATTAGACTGTAAGCCCCATCAGGTTTACTCTTCAAGAATCCAGGACTTATGCCTGAATAAGTGAATGAAAAATAATCATTCGATACACAAATAGCAACTTCTAAATGGACGGAATATTTAAATATACAGAACAAATTTGCTAAACAACTAACAAAAGATAAATATCCATCTGTTTTTGGCATGGGAAAGCCTATCAAAGCCTACAAGCAGATGTATATATTATCAATAAAGCAATTGATTATAGGTCAGTTAGCATAAAAGGAAGAAATATATGGCAGTAACAAAAAACACCATCAACTATATTGGAAGCCAAATGGCAAGTTGGGGGAAAATATTTGCAAGCTATATCAAATAAGTGGTAAATATCCATACAATATTTTAAAGCTCTTAAATATCGATATGAGAGAAACAAATCCTTCACTAGAAAAGTACACCACAATATGAAATGTATACTGCAGAGGAAGAAACACAAATGACAGATAAATATATGTAGTGAATACCAACCAGTGAATGTTTATTGTGTTTATAATTGTGTCAGGCATGTGCTAAGCAATTTACAGTGTTAACCCATTAATTCTCAAAATGAACTAATGAGTTAGATGCTATTATTATTCTCTTATTTATCTTACAGAAGAGGAAACTGAGTCACAGAGAGGTTAAGTAACTTTCCCCAAATCTCACAGTAGTAGTGCAGCCTGGATTTAAACCCAGACAATCGAATCTAACAGCTCACACACTAAAAGCTCGGCAATCCCTTGATGCTGTAATGATGTTGGGGAAAATACTTCACCTTGTTAACAACAAATCAACATAATAAGGTGCAAGACTTGCTTGATTAAATTGGGAGCTTTATATACCATTAACAATATGAAGAATTGAGTAAAAGGGACTTTCATAAATTGCTGGTAAGAAATAGGTCCAAAAGAAAAAAAAAAGAAAAAAGAAATAGGTCCAAACTTTCTGGAAAACAAATCTTAAAATAGTGCCTTTGCTTCAACCCACTCACTGCATTGTGGTTGACTGGTTCAAAGCTTTAACATCAATTATATTCATTACAGCATTGTAATGAATAAAAGAGAGAATAAAACCTTAGTTACTTAAATGACTAACAATAGGGGAGTAAATAAATTATGCTAAATGTGTAAAACGTGTTTCTATGCAGACATTAAAAATTACATTTAGAAGACTATTTAATAATAAGAAAATGTTCCCAAGAAATTGTTAAATAAAAAAATCACACAGTAATATTCCAATATTATAAAATGAAAAATATTTTAAAATCGAGGTCTATGCAATAATTAAATAAAATGATCATGTTTGGCTGGTAAACTTGTAGATATCTTTTTCTTATTTCGTTTGCTTGTGAATTTTCTAAGAGTTCTATGTTGAAAATATTTTCCTTAGTCACGAAAATTAATATGATAAAACCCTGGACTTTAGGATTTGACTCTTGGTTTTGAAGTTTGATAGCTTTTATGTATTTTCACTCTTCTGTATAACTGGGCAAGTAAGCATACCTCACAGGACTACGGTAAGGATTAAGTATGAATAAAGTGCCAAGTGTATAAAATATGATCGAAACATGAAAACTCCCACTTTCTTGGTGCTTGAGAGGTCTTGGCATAGTACTTAAATTTGTTCAACCAATTTCTAAAATTTCCACAGTCAGTTGAATAGATTATAAGCCAGGGACTGTCGTGATGTTGAGGGTACAAAATACCATGGCTGCTGGAGATTTGGGCCAATACAGGCAATTTGTTCCCAATACAGGCAATCAGTAATTCCAAGTATGCTGCCTAACATACGTTATACACACGGGGGCTTGATTTAAGTGAATGCCAATTTCAAAGGAGTCTAATCTGGTTGGTGCTGAAAGGCAGCATGAATCTTCAGTGAGCAGGAGTATTTGGAGAAAAATAGGTGACTGCCTTTGATCTAGGTGATGAGTTTAATCTGGAGCATGTTTTCAATGAGTGCCATAGGTTATGTGTAAATATGATCATTCTTCTCAGTAGAAGATTCTTGCAAAAAGTGAACATCTGCAGTTCAAGACATTGACCCAGCCCCTAGAGAGTGTAGTAGAGAACTAATGAGAAATCTAAGGCAGTTTTAAGCTGACCAAACATGGCAGGGTTCCAAGTAGTTTCCAGTTAGCCATGTACATTGGGTACCAGCCTTAGATTTCACTGATGGAAAAAGGATTCTTGGCTTGGGATTCTAGCATGGCTAAATCTCTCAACTCACATATTGGTGGCCTGGGGTCTACATTCCATCTAACACTACAGAGTTGAAGCAAAATTAAAACTT
Source organism: Balaenoptera musculus (assembly GCF_009873245.2). Classification (NCBI taxonomy): domain Eukaryota; kingdom Metazoa; phylum Chordata; class Mammalia; order Artiodactyla; family Balaenopteridae; genus Balaenoptera; species Balaenoptera musculus. Next base: position 87,612,553 of record NC_045788.1, read on the forward strand.
AGTTTCCAGTATTTAAATATTGGGAGACTTCATGGCAAAATTTGGATTTTGGATTTTTTATGAGACATGGGAATAACTGGCAACACTGGGGCTCTATTTCTATCTTGCAAAAACTGGCTAGAGCCAAGTAGATGCTACCCGCCAGATGAGGCGTGCAGCCTCTGATTGTCCATATTCCTCACTTTCCCTACCCAGCCCGCTTCACTCATAGTCATTACCTGCTAGGCCCTTATAGTAATTTGTTTACAATTTCTCCTGGTTTGCAGTGCTGTCTGCTTCCAAGAGGAAGTCAAAGGCTGTTAAGACTGATGTGTATGTCAAGCTGATAACAGGATACCCTTTGGTCTAATCACAAAATTTCAAAACCAGAGGGTTAAGTAGAGATGTGTACTGGCATACTGCTCTCCCATGTACATAAAAGGAACCAGGAAGTGTTAGGCAAGCAGTCAACTTGAAACTAGGAACTCATTGGAAGTTACAATTTCCAGAAAAAATAAAGATCAGCTCTGTGCTTTGTGACCATCTAGAGGGGTGGGACAGGGAGGGTGGGAGGGAGGGAGATTCAAGAGGGAAGAGATATGGGAACATATGTATATGTATAACTGATTCACTTTGTTACAAAGCAGAAACTAACACACCATTGTAAAGCAATTATAATCCAATAAAGATGTTAAAAAAAAAAGGAATAGTTTAATGGAAACAATATTTAACAGAGAAAGTAACAGATATACGTGTGAGAGTGACTTTTATATGACATGCATGAATATATACAAAACATTTGAATTCTCTAGGCCTTAGTTTTCAATATGTAAATAAAGGAATTTGAAAATGAGACTCTCCAGTCCTTTTAACCACTCCCATTCTATTGTTCCATGCAAAATCTTGCTATCCTTAATTAGGAGCTATCATATTCTCAACAGGGTCTAGCCTCCTAGCTCTTAAAGGAGGATATATGGAGATGATGCTACATCAAACCAATACAGTGGCTTCCTGATGTGTTTTTCTGTTAAAAGACTAACAACATTACCAAAGCGAGCTCTTTATCTAGGAATCTGAACCTACAGCTTTCAATACAGAAATCCGTGAAATTCGGTAGATATTTTCAGCATTAGTTTCCAATGCCAGATAGCAAGATCTGCTTCAGCACTTATTTTATAAGTGCCATAAATCAAGTTTTCTAACCAGATAGTTTCCATCCAGAGCATGTCTTATTAGCATTATTTCTTTGCACGGTACTCAGAATTTTCTTTTATCATGGCAAGGGTTAGAAAACGTTGCTTAGCTTTTGTTTATTTTCTATCATAAATGTGCTGATAGACGTAATTTCTGTTTAGCCATTTCCAAAGTACTATTTTAGTACAGCAAGAAAATATACATTTTAATTCTGTCTAGACAGAACTTTTGCTCCAAGTCAACACCAGAAATGATCTAGGATGTGTTGTCCAAGGTCTAACATTATGTATGACTTCCCCAGTAGACAATATAGTACGACAGCCATCAGGCAAATTCCAGGATTCAAATCCCAGCTCTACCATTTCCTAGAGGTATAAGATTGCACACATTACTCAATATCTCTGAGACTTTTCCCCTGTTATAAATTGGACTGATGTTAAAATATATTAGCTAATTTATAAGTTTCTAGATTGTTAAATGAGATAATATATTATTTAGCTCAGAATTAATACTGGTTGTTAATAAAAACAGTACTATTATTAATACAAAATTATGGAAATTTATCAATAAAAATGCATTTTCCTTCTGAAAATTGTCATCAACAGATGTGCCCAATATATAAAACAACCAAAAAGTATTCTTTAGTATTTTTAGCCCCCTAGGGGAGCTAACTAATGAGATGCAGCTGCCTCAACTTTCCTTAGGCAAGACCATGACATCTGGCACCTGGCTATACAAAATCCTCTAGAGGTCAGTCTAAGTTACAAATTATGCTAATCAGATATTCTTGCATGTCAATGAGCCAATGACAAGAATGAAGAAATCTGATGATTATTACTAAGTAACCACTACTGACTCTGAACGAAATTGGAAAAAATTGACAAATAATAGGGGTAAGAAAAAGTTTAGTATGGCTTCAGTATATTTACATTAGATAAAGAATTCTTAGAGAATAATCCTTTGCAATTTATGCTGATGACTTCCAAAAACTTTGCTTCTGTACTGTCAAAGGATTTTTTTAAATTATGAAACTTCTTGTATATTTATAAACTGACTTCTAAAGATTTTCATCTTAAATTTATATAATTCCAAATGCTGTACTATTCCACACATTGTACTTATTAAAGTTTTTAAAGTAAAACAGTTATATTGCATTTCTAAATTATTTCAGTCCTCTAAACACTTAGCAAGTTCACATTGCCCTTGATTTGTTTAAAAATACACAAACTGTTTTTCCTTAATCAGACAGAAATGTTCTTTCTCTTCTTGAACTTATATTTCTATTCCATGTACAAACAGAATATTATCTCTAAGTACTGTTTTTGATCACCTAACAATATTACTCTGCAGGAAAATTTGTATATTAATTAATCCTAATTTTTAAAAGTTCTGGTAATTATAAATTTCTGTTATTTTTTTCTTTTTGTTTGAACTATGTTACAAGTATTATTTGTTAGTGCAGAATTATTCAAAATAGCATAATATAACCCAGATTTTTATTAGTAACAAACATATACAGTAAAATATTATTAGAAATATATTTCTTAATAATTAGTTCCCTTATATATGAATTAATAACTAATTATTGTTATATTGAGGCAATGTCAAATTTATTCTAATTTTTCTATATACATGTATGAAAACTTATTCATATAAAAAAGTAAATGGGAATTTGAAGGTGGTTTTACAAAAACACTGTCCCTTAATTCTTAAAACTCCTTTATATTTTAAAATTCACATTATGATCTAGCATTAAAATAATTTTTAGTGATTTATCAACATCAAGGACTATACATTGTCTTCCTGCACATTTTTAGGCAGCAAAGAATTATATATAATCTAGTTTTAAAAAATAATTTATTACATAGTCATTAGATTTCTGGAAAGTAAACTAAAAATGTTATCAAAAGTTGTTAAATGACTGTTTAGGTGCATTATAGTTTTTCACTTGGATATATGTTATTTAATATGATATATGCAAAAGTTGTGAAAAATTACAATAGTAAATTTAAATATATCTTTGACAGTAATTTTTTTAATATCATGGTTTTATCTTAACAGGCACTTTAAGTATACTTTGGAGCTGCAGACACAGCTGAGACAAGCATGTATGGGAGTATTCACCAAGCTTTTCCTCATTTCCCAGAGTGGTGCAAATGCAGAGTGGGGAGCAAATTGCTATTGCACTACATCTGATATTTTCTATGTATATTCTCTTTGCTTTGCATATTCTTGTTCCCTTAATTCTTTACCAATAATCCAAGGTTGTGAAATAAAAATTAGTCATGCTGTCCACTCTACAGTATGTCCTAATTTATAATACCCCAACATGAACCATAATGCAGTTTCTAATATCCCATTACCACCCAAACATAAATATGTATAAGATTGCAAAAGACATGAAGCACTATGGTGCTTTAATCAAAAGATATTGGACTGCCACTAATAATTTGAAATATTTATTAATGTGGTATGCAGAGACTTCTATACCCTCAAGTAGTCATAGTAAAATATAGAATGATGGAGAAGCATACTTTTCTTCTATACAGTGGAAAGAGAGTGAGTATGAAGGGGAACATGGGATAGAAAAGGAAATACTTCATTGTCTATGGATGTGAAGTAAATACAGAATAGAAAATTTGGAAAGTGATAATTTGTTCTATTAAAACTAACCAGGGGGGCCTACAGACACATGAAAGAATGCTCAACATCATTAATCATTAGAGAAATGCAAAGCAAAACTACAATGAGATATCATCTCACACCGGTCAGAATGGCCATCATCAAAAAATCTAGAAACAATAAATGCTGGAGACGGTGTGGAGGAAAGGGAACACTCTTGCACTGTTGGTGGGAATGTAAATTGATACAGCCACTATGGAGAACAGTATGGAGGTTCCTTAAAAAACTACAAATAGAACTACCATACGACCCAGCAATCCCACTACTGGGCATATACCCTGAGAAAACCATAGGTCAAAAAGAGTCATGTACCACAATGTTCATTGCAGCTCTATTTACAATAGCCAGGACATGGAAGCAACCTAAATGTCCATCGACAGATGAATGGATAAAGAAGATGTGGCACATATATACAATGGAATATTACTCAGCCATAAAAAGAAATGAAATGGAGGTATTTGTAATGAGGTGGATGGAGTTAGAGTCTGTCATACAGAGTGAAGTAAGTCAGAAAGAGAAAAACAAATACAGTATGCTAACACATATATACGGAATCTAAGGAAAAAAAAAAAAAAAAAGGCCATGAAGAACCTAGTGGCAAGACGGGAATAAAGACACAGACCTACTAGAGAATGGACTTGAGGATATGGGGAGGGGGTGGGGTGAGATGTGACAGGGTAAGAGAGTGTCATGGACATATATACACTACCAAATGTAAAATAGATAGCTAGTGGGAAGCAGCCGCATAGCACAGGAAGATCAGCTCGGTGCTTTGTGACCACCTAGAGGGGTGGGATGGGGAGGGTGGGAGGGAGGGAGATGCAAGAGGGAAGAGAAATGGGAACATATTGTATATGTATAACTGATTCACTTTGTTATAAAGCAGAAGCTAACACACCATTGTAAGGCAATTATACTTCAATAAAGATGTTTAAAAAAAAAAAAAAAAAAACTAACCAGGGGGACTTCTGCTTTCCAGTCCGGCATGACAGAGATTAGAAGGTGCCACTCCATCCTAACAACAAGAAAAATCTGAATAAACTGAAAAATCAACAACTATCCTTAGATTCATCAAAGAAATGAAGTCACAGGGCAAACTGCTGCCTCCCATATTGGAGGGACAGACAGGCACAGAGAATTGCAGCTTACCAGAGCAGAAACCCAGGAGCAGAAACACCCACAGGAACCAGTACTAGGATAGGAAAACTTGAACTGTAAATAATGAATTGCTAGAGGCTCAGTATGGACAACTCTGAGAATTAAAAACTTTAAGAAGACCCAGGTATGAGGGTAGAGTACTTTTGTGAATTTTACTTCTAGGAGTTCTACTACATCCTCACAGTGAAAAACCAAGTAATTTTTTTGGTGCTTCTATAAGGGGAGAAAAAAATAAACCATTTTGACATATGCCAGAGCATTCTGTTTGTCTTAAAAGACCTGACCTCAGGAGAAACTATTTTCCCAGAGGCTAACCAGTAGGGGTTTTATTAGAGCCTAACCTACCTGGGGGAAAGGAAATACCTAGCTTCAGCTGGCTTCTAACTGGGGGAAGGGAAATACATAACTCTTAACTCCCTCTAGTCCTCATGTCAACCTAAGCGGAGAGGGAACTGAGAAGCACCAGTAAATTTCACAATCCAGGGGCACAGGTTCACCAAAAGACTGAGATCCAATAGGACCATAGAACACTTTCTCTTCCCCCACATCTTACCACTACATTACTAAAGGTCCATTTACCACAATTTCTTTTATATAGTATATCATGTCTGCATTTCAACAAAAAATTGCAAGGCATACTAAAAGGCAAAAAATACAATTTGAAGAGATAAATAAGCACCGTAACCAGAGTCATATAAGGCAGGAATACTGGAATTATCAGAACAGAGGTTTTTAAAACTACTGTATTACTAATGTGCAAAGGACTTTAATGCATAAAGTAGAAAACATGAAAGAACTAGATGGATAATGTAAGCAGAGAGATAGAAATTCTAAGAAAGAATAAAAAAGAAATGCTAGAGTTCAAAAACACTGTAATGGAAATAAAGAATGCCTTTGATGTGCTCATTAGTAGACTGGAAACAGCTGAGGAAGGAATCTCTGAGCTTGAAGATGACAATAGAAACTTCCAAAATTGAAAAGCAAAGAGAAAAAGAGAAAAAAAAAAGAATATACAAGAACTGTGGAACAACTACAAAGCATAAAATATGCATATAGAAAATACCAGAGGAGAAGAGAGGGGAAAAAACCCAGAAGTAATATTTCAAGCAATAATGATTGAGAATTTCCCCAAATTAACGTCAGACACTAGATTGCAGATCAGGAAGCTGAGGGAACATGAAGCAGGATAAATTTCAATAAAAACTATATCCAGACATGTCATATTGAAATCTCAAAAAATAAAAGGTAAAGATAAAATTTTGAGAGAAGCTAAAGGAAAAAACACCACACCTATAGAGGAACAAAGGATTACATTCGACTTCTCCTCAAAACCATGCAAGCAAGAGCAGAGTGGAGTAAAATCTTTAAAGTGTTGAGAGAAAAAAACCCCACCAACCTAGAATTCTGTACCCTGTGAAATTATCCTTCCAAAGTGATGGAGAAGTAAAGAATTTCTTGAACAAAAATTGAAAGAATTTGTTGCCAGTAAACCTGCCTTGCAAGAAATGTTCAAAGATGTTCTTCAGAGAGAAGGAAATATTGGGTTAGAAACTTGAATCTACATAAAGTAAGAGCATTAGAGAGTAAATAAGTGAAGGTAAAATAAAACTTTTATTTTTCTCATTTTAATTGATAACAATTTGCTTCAAATAATAGCAGCAATGATATATTCTATTCCCTTCTTCCCTCTGTGTGTATGTGTGTATATACTTTTATACTATATTATATACATATATTTATTTATGTAAAAGTGAGTTGAATTACAATATGATGCAAAGGATGGTAGAGAGGAATTGGGAATATTTTATTCTTGTAAGGAATAGGTACCCATGAGCGGTATAGCGTTATCTGAAAGCGAACTTGGATTAGTTGTAAATGTATATTTCAAACTCTAGGACAACCAATAAAAAAGGTTTAAAAAAGGTATAATTGATACGCTAAAAAAGGAGAGAAAATGAAATCATATAAAAAGCACAATTAAAACCACAAAGGACAGAAAAAGTATGGAAGACAAAAATAGGAATACAGAACAAGAGCAACAAATATAAAACAGTAACAAATATGGTAGATATTCATCCAAATATATCAATGAACACCTTACATGTCAATTGTCTAAATACACCAATTAAAAGAATGATTTTTAGAGTGGATCAAAAAAACAAGATCTAACTAACTATATGCTGCTTACAAGATATCCATTGAATCTCTCAGAAATGGACAGATCCTGCAGGCAAAAATCAGTAAGGACAGGGCTTCCCTGGTGGCGCAGTGGTTGAGAATCTGCCTGCTAATGCAGGGGACACAGGTTCGAGCCCTGGTCTGGGAAGATCCCACATGCTGCGGAGCAACTAGGCCCGTGAGCCACAACTACTGAGCCTGCGCGTCTGGAGCCTGTGCTCCACAACAAGAGAGGCCGCAATAGTGAGAGGCCCGCGCACCGCGATGAAGAGTGGCCCCCGCTTGCCACAACTAGAGAAAGCCCTCGCACAGAAACGAAGACCCAACACAGCCAAAAATTAAAAAAAAAAAAAAAAAAAATCAGTAAGGACAGATTTTAACTCAGTGGTACCATCAATCAACTAGATATAATTGACATCTATAAACTATTTATCCAACAACAACAGAATACACATTCTTCTCAAGCTCACATGGAACATTTACCAAGACAGACAATGATAACATTCTGGGCCTTAAAAAACATCTTAACAAATTTAGAAGGATAAAAGTCAAACAATTTCTAAATAACACATGGGTCATTGGGGCAGTTCAAGATGGCAACTTGGGAAGAGCCTGAACTAATCTATTCCCACAGACACAACAAAGATACAGCTACATATGGATCAATTCCTTCAAAAAAGAACCTGAGAACTAGCTGAACATCTGCTCCACAACAAAGGATAAAAAGGATGACACTGAAACAGGTAAGAGAAGCAAAGAAATACTTTCACCAAAACCCTACCCATGGTGAGGCAGCACGTAATTGTGATGGGTCTTACCAGACAGGTTTTCCTCCCAGAGGAGCAAGGGGTGGCACCACACAGCAGGCACTCCTGCCCTGGGATCTACACCAGAGAGATGAGCTCTCAAAAATCTGGCTTAGAAAACGAACAAGGCTGACGTCTAAGGGTCACAAAGGCCTGTAGGAAACTGAGACTCCTCTCTTAAAGAGCTCACATATGGTCTCATTTGCCCCAAGACACAGCAAAATAATAACACTTTGTAAAGTGCCAAGATTATATGTGAAAGAGAGCCATTTGTGAACCTACAAGCATCAGCTGAAAAGGGGAGGAAATGGTGGAACTGCTCTCCGGAGATGCAGGCACTGGCAGATGACATTGCTGTGCTCCTCACCTAACCTGCTAGCACAGGTGGGTGAGCCTGGATGAGGGGGTGACCAATCACAGCTCTATCCCACAGCATTGCTGAAGCTAATGCAGGGTTGGACAAGAATAACCATCACCTACACAAAGCCACTCATTTAAGACTGAGAGAGGTAGCACTTTTGTCTGGTACATAGAAACAAACACAGAGAGACAAGCAAAATTAGGAAAAGAGAAATATGTTCCAAATGAAAGAACAAGACAAAACCTCAGAAAAAGAACTTAATGATATGGAGACAAATAATTTACCTGATAAAGAATTCCAAGTAATGGTCATAAATATGCTCACCGAATTTTGGAGAAGAATGGAAGAACACAGTAAGAACGTCAACAAAGAATTAGAAAATATAAGAAAGAATCAATCAGAGCTGAAGAATACAATAACTGAAATGAGAAATACACTAAAGGGTATGAACAGCAGATTAGAAGATACAGAATAATTGATCAGCAATCTGGAAGACAGAGTAGTAGAAATCACCCAATTAGAACAGCAAAAAGGAAGAAGAATTTTAAAAAATGAGAAGAGTTTTAAGGGGCATTTGGGACAACATTAAGTGTACTAACATTCACATTATAGGGTCACAGAAGGAGAAGAAAGAGAAAAGGAACAGAAAACATTTTGAAGACATAATGGTTGAAAACATTTCTAGCCTGGAGAAGGAAACAGACATCCAGGTCCAGAAAGCACAGAAAGTCCCAAACAAGATGAACCGCAAAAGATCCACACCAAGACACATTATAATTAAAATGTCAAAATCTAAATATAACAAGAGAATTTTAAAAGCAGCAAGAGGAAAACAACTAGTTACATACAAGGTAACTCCCATAAACATGATCATTTATGAGGCCAGAACTACCCTGACACTAAAACCAGAAAAAAACATAACAACAAAAAAAAAGTTACAGGAAATCTCCCTAATGAACTTAGGTGCAAAAACCCTCAACAGAATATTAGCAAACTGAATTCAACAAGACATAAAAAGAATCATGCACCATTATCAAGTGGGATTTATTCCAGGGATGAACAATGATTAAACATTCAACAAATCAGTCAAAGTGATACATCACAAAGAATACATTTATAAGATTATCTAAATAGATATAGAAAAAGCATTTCACAGAATTCAACATCCATTTATGATAAAAATCTCAACAATGTGGGTATAGAGAAAACATACCTCAATATCATAAAGACCATATATGACAAAACCACAGCTAACATCATAACAGTGAAAAGCTGAACTATTTTCTAAGGTCAAGAACAAGACAGAATGCCCACTTTTATTCAACATGGTACTGGAAGTCCAAGCCACAGCAATCAGAGAAGAAAAAGAAATAAGTCATTCAAACTGGAAAGAAATAAGTAAAACTATCACTATTTGCAGATGACATGATACTACATATGGAAAACCCTGAAGACTTCACCAAAAGACTTATAATTAATAAATGAATTCAGGAAAATTGCAGGATACAAAATTAATATACAGAAATCTGTTGTTTTTTTATACACTAATAAGAAACTATCAGAGAAATTAAGAAAACAATCACATTTACAATTTCATCTAAAATAATAGAATACCTAGGAATAAATTTAACCAAAGAGATGAAAGATCTATAGTCTGAAATCTATAAAACATTGATGAAAGAAATTGATATGACACAAATAGATGGTAAGATTCACCATGCTCATGGATTGGAAGAATTAATATTGCTAAAATATTCCCAAATACTACAAAAAGCAATCTACAGATTCAATGCAATCCCTATTCAAATACCAATGGCATTTTTCACAGAACTAGAAAAGGAATCCTAAAATTTAATGGAACTACAAAAGACCCTGAATAGCCAAAACAATGTTGAGAAAGAAGAATAAAGCTAGTGGTATCATGCTCTCTGATTTCAAACTACACTACACAGCTATAGTATTCAAGACAATGTAGTATTGGCACAAACACAGACACATAGATCAATGGAACAAAATAGAGCCCAGAAATAAACCAATCAATTAATACACAACAAAGGAGGCAAGAATATGCAATGGAGAAAAAGCAGTCTCTTTAATAAATGGTGTTGGGGAAACTGGACTGCTACATGCAGTCTATCTTACACCATATACAAAAATAAATTCAAAATGGATTAAAGACTTGAATATAAGACATGAAACCATAAAAGAAAGAATAGACAAATCGATCAATGAAACAGAATAAAGAGCCCAGACATTTACCCACATAACTAAAGTCAACTGATTTTTAATGAAGGAGCAAAAACAATACAATGGAGCAAAGATAGCCTCTCCAATAAACAGTGCTGGAAAACTGAACATCCACAAGGCAAAAAAAAAAAAAAAAAAAAAAAAAAATCTAGACAATAGTATTACACTTTTCACAAAAGTAACTCAAAATGGTTCATAGACCTAAATGTAAAGCACAAAACTATAAAATTTCTGCAGTGTAACATATTAGGAAACCTAGATGACTATGGGTATGGCTGTGACTTTTTAGATAAAATACCAAAGGCATGATACATGAAAGAAATATTTGATAAGCTAGACTTCATTAAAATTAAAGACCTCTGCTCTAGGAAAGACAATGTCACGAGAATGAAATGACAAGCCAAGAACTGGGAGAAAATATTTGCAAACAAAACATCTGAAAAAGAACTTATCCAATATATAAAAAAACTCTTAAAGCTCAACAACAAAAAAATAAAAAACCTGTTAAAAAATGGGCAAAGGGCGCATCATCAAAGAAGATATACAGATGGCAGAAAAGATATCATTAGGGGATTGAAAATTAAAATAATGAGATACCACTATGCATTTATTAAAATGGCCAAATTTAGAACACTGACAACACTAAATGCTGGTGAGTGTGTAGAGCAACAGGAAGTCTCATTCACTGCTGGTAGGAATTCAAAATGTTACCATCACTTTGGAAGGCAGTTTGACGGTTTCTTACAAAACTAAACATAATCTTACCATATGACCCAGAAATCATATTATTTGGTGTTTACCTATATAAATTGAAAAAAACTTAATATGGCTATTTATACCAGCTTTATTCATAATCGCCAAAACTTGGAAGCAAGCAAGATGTCCTTTAGTGAATGAGCAGATAAATAAGCTGTGGTACATTTAGGGAATAGGATATTATTCAGCACTAAAAAGAAATGAGCTATCAAATCTGAAAAGACATGGAAGGAATCTTAAATGCATATTACTGAGTGAAAGATGCCAAACTGAAAAGGTTACTGTATGACTCCAACTATTTAACATTCTGGATAAGGCAAAACTATGGAAACAAAATATTAGTAATATCCAGTGATTATGCAGGAGAGAGGGATGAATTTGTAGAGAACAGAGGATTTAAAAAACATTTTTTTAACATCTTTATTGGAGTATAATTGCTTTACAATGTTGTGTCAGTTTCTTCTGTACAACAAAGTGAATCAGCTATATGTATACATATATCCCCATATGCCCTCCCTCTTGCACCTCCCTCCCACCCTCCCTATCCCACCCCTCTAGGTGGTCACAAAGCACCAAGCTGATCTCCCTGTGCTATGCAGCTGCTTCCCACTAGCTACCTATTTTACGTTTGGTAGTGTAGATATGTCTATGCCACTCTCTCACCCTGTCACATCTTACCCCTCCCCCTCCCCATATCCTCAAGTCCATTCTCTAGTAGGTCTGTGTCTTTATTCCCGTCTTGCCACTAGGTTCTTCATGACCTTTAATTTCCCTTAGATTCCATATATATGTGTTAGCATACTGTATTTGTTTTTCTCTTTCTGACTTACTTCACTCTGTATGACAGACTCTAACTCCATCCACCTCACTACAAATACCTCCATTTCATTTCTTTTTATGGCTGAGTAATATTCCATTGTATATATGTGCCACATCTTCTTTATCCATTCATCCGATGATGGACACTTTGGTTGCTTCCATGTCCTGGCTATTGTAAATAGAGCTGCAATGAACATTTTGGTACATGACTCTTTTTGAATTATGGTTTTCTCAGGGTATATGTCCAGTAGTGGGATTGCTGGGTCGTATGGTAGTTCTATTTTTAGTTTTTTAAGGAACCTCCATACTGTTCTCCATAGTGGCTGTATCAATTTACATTCCCACCAACAGTGCAAGAGTGTTCCCTTTTCTCCACACCGTCTCCAGCATTTATTGTTTCTAGATTTTTTGATGATGGCCATTCTGACCGGTGTGAGATGATACCTCATTGTAGTTCTGATTTGCATTTCTCTAATGATTAATGATGTTGAGCAGTCTTTCATGTGTCTGTTGGCAATCTGTATATCTTCTTTGGAGAAATGTCTATTTAGGTCTTCTGCCCATTTTTGGATTGGGTTGTTTGCTTTTTTGATATTGAGCTGCATGAACTGCTTGTATATTTTGGAGATTAATCCTTTGTCACTTGCTTTATTTGCAAATATTTTCTCCCATTCTGAGGGTTGTCTTTTCATCTTGTTTATGTTTTCCTTTGCTGAACAAAAGCTTTTAAGCTTCATCAGGTCCCATTTGTTTATTTCTGTTTTTATTTCCATTTCTGTAGGAGGTGGGTCAAAAAGGATCTTGCTGTGATGTATGTCATACAGTGTTTGTCTATGTTTTCCTCTAAGAGTTTTATAGTGTCTGGCCTTATATTTAGGTCTTTAATCCATTGGGAATTTATTTTTGTGTATGGTGTTAGGGTGTGCTCTAATTTCATTCTTTTACATGTAGCTGTCCAGTTTTCCCAGCACCACTTATTGAAGAGGACATCTTTTCTCCATTGTGTATTCTTGCCTCCTGTATCAAAGATAAGGTGACCTTATGTGCATGGGTTTATCTCTGGGCTTTCATTCCTATTCCGTTGATCTATATTTCTCTGTTTGTGCCAGTACCATACTGTCTTGATTACTGTAGCTTTGTAGTATAGTCTGAAGTCAGGGATCCTGATCCTCTAGCTCTGTTTTTGTTTCTCAAGATTGCTTTGGCTATTCCGGGTCTTTCGTGTTTCCATACAAATTGTGAAATTTTTTGTTCTAGTTCTGTGAAAAATGCCATTGGTAGTTTGATAGGGATTGCATTGAATCTGTAGATTGCTTTGGGTAGTATAGTCATTTTCACAATGTTGATTCTTCCAATCCAAGAACATGGTATATCTCTCCATCTGTTTGTGTCATCTTTAATTTCTTTCATCAATGTCTTATAGTTTTCTGCATACAGGTCTTTTGTCTCCTTAGGTAGGTTTATTCCTAGGTATTTTATTCTTTTAGTAGCAATGGTAAATGGGAGTGTTTCCTTAATTTCTCTTTCAGATATTTAATCATTACTGTATAGGAATGCAAGAGACTTCTGTGCATTAATTTTGTATCCTGCTACTTTACCAAATTCATTGATTAGCTCTAGTAGTTTTCTGGTAGCATCTTTAGGATTCTCTATGTATAGTATCATGTCATCTGCAAACAGTGACAGCTTTACTTCTTCTTTTCCGATTTGGATTCCTTTTATTTCTTTTATTTTGGTCTGATTGCTGTGGCTAAAACTTCCAAAACTATGTTGAATAATAGTGGTAAGAGTGGGCAACCTTGTCCTTTTCCTGATCTTAGTGGAAATGGTATGGTTGCTTGTAGTAATCGCTCATGATCCTTTGTATTTCTGCAGTGTCAGTTATTACTTTTTCAATTCTAATTCTGTTGATTTGAGTCTTCTCCCTTTTTTTCTTGATGAGTCTGGCTATTGGTTTATCAATTTTGTTTATCTTCTTAAAGAACCAGCTTTTAGTTTTATTGATCTTTGCTGTAGTTTCCTTCATTTCTTTTTCATTTATTTCTTATCTGATCTTTCTGATTTCTTTCCTTCTGTTAAGTTTGGGGGTTTTTTTGTTGCTGTTATTCTTTCTCTAATTGCTGTAGGTGTAAGGTTAGGTTGTTTATTTGAGATTTTTCTTGTTTCTTGAGGTAGGATTATATTGCTATAAACTTCCATCTTAGAACTGCTTTTGCTGCAGCCCATAGGTTTTGGGTCGCTGTGTTTTCAATGTCATTTGTTTCTAGGTATTTTTTGATTTCCTCTTTGATTTCTTCAGTGACCTCTTGGTTATTTAGTAGCATATTGTTTAGCCTCCATGTGTTTGTATTTTTTACAGTTTCGTTCCTGTAATTGATATCTAGTCTCATAGCATTGTTGTTGGAAAAGATACCTGAAACGATTTCAATTTTCTTAAATTTACCACAGCTTGATTTGTGATCCAAGATATGATCTATCCTGGAGAATGTTCCATGAGCACTTGAGAAGAAAGTGTATTCTGTTGTTTTTGGAAAGAATGTCCTATAAATATCAATTAAGTCCATCGTGTTTAATGTGCCATTTAAAGCTTGTGTTTCCTTATTTATTTTCATTTTGGATGATCTGTCCATTGGTGAAAGTGGGGTGTTAAAGTCCTCTACTATTATTATGTTACTGTTAATTTCTCCTTTTATGGCTGTTAGTATTTGCCATATGTATTGAGGTGCTCCTATGTTGGGTGCATAAATATTTACAATTGTTATACCGTTTCTTGGATTGATCTGTTGATCATTATGTAGTGTCCTTCTTTGTCTCTTGTAATAGTCTTTATTTTAAAGTCTATTTTGTCTGATATGAGAATTGTTACTCCAGCTTTCTTTTGATTTCCATTTGCATGGAATATCTTTTTCCATCCCCTCACTTTCAGTCTGTATGTGTCCCTAGGTCTGAAGTGGGTCTCTTATAGACAGCATATGTATGGGTCTTGTTTTTGTATCCATTCAGCCAGTCTATGTCTTTTGGTTGGAACATTTAGTCCATTTACATTTAAGGTAATTATTGATATGTATGCCATTTTCTTAATTGTTTCGTGTTTGTTTTTGTAGGTCTTTTCCTTCTCTTGTGTTTCCTACCTAGAGAAGTTCCTTTAGCATGTGTTGTAAAGCTGGTTTGGTGGTGCTGAATTCTCTTAACTTTTGCTTGTCTGTATCGGTTTTAATTTCTCCATCAAATATGAATGTGATCCTTGTTGGGTACAGTAATCTTGGTTGTAGGTTTTTCCCTTTCATTATTTTAAATATGTCCTGCCACTCCCTTCTGGTTTGCAGAGTTTCTGCTGAAAGAAACTCTGCTAACCTTATGGGGATTCCCTTGTATGTTATTTGTTGCTTTTCCCTTGCTGCTTTTAATATTTTTCTTTGTATTTAACTTTTGAAAGTTTGATTAATATGTGTCTTGGCATGTTTCTCCTTGGATTTATCCTGTATGGGATTCTCTGTGCTTCCTGGACTTGATTGACTATTTTCTTTCCCATGTTAGGGACGTTTTCAGCTATAATCTCATCAAATATTTTCTCAGACCCTTTTTTTTTTCTCTTCTTATTCTGGGACCCCTATAATTCAAATGTTGGTGCATTTAATGTCGTCCCAGAGCTCTCTGAGACTGTCCTCAATTCTTTTCATTCTTTTTGCTTTGTTCTGCTCTGCAGCAGTTATTTCCACTATTTTATCTTCCCAGTCACTTATCCGTTCTCCTACCGCAGTTATTCTGCTATTGATTCCTTCTAGTGAATTTTTAATTTCATTTATTTTGTTGTTCATCATTTTGTTTGCTCTTTAGTTCTTCTAGGCCCTTGTGAAACGTTTCTTGTATTTTCTCCATTCTATTTCCAAGATTTTGTATCATCTTTACTATCATTATTCTGAATTCTTTTCTTTTTAATTAATTCATTAATTAATTAATTTGATTTTTGGCTGCATTGGGTCTTCGCTGCTGCACGCGTGTTTTCTCTAGTTGCTGAGAGCGGGGGCTACTCTTTGTCTTTGTGCAAGGGCTTCTCATTGTGGTGGCTTCTCTTGTTGAAGAGCACAGGCTCTAGGCACACGGGCTTCAGTAGTTGTGGCACACGGGCTTATTAGTTGTGGTTCACAGTCTCTAGAGCACAGGCTCAGTAGTTGTGGTGCATGGGCTTAGTTGCTCTGCAGCATGTGGGATCTTCCAGACCAGGGCTCGAACCTGTGTCCCCTGCATTGGCAGGCAGATTCTTAACCAGTGCACCACCAGGGAGTCCAATTCTGAATTCTTTTTCAGGTAGACTGCCTATTTCCTCTTCATTTGTTTGGTCTGGTGGGTTTTTACCTTGCTCCTTCATCTGCTGCATATTTCTCTGTCTTATCATTTATTTAACTTACTGTGATTGGGGTCTACTTTTCTCAGGCTGCAGGTTCATAGTTCCAGTTGTTTTTGGTGTCTGCCCCCAGTGGATGAGTTTGGTTCAGTGGGTTGTGTAAGTTTCCTGGTGGACGGGACTGGTGCCTGTGTTCTGGTGGGTGGGACTGGATCTTGTGTTTCTGGTGGGCTGGGCCACATCCAGTGGTGTGTTTTGCGGTGTCTCTGAACTTAGTATGATTTTAGGCAGCCTCTCTGTTAATGGGTGGGGTTGTGTTCCTGTCTTGCTAGTTGTTTGGCATGGGGTGCCCAGCACTGGAGTTTGCTGGCTCTTGGGTGGAGCTGGGTCTTAGTGCTGTGATGGAGATCTCTGGGAGAGCTCTCACCTATTGATATTACATGGGGCCGGGAGGTCTCTGGTGGTCCAATGTCCTGAAGTCAGCTCTCCTACCTCAGCGGCTCAGGCGTGACACCCGGCTGGAGCACCAAGACCCTGTCAGCCACACGGCCAGGTATGTGGGGATTTTCTTGCCTTTTGGGAAGTCTGAGGTCTTCTGCCAGTGTTCAATGGGTGTTCTGTAGGAGTTGTTCCACATGTAGATGTATTTTTGATGTATTTATGGGGAGGAAGGCGATCTCCATCTCTTACTCCTCTGCCACCTTGACGGTCCCCCCAGAATAGAGGATTTTTAAGGCAGTGAAACTATTCTGTATGGTACTATAATTGTGGATACTCATCATTATACACATGTTATACCCGTAGAATGTACAACACCAAGAGTGAACCCTAATGTAAACAATGGTCTTGCGCTGATAGTGACATACTGGAGGAATTTTATCAATTGTAATAAATGTAGCATTTCTGGTGTCTCTGGGAGGGGGGAGGTTGTGCATGTATGAGTACAGGGAGTGTATCCTAGACTATTTCCTTCACAGAAATTATGCATTGCCCATGTTGAAGACTGCTAAATTATATTACAGAATGTAGTTCCAATTTTGACTGGGGAGTCAAGGGCACATTTCCCTTGTGCCTGCTATATGAGGATATGATGGATTCATCAGAAATAAGATTCAGCCTCTGCCTCAACTGAGAAACAATGGAGATGGCAGCTTCACTGGACAGGATGACTCCCAAATGACTGTCTGACTGTAGGAGTCCATGTATGACATCTTGTGGAATATCATGAAACTGGTTAGCATGAGTTTGAAAAGGACTGCAATTTTAAAGAATGAATGGAGACAGAGAAATAATGTTTTCAGTGGCTATACATGAAAAAGAATACAGACTACAGAATTGTTCAGAAAAGTCACTAAATAAAGAATAACAAACTATGGGGAGGGGGAGAATTTGATTTCCATAGTTATCACATTATATTATTTAAAATGTCCAGTTTTGAGCAAAAATAATTATGAGACATACAAAGAAACAAGAAAGTAAGGTCCATTCACAAGGAATAAAGCAAACACTAGAAACTCTACCTGGTGAAGCCTGGAAGTTGGATTTACTAGACCTAGACTTTAAATCATCTACTTAAAATATGTTCAAAGAACTAATGGAATCCATGTCTAAAGAACTAAATGAAAGTCGGAGAATAATTTATCCTTAAATATAGAATATCAATAAAAATGTACAAATTATGGAAAAGAACCAACTAGAAATTCTGAAGTTGAAAATATAGTGACTAAAATAAAGAATTCACTAGAGGAACTCAACAGCAGATTTCAGCAAGCAAAGGAATCAGCAAACTTGAAAATAGGTCAACTGAGACTATCCATATAGAGGAATAGAAAGAAAAAAGAGTGAAGGAAAAATGAGAGCCTCAGAGCCCCGTGTGACATCATGAAACATACCATCATGCTCACGGGATCTCAGAAGAAGATGAGAGAGACAAAAGGGTAGAAAAAATATTTTAAAAAATAATAAAAACAATCTACACATCTAAGAAGTTTATAAGCTCAGAGTAGGATAAACTCACAGATCCACAGCTAGACACATCATAAAGAACAGCTTTCAGGAAGAATTTATATTACAGATAATTTTTTTTTTTCTCATGAAGAGTCTAAACACATTTAATATATAACGTAAAACAGTGCTGGTGGTTGCGGTAGAACATTAGAGCCAGAATTTAATTTTAAGGGTAATAACAGATATGATTTTATTTTATGTTATTTAATTTCTCCATTTTTCTTTTTCTCCTTCCTGTTCTTATCTGTTAAAGTAGGGATCAAAGTGACAAGATGAATCTAAAAGAGGATGGGAAAAGGCCTTCAGAATAGCAACCACTCGCTCATGAAATTCCAGATGGAATTTCATTACCAAGAAATTGTAATTTAAATACTGATGTTAAATGAGAAAAGTTGGCATTCTTCTCTCAAGACACACTGTGACATTTACCATTACTTAATAAGTTTGGAAATGCAAGGTCAGCCTTAGAGAGAATGTTTATGTCATCCTTGGTACTCCCTTAAATATGAGTAATGTTAGATGAAAATTGATTCCTGGGGTTGGGTGGTTTATTTTCAAAGATATGGGTTTCTTCAGATAAGAATAAGTGAGCCAGGTACAAAATTCAAGAAACATTTTTTGAGCACTTACTATTTACTTTGGTATACAAGATAGACAAAGCCTCTATTCTTATAAAGATTACATTCTAGAAGGGAAGACAAAATATAAACATGTAGTAGAGTAAATAAGGTAATTTTATATGGAGACAAGTAGGACCAGATCTATAATTTGTGGTACCCAGTGAAAAATGAAAATGCAGGGCTCTTGTTCTAATATTAATAAGAATTTCAAGATAGCGACAGCTGAGCATAAACGAAGTGAGAGACCATTTTAATCTTAGGGCCCTATGTGACTGCACAGATTGCAAACCCATGAAGCCAGGCCTGGATATAAATGTTATAAAGAAAAGAGTACAGGTTAGATGGGTTGGGTAGAATTAGATAACTTGGTTAAAAGACTGTTAAAGCTTTAACAGTTGAAATACTTAAAAATACAACTCTATCCAAATGACTGTATGCTGTGTGCTTTACAACATAAGTTATGGTATTTTAAAAATGTAGCTAGCAAGACAGAGTTTAAATGCATGCTCTCATTAAACTAATAAAATGTAGTACTTTTATGAAGGAATAAATTCAGCCTTTGAGTTGAGCAAGGTCTGAGTGCCCTTCAAAAATCTAGCACTGAAGTTGCTTTTGGGATTAAGTATGATTATCTTAATATTTGGTCCTTCGCATGGTGCCAAGAATATAATAAAAACTTTAAAATGTTAATTATCAGTAAAAGCAAATGTTATCATTGTTGCTTACTTTCCTATAGATTTTTTGTATTTGCAGAAAAATATTTCACTTTCTTCTACCAGTGTTTCTATGGAGATATGTTAATTATCTTGACTATTTATTGCCACTCATCTAACCCTGCCTGGCACGTAAAAGAAAAACAGACATTGACAAAACAAACAAAAATTTTCATTACATTATTTGTGTTTGCTGTTGGTAATTGATGATTAATGATATTGTAGAATTCTCACCCAATTACCGATAACTAGCCAGATTTTCTCTGAAAGAAGAATTTACTTGTTTACCTGTGGGAAACTTTCAAACTCTTGTTGGAGCTCTTGTCCGTATACTACTTTGTTGTTCCCTCTTATATGTAATAAAAAGGGAGGAATTATGATCTTTCTTTATATAGGTGATACAGCAATAACTTTATAGATATAGATATATCTCCTACTGGATGTTTCTTCTCTGTAGAACCCTGACTAATAATGATTTTGGTATTGAGAGTGGTTTATGAGGAACAGAATCTTAAGGATGACTTTTCTGGAAGTGGTTCTCTAATTCAATTAGATTTATATTTAAAGGCACTTTCCCAGTGGTAAAGTGGGAACTGGCAGTCCATGCCATGACGTGTCAATAGAGATGAAAATATCACCTATAAAAGGTAAAGTTATGGGTGGTGATCTATTAAGATATTTTAGAGCATTTTAGTCAAATTGAGAAGTATCATGAAATTGGTTAGTTGCTCCTAACTGCACTGGAAAAAGAAAAGGATGAGCTCAGAGTTTCAGATTCCCATTTCAGGGTCCACATAAATGATCTGAAAGTTGTTATGTGTGTCCTGCAAGAAACCTATAGCCACGGCACTGAAATCGCTGAAAACCAAGTGCAGAGCCTCATCAAGTGAGTGGCTAAATTACAAAACAAATTGAATTCCTAATCTCATAGGGTACCTGATATTAAGGTGAGGGCATTGATTGTGAAGAAATGAGACCCTTAAAACAGCAATGAAGACAACTGGGCATATCCTGATGAAGCTGTGGCCATTGAACACCTAAACTCTACTGAGTCTTCTGTGTCAGTTGAAGCAGCTCTGCCACTCTTGTCTAGGAAGATTAATACTGCTTTGCCTGAGGAAACTTTAATGGCCTCTCTGAGGTAGGTGCTTTACAAGATACTTCTGTCTCTCCTCTGGACCCACGCCTACCACCCTTCTTTGTTTCTATACCTATAACTACTCAAGTCCCAAGAGCTCCTAAAGATGAGGTGCAAAATGTGACTCATGAGTAGGTACACTACACTTCCAAAGAGTTGCATGAGTTTTCCCATTTATACAAACAGAAATCCAGGGAATATGTTTGGGAATGGATATTAAGGATGTGAGATAATAGTGGAAGGAATATAAAGTTGGATCAGGCCTACTTTATTGATATGCACCTACTTAGTAGAGATTCTAGATTTAATGTTGCAGCTTTGAGGGGTTACAAAGTCCTACCAGTTTGTTTGGTGGGCTAAAACATGGACCAAAAGCTAGCCTACATTAAATGAAATTCCAAAGGCAGAACGGCCTTGGTATACTGTAGAAAGAGGTAGCTAAAGGGTTAAGAAGACTGTAATGTTAGAGAGGATTTATCATGCAAGATGTGCTTATTTTCCCTGGGAGAGTCCAGATGACTTACTTTCACCAAGACTTTGAGAAATACATTTGTGGGAGAAGACCCAGGATCCATGAAGTTCTCTGTTCTTCTCTGTAGGTCAGAAATTACAGTGAGAACTGCTGTCACTGAATTGGGAAACCTAAATATGATGCAAATAATTGGATCCCAGGGTAACAGGGACAGCATTTAGTCACCAAAGACAAGGTAGAAGTGGTTACTATAATGGACAGCAGAGCCAAAGCAGTAATCAGATTAGTCTGACTTGCAGAGACCTATGGCATTGGCTAGTTGATCAAGGAGTCCCTAGAAGTGAACTAGATGTACAGTCTACTAAATTCTTATGTGTATAAGCAGAAGAGTTCTAGGTCAAGTGAACAGAAGTCTAATTTAAGTCATAAAACCAAAGTCAGACCCTCAATTCATTCCTAGACTTGAGACAGTTTACAGACTCAGAACCCCTTTAATGAAGGGGAGGCTGGGTTCCCTTGAGGAAAGACCTTGCTTCACTGCCAAAAATTATAGTGTTAATCTTCCTCTCAGTTTTTACCAAAGGGACCTATGGCCTTTTATCAGGCTGACGTTGCAGGGGGAAGGAAAATGATCATAAGTTTCAGGGATTACTGGACATTACCTCTGAAGTGACACTAATTCCCTTAGACCCAAAATGTCTCTGTGGTCCACTATTCAGAGCAGGGACTTATAGAGATTGGGTGATCAATAGTATTCCAGCTCAGATCAGTTTCACAGTGGGTCCAGTAGGTCTCTGGACCTATTATATGTTTATTTCCCAAGTTCCAGAATAGATCATTGGGATAGACACACTTAACATCTGACGGAGTCCTCCACGTTGGCTCCCTGACCTTTGAAATAAGGGCTTTTATGATAGAAAAGGTCAGGTGGAAGTCAACAGAACTGCCTGGACTTGGAAAAAACACTAAACCAAAAGCAATACTGCATTCCCGAAGGCATCAAAAAGATTAGTGCCACCATCAAGGACTTGAAATATCCAGGGGTGGCGATTCCCACCGTATCTATTTGATCTGTATAGAAAAACAAATGGATCTTGGAGAATGGCAGTGGATTATTGTAAACTTAACTGGATGATGACTCTTAATTGTAGCTAATTGTAGCTGTTGACATGACTTCTTTGCTGGAGCAAATTAACACATCCCCTAGTACCTGGCATGCAGCTACTGATCTGGAAAGTGCTTTTTTCCAGTACCTTCTGACAACCAGAGCAGTTTGCTATCAGCTGGCAAGGCCAGGAATATACCTTTACTGTCCTATCTTAAGAGTAAATCAACCCTCCATCCTATGTCATAGTTTAATTTCCAGAGACCTTGATCGTCTTTCCCTTTCACAAGACAACATAATCATCCACCACATTGTTATGCTAACTGGACCTAGTGAGCAGAAGTAGCAACTACTCTAGCATATTGCAAGTCATCTGTGTGTCAGAGGGTGGGAGAGTAATCCAACAGAATTCTAGGTTCTTCCACCTCAGTGAAATATCTAGGGGATACAGTTGGGTGGGGTCTGTTGAAATATTTCTTTTAACATGAAGGATAAGCTGTTACATTTAGCCCCTTGTACAACTAATAATCAAGGCACAATGCCAAGTGGACATCTTTGGATTTTGGAGGCAATGTATTCCTCATTTCGGTGTGCTACTCTGGCCTACTTACCCAGTGACCCTAAAAGCTGCCAGTTTTGAGTGGGCTCTGAAGAAGAGAAGGATCAGCAACTGGTCCGGGATGTCATGCAAACTGCTCTATCACTTGGCCAAAGGATCCAATAGATCTGATAGTTCTTGAAGTGTCACTGGCATACTGAGATGCTGTTTGGAGCCTTTGGCAGGTCTCTGTAGATGCGTTGCAGCTCAGACCCTTAGACTTTGGAGGAAAGCCTTGCTATCCTTGGTGGATAACTAATCTCCTTTTGAGAAACAGCTTTTGGTTTGCTCCTGGGCCTTATTAGAGACTGAACACTTAGCCATGGACCACCAAATTAACATGTGACTTGAACTTCCCATCATAAGCTGGGTATTGTCTGATCCACTAAACATAAAGTTGGGTGTTCATAGCATCACTGGATTATCAAATGGAAGAAGTGTATACAAGATGAGGCTTGAGCAGGCACTGAAGGCACAAGAAGTAACATGAGAAAGTGGCCCACATGCCATGGCACCTACTCCTGCTACATTACTCTTTCTGTCCCAGCCCAGTTCTATGGCCCCACGGGGAGTTACCTACTACAAGTCAACCGAGGAAGAGAACACTTGGGCCTGGTTTACAGGTGGTTGTATACGACATGCAGGCACCCCCTGAAAGTGAACAGCTGTGGCACTACATTTCCTTTCTGGGACATCCCTGAAGGACAGTGGTTAGGTGAAATTCCCCCGGTGGGCGGAGCTTTGAGCAGTGTGCCTTGTTGTTCATGTTGTTTGGAAGGAAAAAATGGCCAGAAGTACTAGTCTATACTGCTTAGTAAGCTCTTTTCAATGGTTTGGCTGGATAGTCAGGGACTTAGAAGGAATATAATTGGGAAATTGGTGACTAGGAGGTCTATGGTGAATTATGTGAGAAGACCTCACTGAATGAGCAAAAAAAGTGAAGATATTTTGTCCCATGTGAATGTTCACTACAGAGTGACCTTAGCAGAGATGGACTTTAATCATCCAGTGGATAGCATGACTCATCGAGTGAGGCTCTTTCCCGAGACACCCCTGTCATCACCCAGTGGGCTCATGAATAAAGTGGCCATGGTGGCGGGGATGGAGGCTATGCATTAGCTCAGCAACATGGGCTTCCATTCACCAAGACTGACCTGGCTATGGCTGCTGTTGCGTGCTCAGTCTGCCAACAGCAGAGATGAAAACTGAGTCCCTGACGGCACTATTTCCTGGAGTGATCAGCCACCCAGTTGGGGGCATGTGCATTACACTGAGCCTCTTCCATCATGGAAGGGACAACACCTTGTTCTTACTGGAAGAGACATGTACTCCGCATACAAATCTCCTTTCCTTGAATGCAATGCTTCTACCAAATTACCATCTGTGCACTTACAGAATGCCTTATCCACCATCATGGTAACCCACACAGCACTGCTTCTGATCAAGGAACTCACTTCATAGCAAATAAAGTGTGGCAATGGGCCCATGTTCATGGAATTCACTGATCTTACCACGTTCCCCAGCATCCTGAAGCAGCCGGCTTAATGATGGTATGAAGATGGTAAAGTGATGGTATGACCTTTTGAAGACTCAGTTTCAGTGCTATTAGGTATACCTTGCAAGTTTACTCTAAATCGATGGCTAATGTGTGATACTCTTTCCCCCATATAGACAGGATTCACAGGATTAGGAATCAAGATGTGTAATGGAAGGAGCACCACTCACTATTCCCCTAACTGATCCCCAAGCAAAATTTTTGTTTCTTTTTCCCATGGCCTTATTCTCTGCTGGTCTAGCAGTCTTAATTTCAAAGAGAGGAATGTTCCTACCAGGAGACACAATGATTCCATTGTACTGGAAATTAAGACTGCCACCCGGTCACTTTGAGCTCTTCATGCCTCTGAATCAATAGGCAAAGAAGGGAAGTACTATACTTACTGGGATAATTGATCCTGAGTACCAAGGGAAAACTGGGCTGCTACTACAAAATTGTGGTAAGGAGGAATATGTATGATATACAGCAGAACCCTTCGGGGGTCTTTTAGCACTACCACGACCTGTGATTAAATTAGTTGGAAACAACAACCCAATTCAGGCAGGACTGCTAGTGACACAGACCCCTCAGGAAGGAAGGTTTTGGTCACCCCAACAGGCAAAAAACCATAACCAACTCTGACGCTTGCTGAGGGCAAAGGGAATATGGAATGGATAGTGGAAGAATGTAGTTATAAATATAACCTATGACTATGCAATCAGTCATAGAAATGAGAAATGATATTATGAATATTATTTATTTTGTTATGAACACGCTTGTGTGTGTGTGCATATACAGTATACACAGTAGTCAAACTACTTATTCAATCTACATGTTCTTTCTACTTCTTCCAACTAAGTGACTCTACTTTCCATGGCATAGAGTTTCTTTCATACACAGTTTTTAGAGCAAATGACCAGCTAACTTTTTAAAAGCTGGTTTGCTTGAGGGAGGGAGTAAACTTAAAAAAAAAATACCATATAGTATTTAGAAAAATATCTAATTTTTTTCACTCCAACTACTGCTTCCTATGTGTATGTGTGTTACATCTATCAGCTCATGGACTGTGAAGGATCTTGCTGAAACCTGAGACTCTAGGAGACAATTACTTCTAGATCTTTAAAATCATGGTTGAGTGATAGGCAAAAGACTTACATGTCTTTGCTGAGAATCTTAGATTTTCACAATTTAGGGGGTGATTTTAAACTTCATTAAACTTGACAGAAGGGATTTTAACATCACACCAGAGTCTGCCCATTTTTAGCTGAGTCTCTGGGGACTGAATCACAGCCAGGGTACTAGGGAGTTGGGAGTTGGCACCAGGGCATGGGTGAATATTGCTGCCTCTTGGATCCTGCAGGGCAGGGGTTCCCTGTCTACACCAGCTGAGGGGTCCCTTCCATGGCAAGTTGTGATGAAAACCAAAGAAGCAAGCTGCTGTGGATGCTACGCTCTGTGTAAGAGGTACAAAAATTCCCCACCATCATGTTTCCTTCATGTAGTGTTTTAAAATGTAATTAAGTTCATGAGGCAGCATGCGTAATCCCTTAGCAAGAACTACTATGGGAATTTACACTTGACCTGTGGGGCTGCTCCTGATATGCCGGAAATGCTTCCTTGAAAAAGAGTTCTCTTTTCTATTACCCGCCTTGATTTAGATAAATCATCAAGCACTGAGACATCATGGTTTGCAGGACTGAAATGATTGTGCTTTTTAATTCTGACCAATCAAAATCACTTGGGCTCAACTTGTGAACATGGGCTTACAATTCTACCCTTGTATTCATGCCTTTCTTTGTGGAGGGTTTCTGTGATTTGGGGCACCTAAAAATGTGTTTTAGTTATTCAGTAGAAAATCTCTGGGCTTCCTAGTGACTGGAGAAGCTGACATGTTATTTTACAAGTGAAAATCCTCAGATTAAGTGTGTAAATAATGAGTCTACCTCTGTGACTCACTTCTAATTCTAGTTCTCTTTTTTAGCACTTCAAAATATGGCATATTCCACTAGTCCAATAGTACTATGACATCTGTCATCAGATTTTGAAAGGATTGCCATGGGCAAGACTTTTTTCTTTTCCTTAATATATTTTTCTTATGTGGCTTTTCCTAATGGTAACATGAGCTATTATCTCTAGAAGCTTGTACTGCTTCCGGATGAATGTGACCTTTCTATAAGCCCTTAAGAAAACCTGAATAAAAACATTTTGTCTTTGCACCTTGCTGTTCTCTGTTTCCTTCTAAAAATACAGAGAAGCTGAGAACTTTCATGCAACACCCACTGTGTGCAATTCCTGTTCCAGACTATGTAAAAGCAGAGAGGCAGAGAGGGTGAATGGGTCCTGGGGTCATTAACAATTGAATTCCCAGGAAAAATTTTTGATGCCTGCTGACTACGTATAACTTCTGTTTTGGTACAAGTGTAAGTCTATAACCCTTCCTTCAGAATCTAATGATCAGTCTTCACTTATTTTTTCATTTGCTAATATTCACTGAATACTCCATGGCACATGCTAGCAAGGCACTAATGATGTCTGAGAGTCACCTCTGTACTCAGGCACATGATTTAGAGAAAACATGTCTGTAAGTGCCCAGATCGTGTCTCTTTAACTGAAGGAACTATCCTATCTTTCCCCATTTTTCATCTCTCATGTCTTCAATTATCACATTGAGATCATATGTTTCACCTAGCCCATGGTGACTAAGGCATTTTTAGTGTCATTCTTAACCACCTTTGTCTATAAATATGAGGTACATATTGAAAGGTGCTATATAAACAATAAGCACTTATGATGGTTTCTCACACACGATAAGCCTGCAATGAATGTTCTCTATTTTGCCTTGAGAGTCTCCCAGTTACGTAGTCATAAACTGTTTGTGAGAGTAACTAGAAAGACTAGTTATAGAAAACACAGACAATGGTGGTCTTGTGCCCACACAATGTAAAAATAGTGGTGTGAGAGGAAAGGTACGTGAGAAAAAACAGCATGAGAAAGTGTTCTCAGAAGGATGAGCTTATTGGAGTCCTTTATATGAAATTTCACTGGGAAGCGTGTTAAGTTCTATGAAGGATTTACCTATATTTACTCAATTTCACAATATATGAATTTTTTTTACTTCCAATTTCATTTGATTAGTAACATTAGGTAGATTTATTGCATCTCATCTATGGTCTTTAGATTTTTTTTTTTTTTACGATAACCTTGACAAGTAGGTTTAGTATTTCCATTTTCCATTTGAGGAAACCAAGACTCAGAAAGATTTTTGCATAAGATGGCACAGCCTTTATTTAGTACAGCTGGCTCAGACCCTCTTGCTACTATACTGCATTAATTGGTTGGGGTCAAAAATTAATTTTGACTTGTAGCATTATTTTTAGTACACATTAGCACAATTTTGGGCATAACATTTTTATTGTTCCATATTTCATTAAAGTTCCATATAAAGTTTCAACTCTTTGCCAGCAAGGTTTAACTCAGAATAAAGGGCTTAATAAGTGGCTTTGGTTGTTATTGTTGCTTGCTGCTAATTCATGGTGATGAATGGCTGGAGATTCTTTTCTTTTATAAATTTATTTATTTATTTAAAAAAAAGTTTTGGCCGTGTTGGGTCTTCGTTGCTGTGCACGGGCTTTCTCTAGGTGTGGTGAGCAGGGGCTACTCTTCCTTCTGGTGCACGGGCTTCTTATTGCGATGGCTTCTCTTGCTGTGGAGCACGGGATCTAGGCAGGAGGGCTTCAGTAGTGGTGGCACACGGGCTCAGTAGTTGTGGCTCGTGGGCTCTAGAGTGCAGGCTCAGTAGTTGTGGCGCACAGGCTTAGTTGCTCCGCAGCATGTGGGATCTTCCTGGACCAGGGCTCGAACCTGTGTCCCCTGCATTGGCAGGCAGATTCTTAACCACTGCGCCACCAGAGAAGCCCCAATGAATGGTTGGAGATTCTTTATGTCCAATGTTTGATGTATTTACACCATGTTTTTATACCCTGTATTCGGTGGGTTAGCCGTGCTTTAAGAATAAACACAATAGACGTGTGTGTGTGTGTATGTGAGAACATTTTTAAGGGACTTACTAATGAAGTTACTGGCAATGAGAAAACCGTAAAATGGTAAACTTGCAATGAGTCAAGCCTTTGAGCCTAAACCGAGAGCAAATAAAGACATAGAATCCAGCTTCTAAGATGGCACCAGAAGTCTTATTAGACCAGGTACAGGTACTTTTCTACCTTCTTTTTTATATCACTTATGAGAGAATTGGGGGTGGTATTCCTATTGAAAATAGTCAAGAGAAATGGAGTTGAAATTTGTTGTATCCTTTTCTCATAACTAAATGTCTTTCATGCCCTGGCGATGAGAATGGCTGCAGATTTTAGGCTATCTAGTATGGTCTATTTTTCAAATGCACTTGGTGAAGGTTTATGAAAAATAAAGAGATCATAGAGTAACTCAGGTTCCTTGTGGCAAGGGCTTCTCCAACCATAGGTATTACACAACACCACAACTCTACATGTGCCTCTTAAGTCCCTAAGCATGTAGCCATTTCCTGTCTCCTTTCTCTGTGTTCATCTATGTTAGTGAAACACACTTGCTATAGAAAATTTAACTCAATCCATACAATTAAGCTAACATTAATTGGGTTTTCATGGTTGTATATCAAGCCTCTGGTAAAGGAAAAATCAAATGCTCAGAAATAATCCAAATTAAAGTGGGAAAATAAAGTTTACAAGAAAATTACAGATTTTAATCTCTAGGAAGGTATAGGCTGATGGTAAAGACGGTGACTCATACTGGTTATTTTTCATTGGTTATTGTTAGTTTCCAAACTAAAACAGCTGCAATTTAAAGAAGTTTTTTCTTTGTGCCTCAACAAGCAGCATGGTTATGCCTGCAAAACAAGGACTGTATTTGTTTTGGCTCAAGTGTATTTAATTAGATAACAGGACTCATAGGCAATGTTGTGACTAAATAGGGAAACTGAAAACCTGTAGTACTTAATCGCACATGAAGCTTCACTGGCAGAGAGATAATTTGAAATAAGTTGACTCCAATTTAGAATCAATCAACAAAAACGCATTAAATGGTTATTACGTGATTAGCGTAAATCATCTGAATGGGATATTTCTAAGTCTGCTTGGCCACTAATCATAACTTTTAAACTGTGTGAGGTCCAGGTGTAACACAACAAGCAGGCAGAAAAGACAATCCTTATACCTAAGTAAACACTCTGATGTAAGAGGTCTGCTTGCATGATCTACCCAGAGAGTCTTGATGACTATTATCAAAAAAGTTCAACAGCCTAGACATCAGAACTTATTTCTATGTCTTTACAATTCAACTCAAGACTTGCAAATAAGACAGGATTTACTGAAAATTGTTGGAAAGAAAACTACTTACATTGTTGTAAAACAGCAAACATATGTGTAACTCTAATTCAGTCATGTATACATATAAATTTTGATATAAATATCTACCCCTGATTATTTGTTGTTTTATTCATTAAATACCTATTGAGCATCTATTATGTATGAGGTATTTTTCTGAGTACTAGGGATTCAGTAAACAAGACAGGGAAATAACTTTGCCCTGTCAAACTTACATTTTATAGGACATACAGATAATAAACAATAAGCACAGTAAATAAATACATTGCATAGTATGTTAGATGGTATATGCATAGCATGATAGTGACATTTAGGTCTACTGTAAAGGGAAATAGGCATTTTCTTTCTTGGATGTGTGTATCACCATCACTTCTGTTTTGGTCAGGGCTGGGAAGATTAATACTGACCATTGGTTGTGGCAACACTATTAAAGTTATTGCCTTTTGGGGAGATGGTACAGACCTGGATGGAACACTTTATAATAAGTGGATAAATGGGATAATTACATTTACTAAATCAGCACAGTTAAGGCTGAATATTTATAGAACAACATAGTGATTAAGACCAAAGATTTTAGACTCAAGATGACCATGGTTCAAATTCTGCCTTCGTAATTTTGTAACTGACTTTGTCCAGTTATTTTCTCTCTCTATGCCTTTGTTCCCTCATTTATAAAGTTGGACTTATTACTTCTTCCTCAGAGAAGAGCTATGATGATTTAATAAAATAATACAGGTAAAATATTTAGCATCATGATAGATACATAAAACCTAGTTGATGAAAAGCAGACATCATCATTTTGTGTCTAAACACTCAAGGAATACCAGAAATGGAAACCATTTGAGAGAAGACCTAATTCAATCTAATCATTTTGTAGGGGGAGGAAACTGAGGGCCAGATAAGTGAAATGAGTTGACCAAGACCACAAAGTTAATCACAGAGGTAGATCTAGTTTCTACCAATTACCAAACTCCAGAACAATATGGCCATACCTGGACATACTTGGATATATCCGAAGCATCCAAAGTATCATATACATATTCTAGTTCCTTCTCTATACTTAAGGAAAGGAGTAAGGGTAGTCACAGTTTGAGTACACATGGCCTTCAATAGCTCAACATCCAGTTTCTGAGTATTATTCCAAACTTAATTCCTACTCCTTAAGTTAATTATTGCCAAGTTATGAACTTAGATTTATTCTGTGGTCATCTCAACCACTGAAGATATTTTCTGTGCTATAATTTGATTAAAATGGGAATATAAATATGCCTTTAATATCTGAAGTCATAAACATACTACATTTTAAAAATAAATTACTTTCAGAAATGTGAAGTGTTGATTTAATGTACTTATATTTACTCTAATGACATAGTAAATTAAAGCAACGATTCCTATGTCCATCAAATACAATAATTTAACAGAAGAATGCCAATTCCAATGGTCATAGAACTTTATAATTTTTTCTAGTCAGGGGAACTGAAGTCAGAGTGACATGAATGATGGGGAAAACATGCCATGGGAATATAAAAGAGAAGCCAAAAAAAAAGTGGAAAAGCAAAATGTCTGTGTTCCCCAGGATTCTTAGGTATTCTACTCCCACAGAAAAATTTGAGCAAAGGCAGCATAGATCCCCAACTCACTAAAAAGAATGATGAATTGTGATTACTGTGACATCTTTTCCCTGTTGATTCCAAACAAGGATATTTTGGGCTTTTCTTTCCTGACTTCTGTTGCTTTCTTGGATTAGTTAGGACTTCTGGTAACAAAGTTGAATAGAAATAATGACAGTAGGCATTTCTGTCTTTTTCTCACCTAATGATCATGCTTCTAAATTTTCACTATTAAATTTGATGCTTCCCACAGTTTTGTTTTGTTTTTTTCTTAAGACAGGAATTATTTTCTCAGTCTGGAAGCCAGAAGTCCAAAATTAAGGTGTGGCAGGGCCACACTTCCTCCAAAGCCTTGAGAGAAGATTCTTTTCCTTGCTTCTTCTAGCTCCTGGTGACTCCAGGCATTCCTTAGCTTGTGACAGCATCACTCCAATCTCTGCCTCCTTGGTAACACTGCCTCTTCCTCTTCTCTCTATCAAATATCCCCTGTGTATCTCTAATAAGGACACTTGTCATTGGATTTAGCATCCACTGGATAATCCAGGATAATCTTTTCATTTCAAAATCCTTAATTTAATTATATCTGAAAAGACCTTTTTTAAAAAAAGCAAGCTAACAGTCACTGGTTCTAGGAATTAAGATGTAGACACATTTTTGGGTGGCCAATTTTGTTTAGGTTATTTTAAAAATTTTCCTTTTGTGTTCAGTCCAGTGAGATTTAATGAATGTAAACATAGGAGGCACTAGAGCAAAACTGCTATAAACATCTGTCAGAGTCAGATGGACCTGGGTCTGAATTGCAGCTTCAACACCTTCTAGCTGTATGGCATTAGGCAACTAATTTCAACTCTCTGAATATCAGATGCCTCATCTATAAAATGCACATGATAATTTCTATCTCATAGGATTTTTGTAAAAATTAAATGAGATAATAGGAAGTTCTTGGTACCATGTCTAGAAAACAAATATGGTCAGTAAAACACATGTATAGCAGTATTGTAGTACTTGAACATGGCAGTATTAATAATTGAATTTGTGTTGAAGTATTCAAAATAGCTTTGTAAATAATTTGAGTATATGTTACTGATATGACATAATTATTTGTATCTTCCAACACTTAATTTTTTTAAATGTATGTATATTTTTATTGCACTAATATAGACATAATGTAAAATTTACCAATTCAACCATTTTTAAGCATACAGTTATGCAATCCCATAGGTTTTTAAAAATTTTGTTATTTATTTTATTTATTTTTATTTTTTGGCTGTGTTGGGTCTTCATTGCTGTGCGCAGCCTTTCTCTCGTTGTAGCAAGCAGGGCTGCTCTTCGTTGTGGTGCACGGGCTTCTCACTGCAGTGGCTTCTCTTGTTGCAGAGCACAGGCTCTAGGCGCGCAGCCTTCAGTAGTTGCAGCACGTGGGCTCAGTAGTTGTGGCTCGCGGGCTCTAGAGCACAGGCTCAGTAGTTGTGGCGCACGGGCTTAGTTGCTCCGCGGCATGATGGATCTTCCCGGACCAGGAATTGAACCTGTGTCCCCTGCATTGGCAGGCGGATTCTTAACCACTGTGCTGCGAGGGAAGCATGCCCCCCCCCCCACATAGGTTTTTAATAGCTATTCTCTATTCCCTTCTATTCTGATTTTGCTACATTTTTTTAAAATTAGGAATTTGTTATTATCAAATGACTTTTCTTCATCTATTGAGATAGTTATACAATTATTCTTTTATATTCTGTTAAAGCGACCTATTTTTAATTATATTTTCAAATTGGAATGGCCATGCATTTCTAGGATAGCTCAGCATTTTCATGGGGAAATTTATCCAGCATACAAATATACAGAGTTGCCAAATAGAGGAAAAATTTAGACCAAAAGTGTAGATTAAAAAGAGGAGCAAACTTTAACAACACATATGATAGGAAGAAAGAAAAACATAAATTACATCTCTAAGTCATTTGGAAATTTCTTAAGTAAGCATACTGTTTTGTTAAATTTCAGTGAAAAGAGTGTGAGTGCATATCATTTCTTACAAGTTTTGCAGTTCTCAAAATAAAACCTCTATAATCACCTGGATTCATTCTACAAATATTTTACCGTCAAGATACTTTCCCAGACTTAATAAAAACATCCTTTTGCTTACTGTTATCATTATTATCCCTCAATATGCCTGTTCCACCCACGAACCCATGGTATTTGTATAGAAGCTGAGATAGCTTCCAGCTGGTGTTTCTTCCATCTTGGTTGACGTTTGAGGTCTTTCTCATACTGCTAATCTGCAAGTATGTACAAGATGATGCTGAGTTATCTTAGCAGGGGAAATGAGATCAGTTATCTTACAGCACACAAAAGCAGACAAAGATGTCTTTCAGTTATTTTGCCTAAAAATGCACAACCATAATTTATTCCAAGGGAGATAGCCATTCAAGTATGAGCCTGACTCTACTATTACACTCTCAGCAGGAACAGACAAAATCTAGTCCGAGGGTCTTAGCTGGCCAATGGGTGCCATGAAAAACAGACTCTCAATCATTACGAATTCATAGAAACTTTAAAATACTAATTGGAGCTTCCAAGAATATTCGAGGAAGAGAAAGAAACCTGCTGGTGAGTGCAGACAAAGGCCAAATTTTCCTCCTTTCCTTAAGAAAGGTTAAACTGCTACAGAACTATTTGGCTTAAACAACATAACAATAATTTGGGGCTGAGCAAGTGGATGCCTGCAGCTTATTTTCAGTCAAATCATGTCCCTTTGAAACACTAGGGTTGAAATGGAAATGTTGATAGACTATTTACCAGTTAGGCCCTGGTGAGAGCAAGGAAAACAAATGTAATCTATTTTATTAACATGATGAAGTTATCATAATTAAGCAGTTGATAAAGAAAGAAATCTATCAGGAGATCACATTTCCTGCTTTAATGAAATCTGATGGTCGAATAAATGGGTATCATGGGGTTCCGTCATTGTGTACATTAAAAGAACCCAGCCAGAAAAGTCACTTTTTTGATTCTGACCAGATCTTTTTAACAAGCAGATTTTTTTTTTTTTATCCACTCCTGGCAACTCTGTCAACTTCCTGCTTTATGCAGTCCTTGCTCAGAAATATTTTCCCATTTAAATTAGATCTAGGGGGCAAGCTGATATGTTGTTTCCCTATTGCAAGCCAATTATATTTTAACTCTCTGTTGCCTTTTCAAAAATACAGCAAATCCTTAGTGGGAATCTATGTTAAAGGAGATAAGATAACCCAAGAAAGGAGTGAGCAGCCCTGAGCCAATTTGTTTGGATTCTGAATTTCCAAATTGATGGATTACATTCTAAAATCTGCTGCAGTTAAGGAGATGGCAGCAGCCAAAACATATTCCTTCTTTTATTGCAGCACAACCCAACCCAAAAACCTTCTGAGGAAAATCAAGAGTCTAATACTCCCCAGTCATTAATCCTGTGCTGAATTCGAAGTATAGCCAAGATAAAGGATTGCTTCATAAAATGTGAGATTGATAGTCTATTAGAATTCCATGTTTTGCAGGAATCTCCTTTTAATATATTTACTTTCTATCATTAAAAGAATGAGGGTTAAAAAACACTTTATTTCTTATAAAAGTATCCCATATTCCTAAGAGCAAAGAATGTGACCATTTAGAGAGATAATCAATATTAAGATTTAATTTTGACAGTAAGATTATATACATTTATATATAAGATTATATAAAATGAAACCACATTTATATTATACTCAACTTTTTTTACTCAGTAATGCATGGGAAAATTCTATGTCATCCATTGTTGTTTCGATCTCCATGAAAACAACTGATCCAATATTCTAAATAATATAAACACTCCAGTGGGCAAACCTACAGTTTAATACTGCTCTTCAATAATCTATATTAACCCATCAGTTATTGTTAAATCTGTAGGGTTTTTTCCTCTCACGTTATTAATATTGCAATGATTATAATTGCAGCAAAATCTTCACGCATATCCATAGTTATTTTCTTGGGCTATTCCTAGCAGTATAATTGTTGTGCTGATGAGTACATATTTAAGGCTTTTGATATGCAATGGCAAACTGTTTCCTGGAGGTGACTAATTCCTGTGTTCACAACTTAATTTGAATGATGTGGCTGAGATGGTTAGTTGTCATATAGAATCCATTTGTCTCAATGTTTTCTTTAGTAATAGAACCTTCCCCATTGAGTTATAGCTTGGTCTTGACTACCCAGGTAGGAACTGTATTCTCATCCTTCCTTAGAATCAGATTGATCATATGGTTTAATTCTGGCAAGTGACATGTACACCAAGTGATATAGGCAACTGCTGGGCCTTGTCCCTAAAAGGAAGCCACTTGCCCTCCACACCCTCTTTTCCTCCTCCCAGGGCTCAGCTTAGTTACGGGGAGCCATTGTGGACCAAGCAGAACTGGGAATGATGGAACCACAAGAGAGAAGTATCCCACGTCTCAGAGCCAGCTCATGGAACAGGACTGCCTTACATCTCAGACATTTACATGAGAGTGAAATAAACATTCTATCTTGGTGTAAATCAATGTTAAATTAGCCCAACTAGTACCCTAAATAATATAACTACTCCAGTGGACAAACCTAAAATTTTTGGAAATTTGAAGCAGAATGGTAATGAGAAGGGGGAAAGTAATGATCCGTCTCTGAAAGCTGCTTATTTTCCTGAAACCACATATTTGTGCCATCAGCTTTATAGTTGTCCTCCAGCAGGACATACTTTATGCCTGTGGCTATAAGTGATACAGTGGTAGCTGAAGTCCAACATTTCAAAAATGAGGATATGAAGAAAATCAGCCCTGTGCCTGAGGTTGGTGGGGATTGCTGCTCTACCTCCAGAGTTTCTCTCCTAATATCTCGGTTATGAAGGTTTTTGTTTGATAAAGTTTTGGGATCTAAAGTTGAATCATTCTGGCTACATGTTATTTAGACTGTTCCATATTCCGGCTCCTGGAACATACCAATGAGACCATCTATAAAATACATGAAATAAGAAAAGCCACTCATCTATCCCCAATTGTTCTCAAGGAGCCCACCACTCTGGTTTCAGCATGCCTGTCAAAAAGAGCACTGAAAGGAATAAGTGATAATAGATAATGGGCTATACTTAAAATATCCAAGTAATGTGTAATAACAGATGAATTTTAAAAGAAGTTGACTAGAGAGAAATAGCAATTAAAAAACTTCGTGAAAGAAAGGCCCAACACTGGGATTTTTACAAATAATGTTCGGGTACGGATATGGTCCATGAATAGATCCACATACAACAGCATTTACTCTCTGTGGGAAGATAAATATCTGATTACTTGGAGCTAGGTAGGGGTCATTATGTTTTAAGGAAAAGTCACTATGATCTTAAGGAAAACAAGTGGCCTGAATTCAAGACAAATATTTGGAAGCATTTAAGATGGATCTAGTAGAAAAAATAACAATGTGAAGAAGAGGGAATAGTTTGTTGAAAATTTTGCAAAATTATTCTTAGACCCATTTTTTAAAGAAAGAAGAAATTCCAATATTTATATATCAATGTGCTGGACTGTTTGCAAAGATAGCCACAACAATTTCTCTCATCTTTATTCTGTGCTTTTTTTCAATGTGACTTTGCAATTCCTCCCATGAAGAGGAGGAGACTATTTCCCTTCCCTTTAATACGGGCTGGCCTTGTAACTTGCTTTGGCCAACATTTGGTAGAGTAACCTAAGAGGATGTCCAGCTTCTGTCCTTGTCCTCTTAGAAATCAGATACTGTACAAGAAAGCCTAAGGCAGCCTGCTGGAGCTGCCACATGCTCTGGCCAACAGTCCCAGTCAGTTGCCAACAATGTAAGTGAAGCCATCCAGGACGAACCAGTTGACCTGCCAACTGACCGCAACAGCATGGTTGAGTCCAGCTGACACCATGAGGAGCAGAGATGAACTATGCCAGCTGAGCCCTGCCCATGTTGCTAATCCCCAGTATCGTGAGCAAATAAATGGCGGTTGTTTTAAGCCACTAAGTTTTGGGGTGGTAAAATACTCAGAAATAAATAATTAATACAGTTGATAAATTTTAAAATTAATTTGTAATTCTTCTTCTTATACCTCTTACCAAACGACTCAGTTAAGGGTATTAATTTACTTGAATGGAGGTGTTTCACTGTTGCTTAGAAAAAAGTCCTCACTTGCTGTATATTGTCACCACCAATTAAATACACTGTTACTGCAGAGGTAGGCTAGTTCCTTGCAGCATAAATTGGGAAGGTTTGACTTCAGCTTATGATAGGTCTTTGCGTGAGTGTCACTGTATACAGGGCAGAGTTACTGGTCACCAAATACCTTTAATAAATGGGCACAAATATATACCAATGATGGAAAACTTACTCTGTGGATGAATGAAGTCTGATGCACATATTTTTAAAAATGTAGTTGAGTTTATCTGAACATAACTGAAGCTTGCTTTGATCTACTGACTGATTAAACTTTTTGTTCAATACAGTACAGTGATCCTTTGGACCTGAAATTGTTTTGGTATGGCTTTTAGGTGCATTGATATTTTTACAGGATGATTTATGACTTATGAAGAGATTCATTTGCAATATCAAAGTTTAAATTAGAGTCAATTTGGCTGCTTTCCAATTTGAAACTTGCTATATACAATGAAAAAGTCTTTAAGGCTGGAAAATCATTAAACAAAATAACTTTGTGATCTAAGGGGCTAATCAGATCATCTTTATTTTATATTAATTTTCTATTTGTTCTTTTTTGACATTCTTTTTTCTAACTTTTATTTTTACTTAATTTTAGATTTACATAATAATTGCAAAAATAGTACTAATATTTCTTGTGTGACCTTCCCTAGATTTCCTATATTATTAATATTTTACCTACATTTTTATCCACCTCTATTTATATATGATAGACATAGATAGATAGATGATAGATAAATAGAATATTTTACTGAGCTAGTTCAAAGTTAAGTTGCAGGTATAGTATGCCCTTTCCTCATAAATACTTCAATGTTCATTTTCTAAAAACAGGACAATTCTTTTCATAATTGCAATAGTTATGTAGATTAGGAAATCGCTCTCTTTTGCTTTATTCCAAATTCATTTTTTTCAAATAGTATATCTCTTCTTCTAGGAGTACTTGTCTGTTTCTCATTTTAAATTCAGAATTCATACAGACCTCAGAGTTCATCAAAGCATAAACTACTCTATTTGAAGCAATTTATTTTAGCATTTTAGATTAAATTATAGCTTCATCAGAAAATTAAATAATAACTTAAAGGATAAATTAATTACTTTATTTACAAAACTAATTAATTATAATGGCATAAATTCTTTGAAGGCTTGTTACGTTTGTGGCACCTTGCAAGTATTTTACATATCTTTATTATTTAATCAGAATAGTAAGTAATATATAACCAGTACCATTTTTAAACACTATATTAAACACATTATAAGAATTATCAAATCTAATAATAAAATGGCAAATACTTATGAACCTTTCCTTCTATTTCAGGGTTCAGGAGTAAGTGCTTTACATATAACACTCATTTAATCCTTTTAACATTATGATGGGGATACTGTTATCATTCCTATTTTACAGATGAGAAAGCTCGGACTACAGAGAAATTAAGTCCTTAATGGGAATTATCATGTCTATTTGAAGGAGGGGAAAATCTGAAACTTGAATAAGTTGTTATTAACCTGTATTAATTTCCTAAGGTTGCTGTGACAAATGACCCAAAACTGGGTGGCTTAAAACAGAAAATGTATTCTCTCACAGTTCTGAAGGCTGGAAGTCTGAAATCAAGGTGTCTGCAGACCCATGCTGAAGACTCTAGGGTAGAATCTATTTAATGCCTTTCTCTTAAGTGGTTGGTGTTGCTGGCAATCCTTGGTATTCCTTGGCTTGTAGACACATCACTCCAATCTCTGCCTCCGTCATCACCTGGCATTACTCTCTCTGTGTGTCTGTCTCTGTGTCTCTTTTTATAAGGACATCAGTCATATTGCATTAGGGACCACCCTAGTAACTTCATCTTAATTACTTCTTCAGAGAGCCTATTTTCAAAAAAGGTCACATTCAGATGTACCAGAAGTTAGGACTTCAACATAATATTTTGGGAGGGAGGGACACATTTCGATCTACAACATTACCAAAGACATTCAGCTCGTTAATGGAACTGCAAGTATTTGAACACAGACTTACCTGACTCCAAACCCCACGTTTTTAACCATTCTGTTCCACGCATCATATAAGACTTGAGTCACCTTCAGTTCTACTAGTTAACTAAATTATTAATGACCATGGCAATGATCAAAACAAAATAATCTATTTTTAATAATAAATACATAATTTAGATACTACTTGAAAAACACACAGATAACTGTTTTAAAAAGTGAATACTTGAATTTAACTTTTTTGAATTATAAATATAATATTTATTTTTTTTAAAATTAAATGACTTTTTTACATAAAAAGTTCAGTTGTTTCTGCTGCTACCAACACAAACATCCCATTCTTTTTTTTTTTTTTTTCAGGATTTTCCATCACAATTTTATTGTTAATGTTTCCTTCAAATAAAGAGCAAAGATTTCCCTGCAGGAACAATTTGAAACAATACTGAGATATGATAGAACAAATATGCATAAAGTATCAAACATCCCATTCTTTTTTTTTTCTGCATTATGGTGAGTTGTAAAATTATTTAATTATATATTACAGTGTAATAATAATAGAAATAAGGGGCACAATCAATGTAATGAGCTTGAATCATCCCGAAACCATCCCCCACCCTCATCTGTGGAAAAATTGTCTTCCACAAAACTGGTCCCTGGTGCCAAAAAAACATCCCATTCTTAAGGAAAATTTTGTATCAACAAATCTTTGCTTGTCTCTGCTTATTAAAATATTTTTATGTCTTTGAATAAAATTGTGTCCTTTTATTTATATAAGGTTTGTACTGTCTTTTAAATTTTATTTTATTAAAAACCCTAGTTTTATTACTTTAAATTTAATATTTTCTTATATCTTTCTAATATTTATATAGATGTAAAATTTGTTTTTTAGTGTATCGTTTAACATAATATCTTACAACTAGTTATTATCATATAGAAAAAATCTTCAGTCTTTATTTTGTGCTTGTGTATCTGACTGTGCTCACCTAGTAATTATATCTAATAATTTTAAGCACAATTAATATTGCTCTATAACACAAAAATATTAATACTATTGGCTTAATCAATTTCTCTAATTTGGGGCATTACATTTATTTTTATAGGTCCTTAAACATCTGTACTATAGAGGAGAGTTTTAATCTTAACTAAACAGTTAAATCTACAGTTCACCTTATTTCAGCTTAATCACATACACTATAGACATCCATGTATATAGTAAGAGCATTCCTGCTGGTTCCCTCTATGTTTTCTTCTAGTGTAATACATCCTACATACCAAGTACATACCAAGGACAGCATAACCCTGGTAAAGCTCAAATGTGGTCAAGTCACTCTCTTGCTCAACATCATTCTGTGGTTTGCCATTGATGTAAAAAATACTGTATGTGAACTGCTTTCAACAAAGGAATAACCAACCAAACAAAACCAAAGCAAAATATTACTTAGAAGTAAGAAACAGGCAAGAAGACTGTTTTGAGTAGTATGAAAACAGGGTGAAAATGACTCAAGCACCATGAATTCAAGGCATTAATTCAAATATGAATAATTAATCACTTATTTTACTAATTTTATCTTTATTTTGGTAGAATTTTTGCATCTATTTTAACAAATGAAATTGGTCTTTAATTTTCTTTTCTTACCCTGGGCCAATTTTCCTTTTTAAATTTATATTAGTTTAGATAGATAGATAAATAAAAAAATATATAGATATTTTATCTAATTTATTACCTTGCTTAGTCTTGCTAGACATTTATCAATTTTATAGTCTTTTTCCAAAGAACCAACTTTTAATTTTGATAATTTTTTGGGGGTTCTGTTTCCTGTTCCCTATGCTTAAGCTATCCTCTAGATTTCTCATTCAGCTTCCATGATACTGTTGGCAATAATCTTAGTTATTGCTTTAAAACCAAGATTTAAGTATCACCATTATTATTATTATTATATTTTATAGTCACACATTTTATGCCCATCACTTTCATCTGTGTGACCTTGGGCAACTTTCTTAAAGTCTCTAAGCCTACAGCTCTTCATCTTAAGCAAGATAACTCTAGTACTTATAGAGTGGCTATGACAATTAAA
This sequence comes from Balaenoptera musculus, assembly GCF_009873245.2. Classification (NCBI taxonomy): domain Eukaryota; kingdom Metazoa; phylum Chordata; class Mammalia; order Artiodactyla; family Balaenopteridae; genus Balaenoptera; species Balaenoptera musculus. Next base: position 87,654,503 of record NC_045788.1, read on the forward strand.
ATAATAATTTAAAGTGCTTAGCACAGTGCTGACACTGATAAAAGTTTCTCATATAATGGTGATGATGATGATGAAGTTGATAATTATGTTAATGATATGATATTGTGCCTATTTAAAAAATTTTTTTTTGATGTGGAACATTTTTAAAGTCTTTATTGAATTTGTTACAATACTACTTCTCTTTTATGTTTTGGTTCTCTGGCCTCGAGGCACGTGGAATCTTAGTTCCCTGACCAGGGATCAAACCCGCACCTCCTGCATTGGAAGGCGAAGTCCCAACCACTGGACCACCAGGGAAGTCCCTATTGTGTCTATTTAAATCAGGCACAATATTTTGGATCTTTTTCTTGTTGTGTTATCTGAACTTGTATTTCAATGCTCCATTCTATGTGATTTCCATGAATATTTACTTATAAGAACTTATGAGAAAAATAAGATCTTATCTGCAGATAAATTTATTTTATTTAGTTTAGATGTTCTGCATGGACTATTTTAGGCAATTCTTCACATGTGCTTCCAAATAAATTTTAATGTCTTATAGTTTACGTACTTATAGTTTATCTTGGGACTAATGAGGTAATGTCTAAAAAGAACTGTGAATTCTTTGGAGGACATACAAGGTCAGAGTCCAAGTTGTGTCAGCAATTATGCTTGTGTTTATAAACTAGAAAAATGTCTTTTCTACCTCATAGGGTGTGAGTTGCCAAGAACTCATTACTGTTATTTGAAGAGTTATTGTTATGAGGAAAGAGGAGTGGACAAAGACACAGGGACTGATGGAAAGAGGGAAATACTGGGACCTAATTAGAAAGAGTGGAAGCAGAAAATACCGAAGTAAAGCAGATTTGAAGAAACAGAACAATGAGATAGGGTCATCTTAGTAGCTATGTATGGCACGGTGTTCATCACTCTTCTCAAAACACTTTCTTTCCTTTGATTTCAAGAGAAAACATTTGCCTGGTTGTATTCCTCTCATCTCTGCCTATGTTATCTTAGTTCTATTGCTAGATCTCCCTCATCTCTCTGACTTCCAAATGTAAGAGTGTTCCAGCATTCAGTCATTGACCCTCTTTTCCATCTACATATCCTCCTTTAATGATCTCATATAGACTCATGGCTTTAAATATCATCTATATGCTAATAATTCCCAAATGTATTTCTCCAGCTTGGACCTCTCCCCTGAAATCTAGACTTGTATATTAACTGCCTATTTGACATCTCTACTTGAATGTCTAAGATGTATCTCAAATTTAACATGTCCAAAACTGAGCTTTGAATAACTTCACCCCACCCTGGCCCTGGTCTTTTGAAAACCTCCTTTCATAATCTTTGACATCTCAGTGGCCAACCATTTTCCCCCTTTTTCTCAGGCTCCAAGTTTCTAGTCATTCCCGGTCCCTCTGTTTTCCATCACACTCCCTGTCCAATCCAACAACAAATGGTGTCAACTCTATCTTCAAGATAGATCCAGAATCTGAGCACTGCTCACCACCACCAGTTCCACCTCCATGAGTTATAATTGCTTCCTAACTGGACTCCCTGTTTCTATCCTTGCCTTTGCCATAAGCCCTCAAATAGTGCGTTTGGCAGAATCCAGATTTGGTAGGGCATTTCTGGCTATATGTCATTTGGTATCTTACAATGCATCTCTAGCATGGCTAGTATCACACCAGGAACTATTATTTAAAAGATGTTTAAGTCTTTGCAGATGGTATAGCCTTACTCTAGAACCCCAGGGGACTTCATTATAATTTTCTCACTAAGCTTTACATAAACCTTACATAGCATCTTTTCTTATCACAGATATACTTAAGACCATAGGGTCTGTCAGATTAAATGATCCGAACATTAGGGCCTCTTACACCAAAATCTGGAAATCTAGACCTGCTACAAAGCCTTTTCCTGCTCTGTGTGTTTCTCAAATTTTGCAGCTTTTCATATCACTCTGCCTAATGGCTAAGACACTCCAGATATGACCCACCAGACATGGAACTTCCTCCTTTGTGGTAGGAGGTATGAGATGCATTAATTGGTCTTTATTTTGGAAGGTATTTCTTGGAATGCCACAAAACACTGGATCCCTAAAAATTTTATTAATCATAATAAAATTATCTTAACTTTTTATAGTTTATATCTCACCCCCTGAAGTTCATGGGTCTTCCCAAGGACTCTAACGTACTTGCTATTTGTTGTTTATCTTGTCTGATTAGTATAATGCCATCAATATAGTGGACCATTGAGATGTTCTTCTGGATGCAGAACCAACATCCAATATCCAACACTGCAAAATCTACCTCCATCTATTTCCTCCTGAATTCTGCCATTAAATATATTCTAAGTCCTATGGTTCTTTCATGGTATTATCTCTTTCCTCTCTCAGGAAGTCCAGGACATCTCTGGACTTGTTATATGGTGATTTGATCTACTTGTTGGTCTAAAGGTCAGGAAGGAAAATTAAGGAAGTTCTTGAGAGGGCAAGAGTTATCTTGTGGGGACAGCCAAATGTTTTCTGGAAAGGGTGAAACACTGACCTTAACCAGAAAGAGTAATTCACCTTGTCAGGCTCACAGGATTCACTGGATTTAGGGAGCCAAAATTTTCAAGTGCATCAATCCCAGATGTCCTCATCGTATGTTTTATAGTTGCATAGCTACCTTGTACTATAAATTCACCCACCACCATCGATAGGGTCCTTATTACCAGGAGAGTAGATAATCTAGCTCTAAAATCTAATCGTAGCTTCTTTCTTCTCAAATCTCTCCAGAAAACAGACTCTGAGATGGAGAATAGCTTGCAGGAATTTTCATTAGTAAGTGCACTAAGGATCGATACTTTTAGGGTAAAGGCAAGAAAGAAGTTCTGGCAACTTGTGAATGTGGGTTATAGCACAGCCAAAATACAACTTTAGTTCACTTTGTAAGGAAATATGAAGCTGGAATGACATTTTAGGGTTGTCCTGAGGTGAGGCAAGAGGGCTGGGTATTTGCAACCCCAATTTAGTCACAGGTTTTTTGGGTGAGGGGGCAGCATGATCTTGGACAATGTATATGTCTTTTATTAAAAGCAATTTTCAAAGAGGTTGATAGCTGGGAACAGTGCATGACAGATCCATAACAACCTCCCAAGTTTGGAATCAATATTGTAGAGATTTCTCCTCTACCAAACCTAATTTTTGGCTAATCTGGAAATTTTACTAGGTCAAATGAGTCTCTATTTGGGAAAGTACCAACAATGTTTAAGACAAATAAAATTCATAGACTTACTTGTAGTTGGAAATGATTGAGAAATCATCTAGTAAAATTCTTGAGTAGAACCTTGCACCTTATTGATAGCATGTTCCTCACATCTCAGGACACGTGCACTGTTGGAATACTGATTTCCAGTTTCAGTAGCCTGATCATTTTGAAAAAATTTCCCTTCTTGTTGAGCAGACTTTGCCTTCCTGTCACTTCTACATTTTCCCCTACTTCTGACATGAAGAATCATATACATAGATCAAATTCTAATGAAAGTGCTTCAGACGTACAAAGGTGACTCTTAAATTGTGCACACACACCCCCATCCCCTGACTCTAACTACTGTTTATGTGGTCTAGTTTTAATGCCATCATAGTCTGGTTACTATCTTCTGACTTCATTCCAACTTGTCAATTTTATCTAAGTGTAACTTTCAGAACTGAATACAGTGCTCCAAGCTATGACTCGCATAGTGAAAAGGAACTCCTATTTTTTAAGACATTGTATTTCTATTCTGTTAAGACAGCGTCATACTTTATTAGCTTTTTTGGCAGCTACAAGGTACATTTTACACAATGCTTGAAAACTACTGTATCATTGTTATAATTAAAATACAAAAAGCAATGTTCTATTTAGTTAATTGATATGGACTTTCCTATTATTTTTTCCCTTTTTTCACCTTCCAGAAAATTATGACAGTGAGATCTCATTCTACACCATTTTTGAGAGACAAGTAGTGCAAATAGAAATGAAAAAGAGAACTTCCTTGGTGGCACAGTGGTTAAGAATTTGCCTGCCAATGCAGGAGACATGGGTTTGATCCCTGGTCTGGGAAGACCCCACATGTCGCAGAGCAACTAAGCCCATGCACCACAACTACAGAAGCCAGTGAGCCTAGAGCCCGTGAGCCACAACTACTGAGCCTGCACGCCACAACTACTGAAGCCCACGCACCTAGAGCCCGGGCTCTGCAACAAGAGAAGCCACTGCAATGAGAAGCCCACGCACCACAACGAAGAGTAGCCCCCGCTCGCAGCAACTAGAGAAAGCCTGCGCACAGCAACAAAGACCTAATGCAGCAAAAAAAGAAAGAAAGAAGGAAAGAAAAAGAAATGAAAAAGCAAACTTAAATAGAAGTAAAGATGAAGAGGTGAGAACATACCCCCAAGTGATGAGAAAAATAATCTGTGAAGAACCCAGTTACTACACTGGGTAAAAACCTTGTATTTTATTTTTTAATATTCATTCTCTGAGGAAGGAATATTATCAAAGATCAGAGAAGAGGAAATGAAAAAAGAAAGTCAGCATCATAAACTTTAGTTATACGAATAGTTTTGCAGCTAACAAAGTTATGCAATTATGATTAGAAATTTTATAATTTTTTTAAACCTCTGCATTACAAGGCTAATTTTAAGCATCATATCATGAACATAATATATTTCTTTTTTTTAAAGAGCCAATAATAATTTCTTATTTTCCCAGCCTTTACATTTGTAAAGGACGTCATCTTATATCTGCCTGAAGCCCAGAGGTTTCAAGACGACTCCATATAACATCTTGCTGAGTTGCCATACATTTAGAATGATCCTGAAACTGTTGTTCTTGAAACAAAAGAATGGTTCAATGACTTAAAATTCATCATCTGGCTTAATAGATGGCTTCATTTTCTCTCTTTCTCTAACATATTTTCCACACCATCTCAACAAATACCCCCAATGTCAATGCAGAGACAGCCAAGTTTGGCATTGTAAAAAGTTATGATCTACAAATGAATGGCAAATCTTACAGGGTCTGGAAAGCCAGAACACTTTAACAGACACCAGTAGAAGTTGATAATGTTAGCTTCCCCTAGGAATGGTAGAATCTGTGTGATAGCAATTTAGTATTATGGACGGTGGGATTTACATTAGTTATTAAGAACATTTTACTGGCAAATGCTGAGAAGAGGAAGAAAGGCACGCTTTCATAAGGAGCAAAACTCTTAGTTAAGACCCTGTTGGTATCAGCATCACCATGAAACTGCTATTTTGCTTTTATTGTTATCTAATGCTCAGTTATTTAAAATACTTAAATGAGAGTTCAAATGCTGCCATAATATACCAGTGAGACATTAATAGTATGTTTTTAAATGGATAAAATTGCGATTTATGTTTTAAGGATATGGCTGTATTTATGAGGTTCCCCTGTAATCACTGTAACACTAACTTTCTCAATTGATTTTCAGCTGCCGATGACAAATTGTTTTACAAACCATAATTAAATCTCACAATAGCACTGACTGGCAGGTATTAACATTCAAACTTTGACTTATTAATAGTGATTTGTTCTTCTGTGTTCTGTAAACACATGTTAGTCAATTCACTGAAGTCTCAAGTAGCTGACAGATGGCAAGTACACATAGAGCTAGAGGGATGAAATCAAGAAACCACAGGATGGAGACTTGCCTGGCCATGAATAGGGCTGGAATTCCAGGAATTTCACTTCTAAAACATTTCTTATAGGATTTAAGTAATGAAATACAGTATACCTGTAGTTGCAAGATACAGGTTCTAGTTTCATACTACCATCAATTAGGTAGCCATAGGCTAACGTCCTAGGCTAACTTCCTTAATTATTCCAGTCTCAGTTTTCCAAACGTGGGGAATGGAATAGGTGCTCTCAATAACTTCTTTTTCCAAGATGCCAGAGTTCCAATCTCTTACATGTATTCTATATGTATTCTCTATATGTCATATATACATATATAAGAGAAAGTAGATTCAAAGAAATGTTTGGCTCCTAGCCACAAGAAATTGCATTTTAATGCTAATAGAACCCAAATATGAGTTAATGTGAAGAGAAGCATCTTATTCATATTAAAGATCAAAACTACTGACATCAGTTATGATCAAAATGGATTAATAGAAGCCAGGTTTACCCTTCCACTGAAAACAACTGAACCCCCCCCCAAATTTATGAAGCAATAATTTTGAAGATATTGGACATAAAGCAATGAAATCCAGTGATCTCTGAGAGATGAGAAACAAATAAGGTGAACCCCACAATTTCCTTAGCTAACTCTCTGGAGACAGTTTCCAGGCTATACCAGAGTAAGAAAGAATCCAGGCAAAGTCCACGGTCTCCCTGATTTGAGGCGATGAAGCTAGAAGTCTGAAGGTGAAGGCAGTTATAATTCTTAGGCACCAGAGACACGACCCATGAAAGAAATAATTGATAAGCTGGACTTTATTAAAATTAAAAATTTCTGCTATGTGAAAGACAAAGTCAAGAGAATGAGAAGAAGCAGCCACAGACTGAGAAAAAATATTTGACAATCTGATAAAGGATTGTCAATCCAAAATGTACAAAGAACTCTTAAAACTCAACAGTAAGAAAATAAATAACATGATTAAAAAATGGAACAAAGACCTTAACAGATATCTCATAGAAGAAGATCTGTAGATGGCAGATAAGTATACGAATGGAGACTCTCCACATCATATGTCATGGGGGAAATGCAAATTAAAACAAGAAAGCACTATAAAGAATGGCCAAAATTCAGAACACTGATGATACTAAATGCTGATAAGAATGTGGAGCAATAGGAATGCTTATTCATTGCTGGTGGGAAGGCAAAATGGTACAATCACTTTGGAAGGTAATCTGATGGTTACTTACAAAACTAAACATACACTTACCATAGGATCCAGCAATCATGCTACTTAGTATTTACCCACATGAACTCAAAAATTTTGTTAACACAAAAACCTAAATATGGATATTTACAGCAACTTTATTTGTAATTGCCAAAACTTGAAAGCAACCAAGATATCCTTCAGCAGATGAATGGGTACATAAGCTACGGAATATCCAGACAATGGAATATTATTCAGTGCTAAAATTAAATGAGCCATAGAAACACATGGTGAAATCTTAAATGCCTATTACTAAATGAAATAAGCCAATCAACATATTCTATGATTCTAACTATATGACACTCTGGATAAGTTAAAACTATGGAGACAACAAAAAGATCAGTGATTTACAGGGGCAGGGGCTAGAGGTGGGATGAATAGGCAGAGCACAAAGGATTTTTAGGATAGTGACATACTCTGTATGATACCATAATGGTGGATACATGCCATTACACATTTGCACAAACCCACAGAATGTACAACTCTAGGAATGAACCATAAGGAAAACTGTGGACTTTGAGTGATTATGATGTGTCAATGTAAGTTCATCAATTATAACAAATATGGCACTTTGGTAGAGGGTATTGATAATGGGGGAGGCTATGCATGTGTGAGAGCCGGAGATACATGGGAAATCTCTGTACCTTCCCCTCAGTTATGCAGTGAACCTTAAACTGCTCTAAAACATAGCCTTAATTTTTTTAAAAAAATTCAATTGCAAATTAATTAATTAAAACCAATCTAGAACTGACATAGATATGAGAATTAGCAGCAAGGACATTAAAAAGTCATTAAAGGTATATACTATGTGTGAAAGCAACCAGAGGAAAGACTGATAATGTTAGAGAGACATAGAAGATACGTATTTCAGGAACTTCAGTAAAACTTCTAGAGATGATAAGTTCAATGCTGGAGATAAAAAATACACTATTTGGGATTAACATTGCATTAGACATTACAGAAAAAACAACTCATGAATCTGAAGATGTAATAAAAGCTATCCAAAAAGAGATACAGAGATAAAAAAGACTAAAAAGAACAAACACACAAGCAAAACAGCTGTGAGCATTGAGACAACTTCAAATGGCCAAATATATATGTAACTGGAGTCTCCAAATGATAAGAGAATGGAAGGGAGACAGCAAAAAGAATTGAATAAATAACAACCAAATAGTTTTCGAATTCAATGAAAACTATAAACTCATAGATCAAGAAACTGAACAAAATCCAAGTACAAGAGATATGAAGAAAATTACTACAAGGCATATCACGATCAAATTGTTTAAAACCAGTGATAAAAGCAATCAAGGTAAAAGCACACTTTACTATTTGGAAACAATACTTAATGGGTCTCTCACATTTCATAAGCAAGGTATTAATTTCCTTTTATTATGGACTATTTTTCAAAAATGTGCATATAGTGAACAGCTTTGTCTCCCTCCAGAGCAAAGAGCAGTCATGTTTAAGACTCATTATGAAAGATTTGGATTCCCTAACCTCAGGGTTCCTCTGCTATAATGCAACACACAGCATGTGAAGCTGTTACCTCTCACTCTTCACATCACCTTGTGACAATCGAGGCTTAGGGACTGGCACAAAAATGCTGATAGTCTGGATGCTACTATTGGTATAAGCAATAAGTTGTCCTTTGTCTCTGACCCATGAATCTCATGCTTTCTAACAATATCTATGAAAAATAGCAGGCTAACATGTTAGCTTGTAAGTTGGATAAAATCTCAGACTCTTCACAGTTCTTGACAACTTTGCGATAAGGCTGGGATGCTGACAAAGACATGGTTTTCCAAAAAAGGAAATTTGACAGCTTCATATGCCAGTTATCAAGATTTAAGGAAAGACCATAGAGTCAATAACAAATGTATTGAGCAAATTACATGGGTATTAGGCAATAAATGCTCCTCCATGTTAATGTCTGCTAATGAGGGGGCGATTGAGGATGTGGTTGAAAACTGAGTACCAGGAATTAGATTAAAACCCGCTGACCAAATGGTGCCCTAATTCTCCTCCAAGTGCCTTCTTTGTTAACTTGACAGTCAACCTCAGGTGTACACATTGTAAATGGTATTCAGATTCATTCTGAGTAGACAGAAGGCTTAGCCCTTTTTAGATAAGAGATACAGAGATAGGCAGCTATACTTAGGATAAAAGGAGGGAAATTAGTGATCAGTATGGTTCCAACAGGCAAAAGGTTAACAGCTTGGCTGGTTCCATTGGGAGATGAGGGCGTGATGTTCATAAGTGTTTGTTAAAGAAGAATGGCAACAAATACATCACTTTATGGTTCAGCCTGTTCTGCAGTCTAAGTGCTAACTTTAGATTCATTCAAGGATGACAGTGAAAGTCTCAGAGTTGTTTTTCCCAGTGGATTCTGGCTGCTATATGGGTACTTTGGCCCTCTTGGGGAGATATCCCTAATACACAAAAAGTTCCACAGGGAGCCATGGATGAGGCATTGAATAATGTTTGAGTCGTCATTATAGATCAGGTTTGCTCGTGAGAGTGATCCCCTGGAGAAAGAGACACTGACTCAAAGGAATCTAGATAAATTCTTGTTATCTCTACCACCTGGAAAACTCTTTTAGGTCTTATGATAAAAATCACGTGAAAACTTAAGATGTTATCATGAGAATGGGGTAGTAGAAGTCAGGTATTAAACTGAACTCCTTTATAATGCCGTCTCAGTGCAAATCAAATCGACTCAGGCAAAGGAGCAAAACCTTCAGCCCCATACTGAATGCCATCTGGCTGTGGCTGCAGAATCGAGAGGTTCCCAAAGCTGAAGTAAGTGGTATCTGCAATGAGACCTTTGCTCTTCCATATAGACCTTTGGGTGGAGTGAAAATATTATGCTGTTAGTTGGTTGAGCTGCACCACAGGAATCCAAAAGGAAATGTGTCTTGCTGACGGCTATGGAGCTGCTCACTCTGCACCACGTCATTCATTCCTCCCTCCCCTGCTGTCCCAAACACAGTCGTTTTAAAGAAGATGATGATGAGGGGTGGGACCAACATCTGCCTCTCCCCAAGAGGAGTGAAGACCATAGGCAACTGTCCAGTTATGCTGCAGAACTTTGGGGAAAAGAGCGGCTCCTTTCTTGGATACAAGCCAAAGTCATCATTCTACCCTGTCCCATAGCAGCAGGAGATGTTGGATTTAACTGATGGGGTTTGGACAAGCTTCCAAGTGGGGAACAGAAGCTGAAGCAACCTTTCAATATGGCCCATTGGGCTGATTCAATGTACTATTGTTGTGATTTCCACTGCTAAATATTTAAATTGTATTGATGTGACTTGCATTTCTTGATTCAATAAATATGAGAGGGGATTCCCAAACTATAAAACTTCTGGAAAAAATATAGGATAGAACTTTTTTTTAGTAAATTTTTAAGTTTTTTTAATAAACTTATTTATTTTATTTATTTATTTTTGGCTGTGTTGGGTCCCCGCTACTGCACGTGGGCCCCCTCTAGCTGTGGCAAGTGGGGGACACTCCCCGCCGTGGGGCATGGGCCCCTCTTTGTGGTGCCCCCCCCCCCGCCACAGAGCACGGGCTCCAGGCACATGGGCCTCAGCAGTTGTGGCTCGCAGGCTCAGCAGCTGTGGTGCAAGGGCTTAGTCACTCCACAGCATGTGGGATCCTCCTGGACCAGGGCTCAAAGCCGTGTCCCCTGCACTGGCAGGCAGACTCCCAACCACTGCACCACCAGGGAGGCCCAGGATAGAAGTTTTATGAACTGGAATTAGGGAAATTATTTTTTAGATTCCATGCCAAAGTATGATCCATAAAAGAAAAGAAAGATAAATTGAACTTCATCAAATTTAAGAATTTCTGCTCTTCAAAAGACACTGAAGACAATGAAAAGACAAGCCACAGACAGGGGATAAATACATGCAGATCACATATGATGAAGGAGTTGTATCCAGAACATGTAAAGAACTCTCAAAAATCAACAATAAGAAAACAAACAACCCAATTTTTTTTAATGAGGAAAATATTTGAACTTTACCAAAGAAGATACACTGATGACAAATAAACATGAAAAAAGGTTCGACACTATTAGTTACTGGGGATGTGAAAATTAAACTCACAAGTGGAAACCATTTCACACGTATTGGAATGTCTAAAATGAAAAATACTGAGTATTCCAAATACTGGTGAGGATGTAGAACAACAGGAACTCTCAAACACTGCTGGCGAAAATGTAAAATGGTACAAACCCTTTGGAAAACAGTTAAACAGTTTCTTAAAAAGTTAAACATACACCTACCATAGGACCCAGCTATTTTAGTCTTAAGTATTGATCCAAAAGAAATGAAAGCATATGCTCATATGAAGTCTTGTAGGCAGATGTTCATAAAAACTTTCTTTATAACAGCCCCAAACTGGAAACAACCCAATCTCAGGTGAATGGATCATTTCAGGTGAATGGAAAAACTGGTATACTACTCAGCAATAAAAGAAGAAACTATCAATCCATACAACATAAGAAATCTCAAGTAATTACACTGAGTGAAAGAAGCCAGATTAAAAGAGAATGCCTACTATATGATTCCAATTATATTAAATTCTAGTAATTTTATTGATAGAATCCATGGTTCCCTTGAGATGGGGGGCAGAGAGGAGCAGGTGGGATGGTTTACAAAGGGGCACAGAGAATATTTTGATGATGATACTTATGTTCACTACCTTGACTGATTGTGGTAGTGGTTTTACAGATGATATATATGTGTATATATACATACATACATATATATAATTTATCAAAGTGCATGCTTTAAACGTAAAGTTTTTTGTATGTTAATTATACCTCAATAATTAAAAAAAAAGAACTTAGAGGAATATTCATTTACCCTTTCTTCCCATTTATGTTAATTTTCTCTAATCATTTTTTTCTAACAATTAATCAAAACGCCAGGGCTACAAAATGTATGGGTAATAAAGTTATCATTTTAGAACTTCTATTTTATCTCAGACACTGTATCCAAGGACTTTACATACTTGATCCTCTTTTATCTTCATAAGTCCTATATTTAAATCAATTTGCCAAATTAAATCTGAGGTTTAATGAGATTTTTCCATCCTATATTTGCTCTAATCTCGATAACTAATTTACTATTCTCTTACTTTCTTTCTCATCAAACTTCCACTCTTTATACCTAAACACACACACACACACACACACACACAGACACACACACACAGAGCAAATAGTCACACCTATTACATCACTGTCATTGACCATTTAGACTGGAATTCCCTCATCTTGCCTCCAAATCTCCTAACTTACTTGTATCTATATCTGTATTCTATTTCTTTATTCTTATCAATTAAAAATCATAGGTTGTATTGAAGACCTACTCTCTCTATTTTCTCTTGCATCTCATTCCCTGTAACTTTTTTAAGGGCTCGTCTTGTAGTTCCTGCCACCACCATCTGCATCTTATTTCTCCCTAACTCCTTTCTGTGAATCATTCCCATCGATGTGCAAAAAGTGGTCCAACATAATAAAAAACAAACCTCCCTTTTATCTCACATTCACCTCACTGTTGCAAACCATTTTTCCGTTAATCATCACAAACTCATTACAAACTTAAAAATAGTCGGCCCTATTCTTCCTCTACTATCTTCGTCTCTCATTTCTTTCACTACTTCTTCACCTTCCAGTCATACCTCTGTTCCCTCTCACCCAGCTTCCTTCTCTACTGTACCTCTGAAACTGCTCTTCTCCAGGTAACCAATGATCTCCATGCTACCAATTTTATTGGTCACTTCTCTGTCTTCATCTTACTCATTCTCTTGGCAACATTGCCGGTGTGTATAAACTGCTCTCCTTCACTTTGAAACACTGTACTAGGCTCCCATGGCATGAGTGTCTGTCTTCCTCCTACCCTGTGTGCTAGTCTTCCTCAGGCTCATTTCCTGAATCTTTTCATTCTTCTCAGCTTTTACCTTTTGGAGAATCCCAGGGCCTTTTTTTCTTCTATCTACACATTCTCTCTCAAAGTGATACAAAGTGATATTCTTCAAGCTCTGGCTTTAAAATTCATCTTTATGCTTACGATACTCAAAATTTTATGCTCAGTGTAGCTTTTCCCTTAGGTCACAAAATGTATATATAACCCCCTACATAGCATCTCTACTTGAGTATTGTATAGGCATTTCAAATTTAACATGTTTGCAACAGAATTCTTGATTACCCTTAACTAATCCTCTCCCCCATCTCTTCTCACCTGTTTCTTCCCCAGAATTTCCCATCTCAGCAAATTACACCAGATTCTGTCTAGTGGTTCAAGTCTCCAAATACAGATTATGCTTGATTCCTCTACTCCTTTGACCCCATAAACAATGCATTTGTATTTCTGAACAACTGTACTTTCTAGTAATTCTCCAAATATGCCCTGACAACTATTGCTTCTCTCCACCTCTACTATCAACACTTCAGTTTACACCACCCTCACTTTTCATGTTGACCAATGCAACAGCGCTTTTCCTGATCTCACATCTTCAGCTATCGTCCTTTGATAATCAGTTTCCTAGAGAGTAGACAGTGATCTTTTTAAAAAATGTAAATCAGGTTATGCTATTCCAAATCAGGTTATGAATGACTTGCAAGGACTTTCCTCAGGTCCTCTGCATTAGCTGTCTCTGCATGAAAAACTCTTTCTAGTCACATGAATATTTCTCTCTCATTTAAGGCTCAAATTTTATGTTACTGCCACAGAGAAACTTTCAATAAAACCTAAATCACTTCCTATCATATTATCCTGATTTATTTTCTCTATGACACTTCCAACTACTGAGATTATTTATGATTTTATATGTTTATTTCTTCTATATTATTCTTCTGTATTTCTTCTATATGAAGCTCTATTTTATGAAAAAATGTCCATGTAAATAAAGAACACAGTAGAAATATTGGAACTGCAGAAGCTAGTTAGTAAGTAAGATTCATTAATAGACTCAATAATGTAATTCAAAGTTGTATCTCTCAGTTCTTTGCTTCATTATCTCCTTCTGAATATATTGTCAGGATAGATCTTTAATCTCTGGTTGGATAGGCTTGAACTGACATAGAATGGAAAGAAAAACAACTATGATTCTTAATATCTTTTCTCCCAAAGGAGTATGATTTCCTTTCCTTTCTTTCTTTCTTTTTACCTCGTTTAATCTGTTTATTTTTGTCTCTAAAGAGTAAAGTCTCCGTTCATTTTAGGTTGAAAAGTCATAATGCCTTTTTGGCGGGGGGGGGGGGGGATAAAAAACGTATGCATGTCACATTTTCACTGAAAATACAACATTACCCAAGAAATACTGGTTTACATTTTTGCTTTCTGAACGAATTCTTAGCAGCAAATGGACTTGAACTGAAATGCCTTTCTCAGATGACAAAGAAATTGTTAGTGTATAGATTTTGTTATATCCTGTTGAAATGTCCAAGTACCTGTCTCTTTTGAAAGAGGATGGTTTAGAGAATGTGTGCATTTTTTTCTGATCTCCAATCTCCCCCTCTTCAAACTCCACTCTCCCCCTAACGTTCTTATAAGATTAGCTGAAGGGACAGCTGGTGGGTCAAAACAGAGAGAAGAAAAGAAAACAACTTTGCCTGAAGATTGGTCAAGGATCTCAGAGATTAACAGATAGTCCCTCAAATCACTAAACGTCTTCCTTCTGTTATGTGTCATCTGAGATTACTAATCATAAGGGAAGGAGTTTACACCTGCTTCCATTATACTCTTCGAAAAACTCTTATATGACTTACTATTTCATTACAGTCATTTCTTGACATATCTGACATGCCCATCCAACAGTGAGGTCCTCAAGGTCAAGGGAACTGTAACCTAGAGCCTATCATATAGATGATGAATGAATTTTAAGTTAAAGTATAATGTAGTATTTTTGCTTCTTACATGTTTACCCTCAGATGAGAGATCTGCATTGTGGAGTGTTTGGTTTCCTCATCATCAGTATTACCAGCTCTGAAGACTTGGCAATCAGGTTGAATTGTTAGCAAAACTAATAGACTCAGATTTATGTCATCAGTTCCTGCCATATTATTCTAATCTGTAACAATATAAGTTGTTGAATTTCAACAGAGGGAGAAATCATATCAAATATTTTCCCATACGTATATAAGTTGTGACACTTTCAAAATAAAAAAAATGAATTACAAAAGGAAGCTGCATGTTAAAAACAGAATATTTCTGAGTTTAGCTTTGTAATTCCACTATGACATCTGTGAAATATACAATTACTCTTGTCAAATGAAAAAGGAGCACTTTAAAGTCAGATTTATGGGGGAAAAAGAGAGGAGGCTACCGTTATAAGCTCCCTCCAGCTGTGAAGGTACAGCGAGAAAAAGGGAATCATTGATGTAGATACTTTTTAATCATGGCTATATCATGAGAGAGATCTGAATACACATTTTATACACAATTTATAAAATATTCGAGGTCCAAGGGCTGTTAGAGGCTCTTCTGCTGGAAGAGGAATGGGTAGCTCTAACAATTAAATAGAATTTGTTACTATCTCTAGATGTATCAATTAAGTGGGTACATATGAATCATAATGACTTATTAAGACACTTTTGTGTCCTAAGTAGAATTATGTTATAATGTTATAATGAAAAACTGGGACAACAAATATATTAAGCATACATATTGTGTTGGCCAAAAATTTGTTCGGGTTTTTCTGTAACATCTTACGAAAAACCTGAACGACCTTTTTGGCCAACCCAATATACACACTCACATTGATCTCAACTAGGTAAAATCTGCATACAAAGAGAAAATATTTCAAAAGTTAATTGCAGATTTGGGGGAAAGTAGGGGCTGATGGGATTGTGGAAAAGTTTTGGTCTCATAATTTTCTATATTTTCCATGTATTAAACAATACAATTATGTATATATTATAATGAGAATAAAAGTATTTATTGTAAATTGAGAATGACATGCCTACAAATTAAATATATTACAAATTATTTACCATGACAAATCATGCATGAGATAGGAACATAACTAAATTCATTAAAGTAACCTTTATTGAGTGGCTGTCATGTGCTAACATAGGAGAAGTAGTAATTATAGGCACGTGGCTATATTTATTCCTATCCAGTGAGTAATATGGGCTCATGGGCACAGTTTGGTAGGGAATAACATAAAAATATTATTTATCTATTATCTAGTATTTTATAACTATATTCTTCAATCAATATTAATACTATTAAATACTCAAAAGTGAGATGAAATATATTAAAATGTCTTCAGTACTGTTGAATGCCATGGTTGAGTTAGCAGTCATTAAAGGGTTGTAGCTAAATGACAGTCAGAAATTCTGTATCTTCAGTTGTCAGGGTCACCTTCAGGCCATCCACACCTGCCATCTTTCTTTGTGAAGGGGTAACTCAAGAAGGATGTTTTCATGAGAAATTGAGGAGAGTCACCTGTATTTAACCAAAGGTACTTCAGTTATTCTTTGTTGTTATAGGACAGGCAGACACAGAGACTTTAGCTTTCATGTCAGCCTCTACTGATAACTTGTGTCTAGGTGGTCTGGTCTCCCCTGGGGAAGTGGGGGTGTAGGTGGAGAGGGTAAACAGGAGGAAGTTTTCCAGCAATGTATGTTTTGTACCATGTTTAACCCATTTCTCTGGTCATCTGAGGTCTTAAATCAAGTCTATGGAAAGGAATGTATCTGCTCTAATCTATGGATTAGCTTTGGGTTAAAGAGCTTGAACTTCACTGACCTTTGTCTGTTAACTTACTCCATTCTTTTTCCTTCTTTTCACATAAAAAATGTAGTCTGATGTATCGAGGGTATCGGATTTGTGGAATGAAGTATTAGGCTTATGATATAAGTATTATTAACTATAGCCAATCGCAAGCCAATAAGAAATAGTGAAAATATTGGCTACTAACATTCTTTTGCCTGAAACAATGACAATGTTTATGGATTTCAGATTCATTACACACCATATTCATATTTTGCTTTATAAAGGAATATGTGTGCACAAAGTACAAGAAAGAGAATGACACCTATTATTCTGCCACCCAAGCCTTTAAGAGCATTTTGATTAATATCTTTTCTATAAATACCTATATATGCATGCACACATCTAAAATTTTTAATGAAATTTTGATCTCCTGTATGTATTGCTTAATAAATTACCTTTTTAATGTAGCAGCATATTATGTCACTAAATATTAATTTACAAAAGTTTTTTTTTTTTTTTTTTAAGAGATTAGAAGTGGTCCCTGATCAGATTCAGGGCCAGTTGCTTCTCGGAATGTTTGGTGATATTCTTTTTAAAGTTTAATTTTTATTTATTTATTTATTTATGGCTGTGTTGGGTCTTCGTTTCTGTGCGAGGGCTTTCTCCAGCTGCGGCAAGTGGGGGCCACTCTTCATCGCGATGCGCAGGCCTCTCACTATCGCGGCCTCTCCCGCTGCGGAGCACAGGCTCCAGACGCGCAGGCTCAGTACTTGTGGCTCACGGGCCTAGTCGCTCCGCAGCATGTGGGATCTTCCCAGACCAGGGCTCGAACCCGTGTCCCCTGCATTGGCAGGCAGACTCCCAACCACTGCGCCACCAGGGAAGCCCTACAAAAGGTTTTTGTTGGCACAGAATTCTGTTTTACACATGTACCATCACTTGTTTAACTAAATGTCTCTTTGGGAGCATTCATATCATTGTTTTCTGCAAGTGCTGCCATGAACATCCTAGTAAATTTTTTCTGTACCTTTATTATTTTTTTCAATAACTTACTAAAAGTTAGATTACAAATGAATATTTTTTTTTTTTTTTTTTTTTTTTAATTTTATAGCTACTTAATTTATTTATTTATTTATTTTTGGCTGTGTTGGGTCGTCGTTTCTGTGCGAGGGCTTTCTCTAGTTGCGGCAAGTGGGGGCCACTCTTCATCGCGGTGCGGGGCCCGCTCTTCATCGCGGTGCGCGGGCCTTTCACTATCGCGGCCCCTCCCGTTGCGGGGCACAGGCTCCAGACGCGCAGGCTCAGTAGTTGTGGCTCACGGGCCCAGCTGCTCCGTGGCATGTGGGATCTTCCCAGACCAGGGCTCGAACCCGTGTCCCCTGCATTAGCAGGCAGATTCTCAACCACTGCGCCACCAGGGAAGCCCACAAATGAATATTTTAAGTCCAAAGTTCATTCCAGAAAATTTGAAGGAATTTGAAGTAACATATAACTCCACCTGCCTGTGTGACAGTATCCAGCCCTCCTCTCCTTTACTACCCTGTACTTGTACTACGTACCTGTCTTCTCTTGATAATACAGAATCTTTAAAAGTTTTAAGTATCTTTACCAAATTGATAGAGTGGCATACCACTTTAATTTGTATTTTTATTAAAAGAGGCACTAAGCATTCTTTCTAATATTTAATGGCTATTTGTTTTTCTTCCTCTGGGAATTACTTATGCGTATTAATTCACTATGCATTGTTAAAAGCTTAATCAGCCAAAGACCACCAGGCACAAATCTGAAGTCTGATAAAATCAGATGTATTAACTTGATGCAGCAAAGGAGGACACTCCAGAGAAGCTCTGAAATGACACACGACAAGAGGGAGCAAGGAAGCATCTTTTGAAAGGTTTTGGTTACTGCTGAATGATTTTGAAAAGTGTCTAAGGGAAGAGGGCATTAATTCCGGATTAGGTGCTGGTTTTACGTGAGATTAAGAGAACGAGGATTCACTAGGAATTGAGTGCTGTCATGAGATGACAGCATTTTAGCAATTAGATGTCCTCAGTAATAGATGAGGAAAACAGAGAACTCTGGGAGCATCACTGGTACGCAAGCAAAAGTTATACAAAGAGAGGCTTGTTATGGCATTTTACTGCATGGCCTCGGGGAAATAATTTTTCTGTTAATTTGGGGATTAGCTTTGTCTGTGTCCGATCTCCTACCCATCCTGATTAATGGCAGGACTGCCTTTTCCTTTTTTCAGTCTTACTGATATTCATTCTTGCAATCCCAGACAGGTTTTTACACTTTCAAAATAGGGCTTAGGTCACATACATTATTTAGGTCACATACATTATTGGTTAATGTTGCAGAATTATACACTCTTGAGTTGGAGGCTTGGCATGTCTCCTTACTGGTAGTGTAACTTTGGACAAGATATTTAATCACGTTAGTTTCAGTCTTCATATCATGAAAAAGGAAGTACTACTGCTACTACTACTACAACCTGTCTTGTAGGACTATTGAGAAAATTAAATATGATTATTTTTATAAAGCACTTATCAAAATGTCTGGCATGATGCAATTGCTCAGAAAGCAATAGCAACTAAAAGGGTATGCTTAATATAGGTTTTTCCTGAATGAATTGATGGAAACAACTAATAAAAAGAACATGATTAGTATAACTGTATATGTGTCTACAAAAGAGAATTGAAGGATGTTGGACTGTGTGGAAGTTGCTAATGAATATTTTATGAATTGGCAGTTTGGTTTTTGTTAAATAATTGCAGATATTTACAGAGGAAAGAGGAGCACAATTCATAGATTTAGATGATCTTACAGGCAGAATTCCCTCATTAGCCTAACATAGGAAAGCTGAAGAGATCAGTGAGAAATAGATCCTGGTATTGCAGTCTAGTGGGCTGTAGTTCCTATTAAAAAAAAAGGACACACCCTTTTCCAGAATGTTCTCTGGAAGAAGAGTGAGAGTCTATTTTCATGGCTCTGGATATAACTTAATGAACTTGAAGAGCACACACCCAACAAAGAGAAAAGAAATGTTTCAGAGAACAGATTAATAAATTGAGAGGCAGAGTTGTACAAGAAATGAATGCATCAAGGGGACAGGTATTAAAATGCTAATCACTGGGTTAGAAATGAGAGACACCTTAGAAGAGGAGGAATATCAATCCATCCTGAAAGGGAGGAGAAGCAAGAAACCAAGTAGGTGTGGACTCAGAGCAAAAGTAATGAAAGGCAGATGGGTTAGAATTAAGGGTGGTGAAACAGTTGGTGTAATGCATGATGTACTTTGGCTGCTCTACGGATGACAGTAGATCAGTCTGTTGTTTATATGTACAGTGGTCTGGGATGGTAGGAATCTGTGCACTCTGTGCTAGAAAAAAACATTATGAAGTCCAGCCAATAAAACAACTGAAAGGCCACCAAGCATGTTCTAGAAAACATCCTTTGTTGCAGTTAATACAAATCAGCTATTCTGGTTACCACTCCAACACATGACCATGGGGAGACAGTGGAAATCACTAGTGGCTTAAACATTGAAATCACTGAGAAAACAAAGGTGATGAATGCAAACACCAATCTGCTATCATCATGCAGCCAGATGGACACACACAGTCTTGTAGACAACTGAATAAGCATAGAAAACGTTAGAGAAGTTGTGGATAAAGGAGGGTGGATAAGTAAAATTTTAGATGTATTTGCTGCTTTTTGCAGTAATTGAGCAAGTCATAGAAAAAATACTTAAATAAAAAACTATGCCATTAATGTGTGCTATCTGGTCAACTTCACCCTGGGTGCTGGTATTCAAAAAGTACTATTTTTAAAACTGACTAGGTCAATTTTTCTCAACAGTGAGTCATTGACTGAACCAAATTTAGCTAAATCCAAGCCACTGAACACCTGCTCTCATAATGCCTCTCTTATATGATTGTAGGGAAGGGCTGTGTTCTTGTTTTTAAGTCCAACCTCAGCATTTTTGTTTTATTTGGCTTTTTTCGTAAAGCTAAGAAGATGTGAAATTTCCGTTTTGTTGTAACAAATTATAATGACATCATAGTATTTTGAGCATTTTTCCTTTGTTACATCTGACTTAGATACTAACACAAGCATTATTTGCCTTGAGCAGCTATGAAAGAGCTGTTCAAAGCGTAGTTACAGATTTCTGAAAGTTTTCACCATTCTATTTTCAATTTATTTTCAGATCAGAACTGGGCAACGATTCCTTAGAGAGAGAGAGAGAGATAAAATATGTATATCATGGAAATAAATATATTTTCTCCAAGGGAAAAAGTATATATAAATGCATATGTTTGTGTATGTTTGGTATATACATATACAAAAGTTTAGAATAAATTTGAAAGAAATAAAATTCTTTAATTTAATATAAGACTTTCATTGGCAGAATTCAATGTCAAGCCAATTAAAATTATAATAGAAAATTTCCTGATCTGGGAAAAATCTTCTATTTTATTTTATTTCTGTCATTTTATTTCAATAAAGTTATATTTAACCTTCCAAAATAATTTCAAAGATTGTTGCATCTTATTGTGACCTACAAAGAGTTACAATTTTTAAAAAATTATTGTGTTTATAAAGTAAAATCACAAATATTTATTTAGATGTGAGACATTGGATTTAATTTTGCAAGTTTTGTAATTTAACAAGCAAAATGAGATATTCAAACCACTGCTCTCTTCAGATCATAAAAAAAAATCTGAAAAAGTTTTTCTTAGATTTGGTTTAAAATTGAGTCATTTATACATCATGAGACAAAATGGATGGAACCAAAACAAAATTAAAGTGTAATAATATATGGAAGCAAATTTTTAGTTTGTTGACTCTACTATAATAAGCTTGCATGTCATTGGCTTATACTCAGGTTATATATGAACATTTTTCCTTCCACTATAATGTAGATAATAAAAAGAGATTGCTTCATGGACACTTAGCGGTTTCACGTCTATAATAATTAACTGTCAGGGGACGCCTTCAAGATGGTGGAGGAGTAAGACATGGAGATCACCTTCCTCTCCACAAAAACATCAGAAATACATCTACGTGTGGAACAACTCCTACAGAACACCTACTGCTGGCAGAAGACCTCAGACCTCCCAAAAGGCAATAAACTCCCCACATACCAGGGTAGGGTAAAATAAAAAAGGAAAAACAGAGACAAAAGAATAGGGATGGGACCTGCACCTCAGCAAGGGAGCTGTGAAGAAGGAAAGGTTTCCACACACTAGGAAGCCCCTTCACTGGCGGAGACGGGGGGTGGGCATGCGGGGAAGCTTCGGAGACACGGAGGAGAGCGCAGCCACAGGGGTGCGGAGGGCAAAGCAGAGAGATTCCCGCACAGAGGATCAGTGCCGACCAGCACTCACCAGCCCGAGAGGATTGTCTGCTCACCCACTGGAACGGGCGGGGGCTGGGACCTGAGGCTCGGCTTCGGTCGGATCCCAGGGAGAGGACTGGGGTTGGCGGTGTGAACACAGCCTGAAGGGGGCTAGTGCGCCACAGCTAGCCAGGAGGGAGTCTGGGAAAAAGTCTGGACCTGCCTAAGAGGCAAGAGACCATTGTTTCGGGGTGCATGAGGGGAGGGGATTCAGAGCACCACCTAAACGAGCTCCAGAGATGGGCGCGAGCCGTGGCTATCAGCCACGTGGACCCCAGAGATGGGCATGAAATGCTAAGGCTGCTGCTGCAGCCACCAAGAAGCCTGTGTGCAAGCACAGGTCACTATCCACACCTCCCCTCCCAGGAGCCTGTGCAGCCCGCCACTACCAGGGTCCCGTGATCCAGGGACAACATCCCTGGGAGAAAACATGGCGTGCGTCAGGCTGTTGCAACGTCATGCCGGCCTCTGCCATCAGAGGCTCACCCCACAGTCCGCACTCCTCCCTCCCCTGGCCTGAGTGAGCCAGAGCCCCCTAATCATCTGCTCCTTTAATCCCATCCTGTCTGGGCAGGGAACAGACACCGTCAGGCGACCTACATGCAGAGGCAGGGCCAAATCCAAAGCTGAACCCCAGGAGCTGTGCAAACAAAGAAGAGAAAGGGAAATCTCTCCCAGCAGCCTCAGGAGCAGCAGATTAAATCTCCACAGTCAACTTGATGTACCCTGCAGCTGTGGAATACCTGAATAGACAGCGAATCATCCCAAAATTGAGGCAGTGGACTTTGGGAGCAACTGTAGAGTTGGGGTTCCCTTTCAGCATCTAATTTGTTTCTGGTTTTATGTTTATCTTAGTTTAGTATTTAGAGCTTATTATCATTGGTAGAATTGTTTACTGATTTGGTTGCTCTCTTCCTTATATTAAACATGATACCAACAGATGGAGAGATATACCATGTTCTTGGATTGAAAGAATCAATATTGTGAAAATGACTATACTACCCAAAGCAATCTACAGATTCAATGCAATCCCTATCAAGTTACCAATGGCATTTTTTTTACAGAGCTAGAACAAAAAATCTTTAAATTTGTATGGCGACACAAAAGACCCCAAATAGCCAAAGCAATCTTGAGGGAAAAAAATGGATCTGGAGGAATCAGACTCCCTGACTTCAGACTATACTACAAAGCTACAGTAATCAAGACAATATGGTACTGGCACAAAAACAGAAATATAGGTCAATGGAACAGGATAGAAATCCCAGAGATAAACCCACACACATATGGTCAACTAATCTATGACAAAGGAGGCAAGGATATACAATGGAGGAAAGTCAGTCTCTTCAATAAGTGGTGCTGGGAAAACTGGACAGCTACATGTAAAAGAATGAAATTAGAGCACTCCCTAACACCATACACAAAAATAAACTTAAAATGGATTAGAGACCTAAATGTAAGGCCAGACACTATAAAACTCTTAGAGGAAAACATAGGCAGAACACTCTATGACATACATCACAGCAAGATCCTTTTTGACCCACCTCCTAGAGAAATGGAAATAAAAACAAAAATAAACAAATGGGACCTAATGAAACTTCAAAGCTTTTGCACAGCAAAGGAAACCATTAACAAGATGAAAAGACAACCTTCAGAATGGGAGAAAATATCTGCAAACAAAGCAACTGACAAAGGATTAGTCTCCAAAATATACAAGCAGCTCATGCAGCTCAATATCAAAAAAACAAACAACCCAATCCAAAAATGGGCAGAAGACCTAAATAGACATTTCTCCAAAGATATACAGATTATCAACCAACACATGAAAGGGTGCTCAACATCGCTAATTATTAGAGAAATGCAAATCAAAACTACAATGAATTATCATCTCACACGGGTCAGAATGGCCATCATCAAAAAAATCTACAAACGATAAATGCTGGAGAGGGTGTGGAGAAAAGGGCACACTCTTGCACTGTTGGTGTAAATGTAAATTGATACAGCCAGTATGGAGAACAGTATGGAGGTTCCTCAGAAAACTAAAAATAGAACTACCATAAAACCCAGCAATCCCACTACTGGGCATATACCCAGAGAAAACCATAATTCAAAAAGAGTTATGTACCACAATGTTCATTGCAGCTCTATTTACAATAACCAGGACATGGAAGCAACCTAAGTGTCCATCAACAGATGAATGGATAAAGAAGATGTGGCACCTATATACTAGGGAATATTACCCAGCCATAAAAATAAACGAAACTGAATTATTTGTATTGAGGTGGATGGACCTAGAAACTGTCATACAGAGTGAAGTAAGTCAGAAAGAGAAAAACAAATACCATATGCTAACACATATATATGGAATCTAAAAAAAAAAAAACAAGGTTCTGAAGAACCTAGGGGCAGGACAGGAGTATAGACGCAGACATAGAGAATGGACTTGAGGGCACAGGGACGGGGAAGGGTACGCTGGGACGAAGTGAAAGAGTGGCATGGACATATATACACCACCAAATGTAAAATAGATAGCTAGTGGGAAGCAGCCGCATAGCACAGGGAGATCAGCTCGGTGCTTTGTGTCCACCTAGAGCAGTGGGATAGGGAAGGTGGGAAGGAGGCGCAAGAGGGAGGAGATATGGGGATATATAGCTGATTCACTTGGTTATACAGCAGAAACTAACACACCATTGTAAAGCAACTATACTCCAATAAAGATGTTAAAAAAAATTAACTGTCATTTAATTTTGTCTATATTCAAAAAAATGAAGATAAAAAATAATGGAACAGGGCTTCCCTGGTGGCGCAGTGGTTGAGAGTCTGCCTGCCAATGCAGGGGACACGGGTTCGAGCCCTGGTCTGCGAAGATCCCACATGCTACGGAGCAACTAGGCCGGTGAGCCACAATTACTGAGCCTGCGCGTCTGGAGCTTGTGCTCCGCAACAAGAGAGGCCGCGATAGTGAGAGGACCGCACACCGCGATGAAGAGTGGCCCCCACTTGCCGTAACTAGAGAAAGCCCTCGCACAGAAACGAAGACCCAACACAACCATAAATAAATAAATAAATAAATAAATAAATAAATAAATAAATAAATAAATAAATGGATCATCACATTAAAAAATAATAATAATAATGGAACAGGACAAAATCCTAAGAAGGCAGTTAAAAATTAGAATTAAAAAAAACTTTCATATAAAAAGTTAATGCAGAATTATTTTAATATAAAATATAAATGTAAGCAGGAGAGAAGAATGAAAATCTAGTCCATAGCCTATTTTTTTTAATCCTTGTGAAATATAAATTCAACTCTACATCTTTCATGCTCTGAAACATTATTTTTGCAGCTTCAACATTTGTGTCTACATCTTTTCTTGAATCTAAAAGTTATCATTCACATTTCCTAGAGTGCACTGAGAATAAATATTGATAACCAGGAGTTAATCCATACAGGAAGAAAGTGAGAGTACAATAATTAATTAAGTTCCTCGATATGTTCTAGCAAGTGACGGAAATGGAATTCAAGCCCAGGTTTCTCTGACTCTAAAGGTTTTCTTCCCAGTCTGTAGTTCCCAACATTTTTAGCATATGGGTCTCTATTTAATCATTTAAAAATTTCAGAGACCAGTATATTTTAGAGATCAAGTGGTTGGCAGTGGCATCTGATTCTCTGGATTTGAACCTCACCTCTTCCAGTCAATAGCTGCATGGCTTTAAGTAAATGATTTACACTCCCTACGACTCAGATTTCTAATCTCAAAAAAAGAGGATAATAATATCCTCAAAATATTTTATGTATAGGAACTAAGTATGATAATCATACTACAATGATTGGGAGTCCAGACTTAATGGATGTGAACCACTACACTACACATGCTATGTCTTAATAGAGTTCTTTAACTTTGTATTTTCACAGCAGGTGAAAATTATCTCTCTTTTTTGTTGCTATAATAAGAAATGTTTTTCTAGTTAAAATTTTTTCTTCATTGGCACTTTGCCCCGAGTAGTCTCCTGACAGAAGTTATTTCTATTATTTGTCAGAGTTAATTTTACCCAACATGGCTTTTTCCTCCTAACATATTACCAAACTTCTCTTCATAGTGAATGATCTTATTTTCTCCAGTTTACATCAGGCATGGGAACAGGGACCAGCTTCCATCTTTGAGTAGAGATAAAAAATTATTATGGTGTATATACTGACTGCTAGAAAACTCCCTGTTAACTGGGTAATGTCTTGGGTTATATTATTTTGCAAAAGTTGAATATCTGTTCAAGTTCATACTGATCATAAGAGTGACATCTTTTCAGATACTGAGCTCCATTTAGTTAAACCATGATAGGGTCTACTTTCTGTTCAATCTCTCTGCATAACTCCCATTTTATTTGAAATTGCTTGCATACATCATTAAAGAAACACATTTATATTTATCTCTTAAGAGTAACAGTTCCAGAAGGAAAAGAACTCTTGAGTCTGCAATATTTCTCCATTTAAAGAAGAAATGATTCTTTTGCAATGACTGCTATAAACTATTCAGACTACTGAAGCTTAGAAAGCACGTTAGCACTGATAAGTGTTTATGAATGGAATGGTGAATCATAATTTCAACTGAAATCACCCTGTCCTTACCTATAAGAGACCTGCTTGTCTAATGTATCTGTGCTATAAGAATCTCTTTTTTATATTGAATTTTGCTTGTGTGTCTTGAACATACATGAAACAATTATTCTAAGATACACCTCTGAAATATAACATGCAGAGAACTATATTAGTACACCCATGAAATTTGAAAGAAACATATGGTTCAGAAATTAGTTATGAGAATTATTCATCTTTATCACCAACATTTAGAGACCAGCCTTTTCTATTAATGCTGTAATAGAAATTGTATACACATTTTAATAACTGACAGTTTAAGAATATGCCCCCCTTAAATTCTTTTTGAAACAGTAATATCAAAATTATAAAACACTAAACATTATCATGAAAGCGAAAAACATTCTGTTTCATTTTTCTCTTAATATGCTTGCATTTTACTTTTCAGTAAAACTGGACATAGTATACATAAGCAAATTAAAATAATGTGTTCACACATTTTCTTCTTTAAATGATCACAATTGTGCCATTTAATTTTGTTGCTTATTTTAGATTTTGTTGCTAGAAAGTATGGTATAGTATAGTACAGGGAAAAAATCAGTATTTGGAGAACTGAAGGAGTTGGGAGACCTACCTTCTATTTTTACTTCTATCACAGAGTCATAAATGTACTGAAGGAGCTCAACTTCCCCAAGCTGTTCATCTCTTGTTTGAAAATGAGAAATCTGGGCCAGATATTCTCTAAAAACCGTTTTTGCACTAACAGTATGAATTTAAACCACTGTCAAATTTTTACTCAGCAATGACTGAAATGAAAGGGACCTTTCCTCATATCAGGCATTGCTACTTGAAATTGATTTGGTTATGATTCGACATTATTAACAAGTAATAAAGTTCCCCCACTGAACTTCTGCATGTAATGTGACTATATCATTAAACATAACTAGATTAGAAACAAATTAGGTTAACTCTTGCCTGGTGAAAACCAAGTACAGTCTACTGTACTCAGCAGAATGATTGTTACAGCAGAAGGATTGTTACAGCAGAATGATGGTTGGTAATAATATGTGGCCAAACTGCTGGACTGTAGGGCCCTAAGTGGATGATATCATGGAGCTAGTCATGAGTGCCAGTAGGCTAGCCTCTAGGAGTTGGCTTTGGAAAAATCAATGAGGAGAAGGTGGTTTGGTTGGGACCTTGCCCAAATACTCTGATTTCTTTTGCTCTACTGACTCATCTCCAACTTCAGAGCAAGGAATGGAAAGTACCCCTAGAGAACTGGCAAGAGAAAGATTCTTGCTTCAAAATTGTCCCTTGATGTTACTATGATTGATCAAAATTTTCTAAGTCCTTTCAATCATGGGCAATCGTACAGTTGCTTTATGTCAACTTGCTTCTCTCTACGTCTCACATTTTTCATCAACAACCAAACATGCGTGGAATTGGGCATTCCAGGGGAGGAAAGATGAAGTTCTCACCTTACTGGTTCTAATCTAGTTGAGAAGATAATTGATAAACTACTTTGTAATCAGGAAATCTCACGTAAGACATTTAAGGCAAATCACCCATACACACAGAATGCCCATTTAACTGATTTGTTAATCACAACATTCTAATTTTCCACATACAATCAGTCTACATTTACTACAATTTGGTGTTCATACAGTGATAAGTTTGCCAGAAGGAGCTATTACTGGTTTACCAAAAAAAGAAGAAGCCATCTTAAATTTAGTTTTGATGAAATGTCCTCAGTAAATTTGCATTTTAATGGAATTTTTGTATAGAAACTAATGGAGTTGATTCTATTGTTCAACAAATATTCATTGAGTAGAGAGCATATATTATATACTAGACATTAGGCTAAGAACTAGGTATCAAGCACAGTTCTCCCTTATGGGCATGGATATTTTAGCTGCCTCTCAACTTTACAGCCTGCTGGTTTTGAAGTCTAGTTGCCCATGTTGATGGGACCCATAATTTCAATGCGTGAACTCAATCTCTTGAATGAAGCTAGTATCTTACTCACTAACCCCCTTGTGACTTTAAGGTCCTTTGGCAAATGATGGATGCCATAGCATAGATGAAATAAGTAGTATCTGGGTCCATCAGTGACCTTGATAAGAGCTCTTCAGAAAGTTCAGATTGTTGGGGCTGGTAGTGGAAAACAATGAGAGTAATATAATTTTTTTTGACAGCGCCCCGCACGGCTTGCGGCATCTTAGTTCCCCGACCAGGGACTGAACCCAGGTTGCTGCAGTGAAAGCACGGAGTCCTAACCACTGGACTGCCAGGGAATTCCCAAGAGTAACTAGAATTTTATGTGAGATGTGAAGGAGAAACTTAAATGATTGAAGAAATGGAGAAGAGGTATTCTGAGGGGGGGCGGGGGGAGGATGGCAATACTGCATACACAAGTAATGTAGTACAAATGTACTGGGAATGTGAGGTACCTGGGATGATACATAGAAAAAGGGTCTAAATAGTGAGAAACACATCAGAGTTTCAGGATGGTGAGTTGTTTTATTGTCCTTCCCTTCTCTTTTAAACATGGTATTAAGCAAAGAATTCATCACAAAGAGGATTTATAATGTTAGATTCATTTTGATAAACTATGGCTCAGGTAAACCACAGCTTTTCTTAAGGAGCTGCACCAATATAATTCAGCATTGAGTGGCTATTTCTCAATTACTCTATTTGTCGAATTGGTCAAAGTATAGAGAAATTGCAAAGCTCTAACATGTGGTTTTCTGATTCTTGGAAAGTCTTCAAAATTACTCTTGCAAAAATGAAATGATAAATTTGATGTACACTAACATATTTACATTTCTGATTTGTCTTATTTATTAAACTCCATAAATCATTAGAATCAGGTACTTAAAACCTGATGGGGATTTTAGGCAAATACTGTATTTTTTCAATGTTTCTGAGCTTTCAATCACCATGTTTAAAATTTATTATATCCAAGTATCTCAACACCCAACCTTATACTTGTTTCACTACTTGGTTTTCACAGTTATTTCACTTTAATTTTAATTAAGGAGTAATTCACGTTACTGTTAAATACTACTTTTAAAAAGTTTTGAATAGGTAAGATATTTATGAAGCTAAAATTATATATTTATATATAAACACATATATTTGTGTGTATGTGTATATACATGTGTGTATGTGCATGTGTATGTGTTTACTAGAAAAATTCTTTTTCCTTCCAATCCCTTACACCATCTTCCAAGTTCCCATTCCACAGTGCCCCTGCCACCGCCAACAAATAAACACTGTTGTTCCATTTTTATATCTTTCCAAATATTTTATACATGTACAAGTAAGTAGAAATACATATTATCTTTCACCCCTTTTTTACTTAATAGGTTAGTATACTCATCACCCTTTCCTGTATCTTGCTTTTTTTTCACTCCAAACCTATATTGTGAAGATGTTTTCATGGAGAAAGGAGATTTATGGATATCTGTAGGCTCAAGGGCTGAAGGTCCAAAAAAACAGAAATAACCATCATGGTGTGGTTGTTATCTTATTGTAATTAAATAAGGACTTATTAAGATTTGATTACCTATTTCCAATTTAGTTTGAAACCTTTAGATGTGATTCCATAATAAATCATCTATTTTTCAAGTTTACCTAAACAAGAAGTTAAAGCTTCCTCATATGATGTTCCTGAAGTCCATCAAACTATTGAAGACTGGATCATCTCAGAAGTTAAGAAGTCATCCAATTGGAATTTAATAAAGCCTCTAAATGGAATATTTTTCAAAGACAGACTCTCAGACATACTATAGGCATGCTGTGCAAGTTTTGGCCACTCAGGATTTCCTTGTCAGGGTGTTCTAAGGTGACTTTGAAAATAATGATCCATTAACACTGGAAAGGGGAAGCAGAAATTCCTGAATTCTAAACCATCTCTCAACTCTTGAGGCAAAAATCACTCCACATGCAGTTTTCTGAGTTCACATCTCTCTCCTCCTTCCACAGATGTGAAGGAAAGTCTATCTATATTCCAACTATAGCTTGACCAGATACTCACTTATTCATCCTGATATGTATGGTTCTCTCCAACCTTGTATGGTTCTTTTTAGCGCCTGTTTCTGAGTGACCCACAAACGATGCATTGTTCCCAGATATGTATGACCTTGGTTGCCTCCCAATTACTTTGAGTATACCCCCACCCTCATGCACAGCTTCAGCCTCATAGTTGGTCTGGGCTCACGAACCTTTACTTCAGTACTCCTCCAATGTGGCCAACTACTTTTACCCCAGCTTTCTAAATAGGATTCCGACAGATTCCATGGCAATAAAAGTAATGACGCCAGCTTTATAGGGTGGATCCTAATGCTTCCTGGAATATAAAGAGGTCTCATAGATATGATCTTCCTAGTCAAAAGACAGAAATAGTCCCTATATAATAAAAAGTAATTTGGACAATTAAAGTATATCCTGTTAAACAGAAATAGGGAAACACAAATTAATTCTGAAGAGTAGAAAACAGGAGAAAGAGAAAATATATCTTTTATATAGGAAAGTGACAATTTTATAAGATAAAACAAACATAGCTATAAGTAACATACTGTGGTATAAAATAATTCTTGCATAAAAGTCTGGAGGTTTATGCAATAAAAATAGTTTTGCCTCTGACTTGCTTTCTACCTGGACAAAAATTATATAATCTCTCTGTTCTCAGTAAAATAAAAGGGGAAGAGCTAGACTAGTTTACCTCCAAAGTCACTTTTAATATATAATTATAATAATTATTTTTCAGGTCACAGTCTGTGATTTAAGAATTGATGAAAGAATCGCAATCGCATTTTATTTTAGGATTAACTTTACAGAAAAAAATCTGTAGTTAATCATGAGAACTTCTATATTTTAAAAACAATAATGATAAATCCCATTTATTAAGTTTATTTTGTACCAGGTACTTGCTAAAATTTTACTCATATGGTCTCTTTTAATGCTCCTTATAACCTTGTATTAGTTTGTTAGCGCTGCCATAACAAAGACTGAAGGGCTTAAACAAGAGAAATTCATTTTCTCACAATTCCGGAGGCTGGAAGTCCAAGACTAAGGTATTGGCAATATTGGTTCCTTCTGAGAGCCCTGAGGGAAGGATCTGTTCTAAGCTTCTTTCTGTAAATTGTAGATGGCCGCCTTCTCCCTGTGCTTCTTCTCATTAAATTCTCTCTGTATCTGTCTGTGTTCAAATTGCCTCTTACAAAAACACCAGTCATATTGTATTAGGGCCAACCTTAATAATCTTGTTTTAATTTAATTACCTCTGTAAAATCCCTGTCTCCAAATATTCTAAGGTACTGAGAATTAGGATTTCAACATATGAATTAGGTAAGGACACAATTCAGCCCATAGCAAACCTCATGAAATACTTTACTAGTATTTTCCCTATTTGAAAAATAAAGAAACTAAAAAATGAGATGGTTTATCTTGGATCACATGGCCAGTAAAAAGATTAGAACCCAAGTCCATTTTATTTGTAGTCCCTACTCTTATTAGCTATTCTTGCTTTCAGATAATTACAGTTATAAGGAACTAAAAGCTTCACTGCCTATGACTATAGTCAAAGAAGCAAGTTATTTTAAGAGTTAAAACAGTCTTCTGTGGAACTCAAGTACATGTTAATTATCAGAGGAAAACGGAAAAAAAGAATACAATGCATGTTAACTTTCAAGAGATGGATATTTGGCCTTAAGCTACATAATTACTTATAAAATATGTTTAACTTTTTTCCCAATGATAAAAATAATGAATATCTATTGTAGTATTTGGATAATATTGAAACATACAAAGAAGAAAAGTTATAATCACAGACAATCCCATCCTTTAGAGCTAAATATTATTAATATTTTTCTTTCTTTCTAGCATTTTAAGTAAACATATACTGATACATTATACATAGTTTTAAACCTTTTTTTTAAACTAAAAGTAGTATATAATTAATCTTTCTTCTTCCATTTACCATTCTTTGGCATCATGACATTTTCCTATAACTTCGTACATTGAAATAATTTCCAATCTATAGAAAAGTTATAAAAATACTACAAAGTACTCTAGTTATTCACTAGATTTCTCAATTGTTAATATTTAACCATATTTGTCTTATTGTTGCTTTTCTGTGAGTGTGTATGTGTTTTCTGAGAACAAGGAAATTGAATGCTTATCCATAGTAAATTATGACAATTAAGAAACTAACATTAATACAGTACTATTATCTAATGTACAGATCATATTCAAATTTTGCATATTGCCCCAATAATGTCATTTATAGCAAAAATTGCAGAAGAAATTCCAGAAGAAACTCTGCTCTGGATTTCATCCAGGTTCATACATTCTGTTTAGTTCTCCCTAGCCTTTAATCCTTTAAACTTGAACAGCATTTTAGTCCATCTTTGTATTTCACAGCCTTGGTATTTTTAGAGTACAGGCTAGTTATCTTGTAGAATGCAACCCTCAGATTGGGTTTTATTATAAGGAATTCCTACAACTCAATAATAAAATACAAAATAATCTGATGAAAAATGGGCAAAAATATTAAAACAATGAGATACCACTACACACATATTAGAATGGCCAAAATCCAGAATGCTGATAATAACAAATTTTGGAAAGGATATGGAGCAACAGGAACTCTCATTCATTGTTGGTGGGAATGCAAAATGGAACAGCCACTTTGGAAGAGAGTTCGGCAGATTCTTACAAAACTAAACTTAATCTTATCATACGATCCAGAAATTGTGCTTCTTGATATTTAGGAGCAAAGGAATTGAAAACTATGACCACACAAAAACATGCATACAGATAAGTTTATAGCAGCTTTATTCATAATTGCTAAAATCTGGAAGCAACCAAAATGTCTTTTAGTAGGTGAATGGAGAAGTAAACTGTGGTATATCCAGACAATGGAATACTATTCAGTGCTAAAAAAGTGAGCTATCAAGCCATGATAAGACATGGAGGAAACTTAAATGCCTGTTACTACGTTAAAGAAGCCAGTGTTAAAAGGCTACATACTGCATTATTCCAATTATATGGAGACCTGGAAAAGACAAAACTATGGAGATAGTAAAAAGATCAGTGGTTGCCAGCGGTAAGAGTGGGGGAGTGATGAATAAGCCGAATATAGAAGAATTTTAGGGCAGTGAAAATATTCTGTATGATATTACAATAATGGAAAGATGTCATTACAAATTTGTCCAAACCCATAGACTGTACAACATCAAGAGTGAACCCTAAGGTAAACTATGGACTTTGGGTAATTATGATGTGTCAATGTAGGTTCTTCCTCTGTAAAAAAAAAAAAAAAAAAGTACCATTCTGGTGGTAATGTGCTGTGTGGTATGCATGTGTGGGGCTGGGATATATGGGAAATCTGTTTCTTTCTCTCAACTTTATTGTAAACCTAAAACTGTTCTAAAAATATTGTTTAGTTTTTAAAAATTCAGAGCTCAACCTTTCTTTAAAAAATGGGCAAAGGGCCTGAATAAATATTTTTTCAAAGAAATACAAATGGCCAATAGGTATACAAAAAGGTGCTGAATATAACTAATCATCAGGGAAATGCAAATCAAAATCACAATAAGATATAACATCACATCTATTAGGATAGCTTTTATATGTGTGTGTGTGTGTGTGTGTGTTTGTGTGTGTGTACTGGATAGGTTGTGGAGAAACTGGAATCCCTGTGCATGGTTGGTGGGAGTGTAGATTGATGTAGTTGACACAGAAGACAGTATAGAGGCTCCTCAAAAGATTAAAAATAGAAATACTACATGATCCAACAATCCCACTTCTGGTTTTATATCCAAAAGTACTGAAATCAGAATCTCAAAGAGCTATCTGCATTCCCATGTTGCAGCATTATTTTTATTTTTTATTTTTTGGCATCACAATAGCCAAGATATGGAAACAACCCAAATGTCCATCAACAGATGAATGGATTAAGAAAAAGTGGTGTATATACATGCAATGAAATACTTAATAAGGAAGGAAATCCTACCATTTGTGACAACATGGATGGTCCTGGAAGACATTAAGGATCTGGAAGGCAGAAGTGAAGTGAAATAAGTCAGTCACCATAGATTGAGATGTTACACACATAAAGGTGAGAACTGAACCTATGAAAGGAGAAAGCTCTTGGAAGAGAAAAATAGGAAGAAAAAAATACAGGAGGCCAAGATAGATTCCTAGCCAGTACTCACATATGGTTGGCAGAAGAAAGAAAGGGAATAAATGAGGAAGTGAAGGGCCACAAGTGGAGTATTTGAAAACAAAAACAAAAAACAAAACACTATGGTATTTTCAGCTCTATTTTGGGAGAATTCTATACCCTAAATGTTAATCGGGGAGGTTGTCCACTATGTATATGCATATCAATTTCAAAATGCTAGTTTCTGTGTCAGTATGTATATCTGGCCAAATGTTTGAAATCTTGCATGAAAAGCAATTACAGAAAGTTCAGTAAAGAACTTTGACAGAAGAGAATTACATCAGACTAGTTCATCTTCAGAAATGCAATAGTGAATTGAAATATTTCATTAAAATTTTGATTTCTAAGTAAAAGTCTTCCCAGACTACTTGTTAAATATTAGATATCAAATTTGCTTTTGTTCTGAAACCTCTTTTATCAGGATTGACCTTTATGACCAAGGCACAAATGAGGTCTGTTGTCTGACTCAGTGGAAAAGCCTACACTAGTCTGGTTAAATTGCTTAAATAAGTTGACAAATCTGGACACCAATATCATTGGAGGAGCTACATATAATCTTGAAAGAGATGGAAGAAGGAAGGACAACCAGTATCAGAATTTGTTTAAATTAAAAAGCTTGCAACCACTCACTGATTCATTGAATGATGCTCTTTCAACCACAATAAATCATATACTGTCAATGCTGAACCCACCTCCCCCCCCCAAAAAAAGAAATAAGTCGGTCACAAGGACAAATACTACATGATTCCTCTTCTACGAAGACCTAAAATAGTCAAATGTATAGAAGCAAACAATAGAATGATGATTACGAGGGGATGGGATGAGGAAGATATGAGGAAGATAGTTGTTGTTCAATGGGTATAAAGGTACAGTTATGCAAGCCTAGTAAATTCCAAAGACCTGCAGTGCAACACACGGTTTGTAGTTAATGATAAGGTATTGTGTACTTAAAAATTTGTTAAAAGAGTAAATCTTATGTTAAGTTTTCTCACCACAAAAAAGTACACACACACACGTACACATACTCACAAACAGCAAAGGGCAAAAGGAAACTTCTGGAGGTGATTTCTATGTTTATTACCTTGATTGCGGTGATGGTAACATGAGTGTATATATGTGCAAAATCCTCAAATATATAAATTAATTTTGTGCAGATTATGTGTATACCAATTTTATCTCAATAAAGTTGGAAAAAAAGATGTAAATAGATGTTTGTAGTAACTTTTTTTGCAACTTTATTTTTAATAGCCAAAAACAGGAAACAGTTCACATATCTATCAACACATAAATGAATAAACAAATTTTGGTGCATCTATACAATGGGATGACACTCAGCAATAAAAAGGAATGAACTCTTCTTACATGCAATAACATGGATGTAACAGTTACACTGAGGGAGAGAAGCCTGAACCCTCCCACCCCTGTTACCAAATGTATACACTGTAAGATTTCATGTATATAAAATTCTAAAAAATGCAAACGAATCTATAACTACAGAAAGCAGAACATGGGTTGCCTGAGGACAAGAATGATAAGGGGAAAGAGAAGAGAAAGGGAGGGATTACAGAGGGCCACAAGGAGACTTCTGGAAGTAATGGATATGTGCATTATGCAGTGAGGGTGATGGTTTCATGAGTGAATACACATGTCAAAACTCATCACGATGTTCACTTTATTTTTTGGACATTTTATTTATTTATTTGTTTGCATATCTTCTTTTTTACTGGAGTATAGTTGATTTACAATGTTGTGTTAGTTTCAGGTGTACAGCAAAGTGATTCAGTTATACATATATATAAATATATGGGATTTTTTTTCAGATTCTTCTCCCTTATAGCTTATTACAAATTATTGAGTAGAGTTCCTTGTGTTACACAATAGTTCCTCTGTGGTTTATTTTATATATGGTGGTGTGTATATGTTAATCCCCAACTCCTAATTTATCCCCCCCTCCTTTCCCCTCTGGTGACCATAAAGTTTGTTTATTATATTTGTGGGTCTATTTCTGTTTTGTATGTAAGTTCATTTGTATCAGTTTTTTTTTTTAGATTCTGCATATAAGCGATATCATATGACATTTGTCTTTGGCTTACTTCACTTACTATGATAATCTTTAGGTCCATCCATGTTGCTGCAAATAGCATTATTTCATTCTTTTATGGCTGAGTAATATTCCATTGTGTGTGTGTGTGTGTGTGTGTGTGTGTGTGTGTATATATATATATGTATACCACATCTTCTTTATCCATTCATCTGTCCATGGACATTTAGGTTGCTTCTATGTCTTGGCTACTATAAATAGTGCTGCATTGAACACTGGGGTGCATGTATCTTTAAATATTTGTGGTTTATTGTACTTCAATCATACTTCAACAAAGCTGAAAAAATTAATGAATCTAAAATAACAAGATATCATTTTTTAATTTAAATTTTTTAATATAAAATTTTAATTTTATTAATTTCAACAAATAAATATATATAAATGAAAATATTCTAAAAGGGATTTAAAAAAAATTAACAGGAAAAAAGGAAGGAAAAGGAATCTCAGGGAGAGAAAACAGCAAGTACAATGGCCCTGGGGCAGGAAAAAACGTTTCTGTAACCAAAAGAAGACGTGGTTGAGATGCTGCGAGAGTTGGTAGTGGGGACTGGCGTCAGATAAGCTCAGAAAGGTCAACAGATAGCAGTTCCTACAGGACTTCTTAAGCTTTTTTCTTTTTAAGATTTTGCATATTTTATTAAATGTAAAGAGACTTAAATAAGAAGGTACTCTGCAAACTGTGAAAGTTTGCTCTGGCTTGTAAGTGGAAAATAACTTTGAGGAGGTCAATAGAAGTCAGGTGATAGGCAGAAAAATGACAGCACTAGAGTAGTGGCAGGGGAGATGGAAAGAAATAGACAGAGCCAACCTTATTTTAAGACAGAAACAACAGTACTTGTGTGAGATGTGGAGAGTGAGGCCGAGAGAAGTGAAAGGAAACTTTCTAGTTTACTATCTTAAGAAAGTGAGAGAGAAAACAATGTGCTAAAGAGTAAGATAAAAATGTTCAAGGAAGAGAAATTTGTAAGGGAAATATCAAAAGTCAAGTTCTGAACATAATAAATTTGAGAAACCTGTGAGACATCTAAGCAAAATTGATGCAAAGGTAAGTGGATTTATGAAGCTAAGTGTCTTTAAGCATGATCCCCATTGAAGATATACATGTGTACGTAATTGATTGACCTAATCTCTGATTATTTCCTTAGTCCACATATTTTAAAAATAGAAATGATCTGTGAATACTTCTGGGAATATTAATATTTTAAAGATACTTCAAGCATTGGATATAATTTTGAGAATGGTTACATTCTTCTATATATGCTATAACAGTATAAGTGAATTCCTACCTGTGTAAAAAAGATGTTTCCATACAAGACCCTTGTCAGGGTGTTCATACATATTTTTTTTTTCATACATACTTTAATCATAATTTTTTTTAATAAGGCAATCAAGTCATTTCATTTTGTATGAGTATAAAGAGACCAGATTAATTAGAGATCAATATAAGATTATTGTTGCCTAGTGTATTTTAAGTTGCTTTACCTCTGGTCAACCACTTTAACAAAGAGTTCTTTAGAATATTTGACTCTACATAAACTGGAAGTTTTTGGTGCTGAGATATCATGGTAAAAAATAATCGAGGTTCTGGGTTTGGTAATTCCAAAAGATGTAATTTAAACATATTCAATTACAGATTATTAGCATCCTAGTGAAGTTTTAGTTACACCAAAGTGATCACTGGATAATTGTAGGCAACTCTTCTTGCAACTCTTCTTAATGAGGATATACCTCAGACACACAAACTCATAAAAGTTTAGAAAATCATCTCTTCACCTGTCTCTTCACAAGTCTGTCATACTCAATAGAGAAGTCATCTAACAGTGTCGAATATGAGGACAATTCAGGAAAAGGAGGACAAATGAAATCAAATTAAGATAAATATCTGTAGGCTTTCTTTCCATTTCTTTTTTTTTAAATCATTTCAAAAAATTTATAATTTTTTGTTCACCAAGCTGCCAAAGTTTTGCCTATTGAAGACTATTTCTAAAGGAGTTTTGTTTCTGTAGGAATGGAGATGGCTTTTGGGTAGCAGTCTTTACAGAACATGGCCTATCTTAGCTAAGTTCTCTCCTTTAAAAGCATAATTATACTGTGAACATCTTCATATTTTTCTCATTGGCTGATTACGGCCAACAAATGTCTTCCCCATTTCTTCCCTTATAAGCACATTCTTCTACAACTGCAGCTAAGGAGATAATACCCATCAGTAAGCAGGTGATGCATTCCATAAGCAGAGATTGGAGTTAATTGATGTGACACAGAAAAATCTCCTTTTTCAGTTGCTACAGCAATGTAAATGCTGAAACATGAAAATGAATGAACACTGTTTATTTTTCTTATTTAATTGTACTTTCTTGTCAAGCTCAGGTTCAAAGGATAGGACTACGTGTGAATAAAGATTTTGGAACTGAACAGAACCCTACAGGCCTAACCCCACCAAGTACAAAACTGAGCAGCTAATGATTAGGACAATAGGGTCACAGACTCAGTGTCTGATGCACATTCCTGAGTTGTTTTACAGATCCTATAACTGCCACCAGAGGGAAAAAGCTAACTGCATGATGACAGACTGCAGCCATGACATAAGCTGCTCCAACTTGAGCAGTACCAAATCTATGGCTAGCACAATTCCAAGAACTGGCCTCAAGAGAATGGGATAACGGTAATCTATACCTTTGTGGGCATCAAAATTATCGTGGTTTGTTCTGGCTGTATGTATAAGCAGACAACTAAAATTGTTAGCAAAGAGATGCTACAGACCCACGTTGACATCTTCCACTCTGAGAAGACAGTGCCTTATGTCAACAAGAAGAACTTACGGAAGATAGACCTTCACCACTAATCCCATAGAAATGGAATGAATTCTGACAAGTGGGGATTTGTAAGCAGCTCTCTGCCTGATACCGCCGTCAGCAGGAAGCCCCTTTTCTTATCACTTTAGCAGAGCTATCTTGTAACTAACTTTTAAACCTGGCACCCCCATGCTCTACTCATCTCCGGCCCAAGCTCACCTTTCAAATCTTTTAATCACACAATACCTTGCCTAACTTGTCGGTTCTTTCCATAGATCAAAGAAATAGAAATGAAGAATAAGTAATTAACAGATGACCAGATCTCTTCCCTAACTTCCCCTTCAGTAATCTCCTGAACAAACTATGTAACTAAATTGCGTGAACAAGACACCATCTAGAGGAAGATCCCTAGGAGTCAACAAGCCTGGATGAAGTAGGGGATGGTGACGACTCTGACCCCTTATCTCAATCATTAACTGAGATTACTTCTCTGTTTCCCTTTAAAAGCTTTCTTGGCCGAGCAGAATCTTTGAAGGCGGTTTTTGGGGGATGCTGAGTCCACCATCTCCCCAGATTGCCAGCATTCTGATTAAAGTCACCTTTCCTTTCTACTGACATTTTAAAGTATGTAATTGATTTTTTAAGTGGTGAGCAGCGGGACCCGATTCATTCGATAACACTTGGACATTGGAACTCCTGGTTCTCAGGCCTTTGGCTTCGGACTGGGAGTCACACCATCAGCTACCTTCATTCTCAGGCCTTTGGACTCGAACTGCAATTGCACCACTGGCTTTCCTGGTTCTCCAGCTTGCAAACAACAGATTGTAGGACTTGGCTTCTGTAAGTACGTGAGCTAATTCCTAAAATAAATCTCCTTTTATATATATATATATATAAAAAATATATATATATAATTATATATATATATTATATATATATATTTATTATTATATATATTATATATTATAAGAAATATAATAAGAAATGGAAATATATATAATATAATATATATTATATTATATTATAGATAATATATATATAATATTATAAGAAATGGAAATATATATAATATATATATTATAATATATTATTATATATATAAAATATATATTATATATTATAATATATATTATAATATATATATTATAATATATATTATATATATAGTCTGTTGATTCTGTTTCTCTGGAGAACCTAATATAGATACTAACAAGAGTACCTAACTTTTAAGGAAGCTGTGAAGCTTCAACTTACATAAAAATATTTAGCACAGTGCCTGGAACATGGTAAGTACTTAATATAGGTTAGTATGTTTTTATTGGATTTAATTTTTAAATTTACTTTGTTAAAAATAATTATGAGGACA
This sequence comes from Balaenoptera musculus, assembly GCF_009873245.2. Classification (NCBI taxonomy): domain Eukaryota; kingdom Metazoa; phylum Chordata; class Mammalia; order Artiodactyla; family Balaenopteridae; genus Balaenoptera; species Balaenoptera musculus. The sequence goes on from NC_045788.1 coordinate 87,695,622, forward strand.
CCTTAATCTCATTGATCCACTTGTGTTCTTAAAATAATTTAATTAAGCAGATGCTACATGCCAGGTACCAGGGTTAGGTAGTAGTGATGGGAAGATAACTTCGACGTAGTTCCTGCCTTCAAAGAGCTCCTAACCCGGTAAACTGATTTGAATTCTTATAAACACTCTTAATCTTCAGCACACAATTTAACATTCATTATATGCAGCTTTGCATTGTTGGTTGCTATTTCCTGTCTATCCAAAAAATTCTGTTCTGTTCTATGAGGTCTTATCTATTCAGTGAAGTAATAAAATTATAGCAATGAAAGGATCTTTATTTGGCTCCTCATTTAACACAGAAGGAAGCTAAGGTCTTGAGGCAGTGTGGGAGGAGGCCCACAGAGAGGAAGGGACAGTTCTGATCTCACCCAGTGACAGACTCAAAGCCACCGCTCAGGTCTCCATGTCATCCAGGACTCCTTCTCTCCACAAGCACTAGATAACTAACACTGTCAGATTAGGACATTGTCCTGCACTCTGTGACATGCTCTAAAACTAGTATCCCTCTGTTCTGACACCTTTAGGGGCATTGTGTTGGTAAGTCATGAGCTTTTGCATGGCCAATTGAGCATAATTTTATAATCTGTACTGTATCCTGTTACTCTCTGAGGTACAAAGGAGGTCTCATTAAACTGATCATTAAGATTGGTTATTAGACCCCTAGCTCTTGATGCAAGACCTTAGTCTACCCTCTCTCCTTCCTCAACGCATGCTTCAGTTACTTGGAACATTCGCACAGACACACATTGCAGGACGCTCGTGTTCTTCATTGTTCCTCATCAGGGTATCTTTCTTCAGGCGTTTTCCAGGCAACGCGCTCCCATCTGCCGTGGCTGTTCTTGTCCTCCTCACTCCTGTTGCACTGAGGTCTGTGGAGGAAGGCGTGAGTGGGCTTGTGAGCATGGAGCTCACAGTGCGGTGCCAGCGGTAGGGTGGCGAAATCTCCCTCTCATCAAAGGAGAACTTTCCCATGGTACGTCCTATGGCAGATTCACCCAGCATTTTAGGAACATCTGATTTAGCTGCTGATCTTTCCTTCTCTCTTCTGGAACTCTAAGGAGTTCCAAATCAGTCACTCAAGCCTGGTAGGGCAGACTAGGGAAGGATGGTGAGGGTGAAGGGCAAGTGAAAACTCAGCTGTCAGATGCCCGTGTGGGGTGGGATCAAATAAAACATAATAAAAAATCAACAGCTCTTTCTCCCTTTAGTGAAACCACCAAACACAAAGCCCCCAGCCATAACCGCTTATATAGTAGATGTCCACAGGGGTCATTGGCCTCTTGTTCCATAAACAAACAAATACAATATTCTAAATTTGGTTTCTTCTAAGATAAAACACCCTGCTAAATTTGTTTTTTACAGATGAAGAAATTAAAACCTAGAGAGGCAGAATGACTTTCTCCCATATAATGAAATAAGCTGGTACCAGTGCTGGGATTAGTGCCCAGAATTAGGTCTGTGCCAATTGTCATTTCTAACAACTATCTCATTATAAAATAAAAATACTCCTCTCTGAATAATAATAATGAAGTATTCTATTATGAACACATGGGGCACATCATGTGATGAGTGATACATAAATATATATATATATATAAATTTACATTTTTTAAAATTGGTTCTTTATACCTGAAATGAGCATTCACAGTGAGTTTGCTGGTTGCGATGATAATGCCCTTTATGTGGATCCAAAAGGAAAAAAAGGAAAAGGAAATTGATAGCTCCTTACCTTCCATACAAACAATCCCTTGGAACAAATTCTATAAATCAAGAGTTTTAGGATATCCCTGCTATAGGCTAAAACTGCAAAAGAACGAATAGATCTTAATTTCCAACTTTTTAAAAATTGCTTTTGCTCTGTCTTTGCATCCATAATACATATAATATTTCCAAACCAAATACACTGTTTATGTATAAGATGGATCAGTCAACTTCAAGAAGTTTGTTGAATACATTTTCAAACTTTTTGTAGTTGCTGCAGTTAATGGAGCTGACTGAATTTACAAAGTAACTCACTCCAGGTTTTGCATGGAAACAAGGTCATTGTCTCCATTACAGTGTTAAAATAACATTTTTGCTATGATAGATGGGCAAACCATGATCCTGTGTTTAATTTTCCTTTTAAGATTCAGACAGATCCTCTTTTTTCGGTCAGTGGGTTTTCTTATTTTGTAGTCTGTGTGACGCCTTAATAAAAGAGACCTTTCTTTTGTTTTAAACCAGTTGCTGTAATAATGTCTTTCTTTGTTTTTTAATGAGGTTTAGTTCTCAAACTATTGGACTGTGCTCTGACGGCCCCAATGATCTCTCTTCAAATAAGCAAGATAGTTCTTTTTCCTTTCAATACATACGTTTCTTCTTCAGATCCAGTTAAAAATATTGACTTGCCAATACTTGCTGCTTCAAACTGTCAAAGGCAGTTTGCCCTATAATAGCATAAACTGAAAAACATCACTAAGCTGTAGTGTTATTCAATATTTAGAATTCTAAATGGTCTTTGCAAATCAAAGGGGAATATCACACTCAGATTTGTTTCCGGACCTGTAAAGGGCATGGGAAGTTTCTTCACTTTTTTTTTTTTTCCTTTTTGCTCAATATTTCAAATACTTGCCAAATTTTTCAACTGTGTTCAATGATTTTCCCTTCATCAGATAGGAATTTTAAAGGATCAGTATAAACAGCATAAGAAGGGAGCTCATGATACTTTGAAATCCTTACAAGTCACCAGAGTATCACTATAGTAACTTAAGGTTACATTACTATTTTTAAACAAAAGTTGTGTCTATTTCCAATTCCCTCTTATACAGAGTTGTTGTAGGGTAAAAACAGCCACAGAACTGGAGTATGCTCTGCTTGAGTTCTGATGACTCTGGCTCTTGGAGGTTTTGAAAATTCCATTTGCATTGCCCTGGAGTGCTTGGCTGATCACAGAGAAATCAGAGATCATCAACTCCTTTGAGAATTACTCATGTATTTTTTTTAAGCATTTAAAACAGTAAAATTTATCAATATTTATGTAGAAATTGTCCCAGTATTAAATATTTGAGAAACTAAGAAATATACACGTATATAAGGCTAAGAATTTAAAACATCCACATTGTAAATATTTGTTTTATTAGTGTAAAATATATTTTTAAAATTATATATACTAAATCTTACAAATGTTATTAAAGAAATATTTTCCTTCTTCCTTATTCTTCATTAGATATGTAGATGTTGATATTACAATTTTCAGTGACTTTAACATTTCAAAACATCTATGTTCTTAGATATCTTTCTATATATTCTAAAATATTCCTGGCTTTCCTTCTTAAGATATTGTATAGAACAAGAGCTATATACCAGCTGCAGAAGAATATAAGTCTGGGAGATTTTGAAGACTATAATTCTTTTAAGAAAGATACAGACATCATTCTTTGTGAAGCAAGAATAAAATCACGCCCTTTATTCATTGTCAATGGGCCTGCTCTTCCAGAATACATTACTGTCTTTTATCTAATAGCCTATTACAGACTGCAGAGCATGTAAAAGCAGTGATGTTGCTCAGAGTCTACAGATTTCATTTTTTATTTCAATGCCATTATTAAATAACCCCTCAGATGGAAATTCAATACTGGCATGCTACATGATAAGCTATGTTAATAGCTCATGTTATGCAAGAATTGAGCAATTACTTGAAACTTAATAGCAGGACTGTGAAATTGTGCAATTGGCCAGATTCTCATCCACAGTAATGTTATGTAGTTACCTTAGTGATAGCAGATTAGAGCATGATCTTTTGTAAAAAGTTTATGAAGCACAGCCAGATGACTAAAGAGGGGATTCCTTCTGTGTGGCTTTATTGGGATGAGAGAGATAGAAATGCTTGAAGGATTGGTTGGCTTGAACAGAAGTGGAAGTGCTACAATGAGATTCAAGTAGTAAAAACATGAGATTTTGATTTTCTTTCATCTTACATATGTGTCTCTTTGAAAGCGGGGCCTGTAGAGACTTTTTGCAGTAAGAAGGCAATTATAAGTTTTAAATATACTGCAGATGGGAAGGTTAATTTAAAAAGAAAAAAAATCCAAAATATAAAAAGTCAAGAATGAAGGAGGAAAAATAATCACCAGCTGGCAGATTAGGTGTCATTATAATTAATGATGATGATGTTATTATATTCAGAAAGCAGTGATACAGGGAAGCCACATTAAACAAGAGCAATCATGGCGAGTTTGAAACGTTGGCTCATCAGTAGGAGCCACACAGTTGTGTACTCATTGATTTGATATAGATGATTCTCATGGCATTTCATAACTCAGAAATATTCTTTTTTTCTGTACCAGTGAAAACCCTCAGAAAATCACTGAGCTAGAAGTTAAATCAGGTATAGTGTTTAAGAACGAGCTTTAACTTGAAATTCTCAGCCAGACTGTACAGGCAGTAGCAAGAAATAGGCCAATGACTGATTTAGAGCTAAAAGAGACCACTTTGATATTTCCAACGAAGAGAGTCAAACCCACAGTGGTTACTCATCCAAGGTCACAATAGATAGTTAATAAAAGACAGCTAAATCTCAAGATTCTAGTTGCATAGATCAGGGATCATTCAAACTGGCTTTTTAAGGTAACGACTTTTAAGAATTTTTAGGTGAAATAAAGGGAAAACTTTTTATTAGATGTCCTATTGGGGAAAAACAATAATAGTTTTCCTTATGAAGCAGCAGTGGTCCTCTAATTTGTTATCTAAGGATTATCCTTTCCTTGAACTTGCTAGCACTGTGTGTAAATAGAGAGGAATGAGTGTGGTTTTAAAAACTCAAGATGTTTAGGAATCAGGTCTGTTACTAAAATTGCACAACTTACTTTTAAAGACCTGGAAAATTCCAGGCTATCCACGTCATGAGGTAGAGATATTACGCAAAGACAGTCTGTGTAATAAAGTCTACAAGATGTCCAGATGGGTAGCTTCAGAGAATTAAATTCACAATCTCAGGATTATCATCTTTTCTATTAAATAAATTAACACATAAGCACATAGAATAGTGCCCGACACATAGAAGATGCCACATAAGAGTGCACTTTTACTGTTATTACATTTGTGATCATCATCTTCATCTAATGATTCTTCTTGTTCTCTCAGATGTTCTCCTTGGTGCTCTGAGCCTGATAAGGCTCCAGGAGATGGAGAATCCTAGCATTTATGTTCTGTATCTCTAAGGCTGACCACTTTGTCCGCTATACAAAATATAATCAAAAGTTGCTTATTGAACGAATGCTGTTGAATACTCTCACCAGGGGCCAGCTTAACAAATCTCTTTCTATGTAAGATAAATCCAAATATGACAACTTTGAACTTAGTCAAATTTCTATAAAAAGTCCAAGTATTTAAAGCAAAGTAAGATAAGAGGACAAGAAAATTTTTACCCTGGAAAAGAGAAGAAAATGGAAGAGAACAGAATTTGTTATAAATTCTGGTATAAATTTATGGCTCCTATACATGCATGTGGTAGGCTGAATAATGACCCCCAACGATGTTAATGTCCTAATCCCTAGAAGAACCTGTGAACATGTTATCTTACATGGTAAAAGGAACTTTGCAGATGTGGTTAGGTTAAGAATCTTGAGATTTGGAAGGGTTCAAGATGGTGGAGTAGGAAAGCCCTGAATTCACCTCCTCCCATGGACATAAATTTACAGCTACATAGAGAATAATTTTCCTCGGAAAAGGACCCAAGAACTAGAAGAACAGTGCCTCCACAACAGAGGACAACAAAAAGACACATCCAGAAGGGTAGGAGAGGCGGAGACTTAGCCCTGCCTGGGACCCCATTCCAGATGTAGTGACCTCACAGTCAGGAGAAATTCCAAAATACAGAACTCTCCCCTGGGTGCTGGACTGGAAAGACAAGTCCCAAAACATGTGGCTTTGAAAATCAATGGGGTTTAAGACCAGGCGAATCATAGAAATGTAGGAAATGGAGCTCCTGCCCTTAATGTGCTCGAGCTCAAACACACTGGCCCTGAGATCCAGTGCAAAAGCAACCGATTGAAATGCACCTAGACCGTAAGTGAAGGAGACCCATTTACTAATTTTAAAGCAGCTGCTAGAGAGGCAGGAAGCTGCAGGAACTTTATCCAGGGATGGAAACACTTATGAATACCATTTTTGCAATCTCATCCTAACTTGCTGGTGATGGCACTGATGGGCACCATTTTCGGTGCCCCCGCCCCAAGCCTTCTAGCACCAAAGGGCATGCTCTGCCCACCTTGTGCCATAAGTGGGCTGGGTGAGCATCTTGCATCCCACCCACCCCACACAGCATTCGTGCCGCACCGGGCTGGGTGAGCACCACAAGCCCCACCCACCTTATGAAGAAACTGAACCACGGCTGGACTGGGCAAGTGCCCTGAGCCCTGCGCTCTTCACACAGAGCTGAGAGGGGTGAGTCCCCTGAGCCCCACCCTAGCCTCACAGCAGCTGAGTCATAACAGACATTTGTGGGTGCCCTGAGTCCCACCCACCCCACATGGCTCCTGAGCCACCACCAGGCTGGGCAAGCACTTTGAGCCCAGCCATCCCTGCGTAGCAGCCGACCCACAACCAGGCCAAGTCAGCTCCCTGAACTTTGCCCACTCTGCACAGAAACCAAGCCACAACTGGGACTAGCAAGTGATTCAAACCCCTCTCCCCTTAACAGCAGCCAGGGCCCTACAACAGCCAGTGGGCACACACAGTGAACAAGGGGTGTGCATGGAAAGCCTGTCTCTGGTGGCCAGGGGAGATTGTGCTTGTGGGCCGCAGGGACCAGCTCCTACACATGCCCGCGCTTTCAACACGGAGGGAGGTAGCGATTTTGTCCAATACATACAGACAAACACAGAGAGACAGGCAAGATGAGCAGACAGACGAATATGTTCCAAACCAAGGCAAATCCCAGAAAGAGACCTTAATGAAACAGAGAGAAAGAAGCTATCTGATAGAGTTCAAAGTCATGGTCATAAGAATGCTCACTGATCTCAGGAGAAGAATAGATGAACACAGTGAGAACCTCAACAAAGAGGCAGAAAATACAAGAAAGTACCAAACAGAAATTATAACTGAACGCAGAAATACAAGAGAGGGGTTCAACAGCAGAATGGGTGAAAGAGAAGCATGAATCAGTGAGCTGAAAGACAGAGCAATGAAAGTACCCAGACCGGACAGAGCAGCACAATGAAAAAAGAATTTTAAAAAGTGAGGATACTCTAAAGGATCTCTGGGAAAACATCAAGCAGAATAACATTCACATTATAGGGGTCCCAGAAGGAGAAGAGAAAGATAAAGGGCCAGAAAAATTATTTGAATAACTAATGGCTGAAAAATTCCCTAATCTGGGGAAGGAAACAGACATCCAGCTCCAGGAAGCCCAGAAAGTTCCAAATAAGATGAATTCAGACAAACACACCAAGACACATTATCATTAAAATGGTGAAAGTTAAGTATAAAAAGAGAACCTTAAAAGCAACTAGAGATAACTGACAGTTATGACATAATGCCTCTTGGACTTAGCATGGAATCAGCTTTACCTCCACTTTTATGCTTACCTAAGCCTGATATATTTTTAATGACCTGGGAGCGACTGTTTAGTATGTTTTCCTCATGGGGTAAAGCCAGGATTAAACTACTTGAAATGATTGCTATGTAAATAGTGTTGTGTCTGAAAAATATAATCTATTTTAAGTCCTCGGTTCTTGGTTTTGTTGTCACAATATAAAAAATCCAATCCACCTGTGCTCACTGTGTTTGCAAGAGTTGTCATCACCTGCGGGAATTGTAAGACATGTTTATCCACCTTAAACAGGAGAGGTGGATTTGAGGTCTGCCCTGGTTAGGTTGAGCCAGAGTAAAAAGCCAGAAATGCTAACTGAGGCCAAGGATGGTTGGTAAATAAAGAATGCCATAGTACTTTCAATTCTTTATACCTGAATAATGAGCCCATTTGAAAAAATAATTTCAACTTTGAACTAATAATAGCATTGCTTAAACTAATCATTTCAACTCCCTTTATATGATTGCTGAGGTCTGTTGTGAAAATTTAGGAACAAATGATGCTTATTCCACACTTTACTCAGATAAAATTGCTATCTGCTCGGCAAGAACATTATGCTCTGGTAATAGCTCTGTCCCTATTATTTATCTGTTGATGCAGAACATGTTTGCCCAAATATTAGCAGCTTAAAACAACAAATTATTATCTCAGCCCGTTTATAAGGGCCAGGTCCTGGAAGCTTAGCTGGATGGTTCTGACTCAGTCACTCATGAGGCTGTGGTCAAGCTGTTGCTCAGGGCACCATTCATACAAAGACTTGACTGTGGATGGAGATTCTACCCTCAAACTCACTCACATGGCTGTTGGCAGAAGACTTCACTTCCTTGCCAAGTGAGCCTCTCTATTTGGCAGCTCATGACTTGGAAGCTGGCTTCCAACAGAGTGATTGTGGGGAGAGACAAAGAGAGACAGAGAGAGACAGAGAGGGAGAGAGAGAGAGATTGAGAGAGGAAACGCTGTCTGTTATGACCTACATCTCAGAGTCACACACCATCGCTCCTGCTTACTAAACTCATAGAAGCAAATCACTAAGCCCAGCCCACACCACAAGAGGGGCTCACGTAAGGGTATGAATACCAGGAGGCAGGGATCAATAAGGGCCATTTGGGGTGGTGCTTATCACAGCCACCAACTTGCTGACTGAACGTGAGCAAGGGATTATGCCTCTTGGAGTTTTCCTTTTCTTTCAAGTTTAGGGATTTTCCTGTATAACCCCTTCTACATCAATTTGGGCTCTCACAGATGATAATATAATGGAGAATGATTAGATACTGGAGGACTTGGACAGAAGCATAGTCAGTGGACGGGAAAATTTGACTTCACTACCCAAAAGGGACTGCTGAATTATTTTTGTTTTTGTTTTTGGCCATCTGAAACATCTGCCAAAGGTGCCTTGTAACAGTGATCAGTACCACTTGTAAGTAATTATCATAGATTATTTTACATATCACTATTTAATGATGGTTTCTCAGATTTCCTCATCTCATATTTAAGGACACTGAGATCCAGACTTGTTTCATATGCTGCTATGCCGATGACTGGCATTTATCTTTGTACAGTAGTGTACGTAATAGGACTACTTTTGCTAAAAAAATTAAATAAATAACATGTGTTGAGAATTACTAAGTGCCTAGCACTCTTCTACGTGTTCTTTGAAGCCTCCCAACAATCCTGGTGAGGTAGAACCAAAATTTGCTTTGGTCACACAAACATGGCATGGCCTAGTCAGGCTTCATACCAGACAGTCTGGTACAGAGAGGCCACAGAACTTGCACATGATCATAAAGCAAATTCAAGTAGGGAATGCAGCTTACAATCACACACCCAGGGAACTCACACTCATGGCAGATGTTGTCATGGTTCTGGAATGACTCAACTCTTCCTTATGTGTGTTCAGACCCCAAAACTGCAGGCAAATATAGAGGCTGACTGCATGGGATCTAAATTAGGGTTCTGAGTGCATTAGACATTCTTAAATTTTAGGAAGTCAATGTGAACCCCAATTTCTTAATTACATGGCAAATTTAGTAATTTTACATTCCAAAAGCATAAAGTTTCCCTGTTGCTATAGTGTCAGTTAGATGATTCCATCTTTTGTCCAGTATGTTAAAAAGGAACTGGGTTTCCGTGTGGGAATAAAGTGACAATGGTAGCTAGGTAGGAGTTGACAGACACTAGTCTCAGTAAACACAAATTATTTCTCTTATTTTTTGTTTCCAGAGTGAATCACCTGCTAGAGAATCCCCGGAATCGCTTGCAATGAGGTACACAGGATAACTAAAGCTGCCCTGAAGGCTTTTTGTCAGTATTTGTTGTTTTGCAGATCTACTCAACAATTCAGAGAAAATTCTGAGCATATTTGCTGGCTGCTTCAGTGAAAACAGCATAGAACACATAGCTTTTCTCTAATGCTTTGAGGAAATAATCACATGCACTAGAATACTGACTCCTGAGTTTTCTTCATTTTTAATTTGTTTAATACAAACTAATACTGAGAGTGCCACAGTGTAGTGTACTGAATATGGTTGGCTAGATAAAATACAGGATTGAGTTAAATTTGCATTTCAGATAAACAACAAATAAATATTTAGTGTAAAATATTTGGTACCTATTTAAACTAAAAAATATTTGTTCCTTATATGAAATTCAAATTTAACCGGGCATCTGTATTTCCATTTGCTAAATCTGGCAAACTTAATTTGGGGGCCTTGAGAAGAATTGGGAATATTCTCTTCCCTATTGTTTTGGGGAATGGAGGCCTCATTTCTTTGGACTCCACTTTAAAGTGTAAACTAAGTTAACAACTGAGCTTCCTTATCTTACGAAAATAAGGAGAGGCTTTGAGGTAAAATAGACTAGTTTCCAACTTAGCTCTGCTATTTACTATCTGTATGACCAGGAGCAAAGTACTCACATGTTCTTGAAAATTGTTCCCTTATATTTTCCATCTCCAGCCTACTTTTTAGGATTTGATATTTTTAAAGCAGTTTTAGGTTTACAATAAATTGAAAGGGAGGAACAGAGATTTCCCATTTACCCATTGCCCACACACATACATAACCTTCCCAATTATCAACATCACTCATCAGAGTGGCACTTTTTTTTTTTTAATTGGAGTACAGTTGCTTTACAATGTGTGTTAGTTTCTGCTGTTCAGCAAAGTGCATCAGCTATACATATACATATAATCCCCTCTTTTTTGGGTTTCCTTCACACTTAGGTCACCACAGCGCACTGAGTAGAGTTCCCTGTGCTATACAGTTGGTTCCCATTGGTTATCTGTTTTATACATAGTAGAGTATATATGTCAATCCCAATTTCCCAATCCATCCCACCCCCTCCCTTCCCTCCTTGGTATCCATACATTTGTTCTCTACGCCGGTGTCTCTATTTCTGCTTTGCAAATAAGTTCATCTATACCATTTTTCTAGATTCCACATATATGCGTTAATATACCATATTTGTTTTTGTCTTTCTGACTTACTTCACTCTGTATGACAGTCTCTAGGTCCATCCACATCTCTGCAAATGGCACAATGTTTTTCCTTTTTATTGCTGAGTAATATTCCATTGTTTATATGTCAGAGTGGTACAGTTTTTACCAAGGATGAACCTGCATTAAAGCATAATAACCAACCAAAGTCCATAGTTTACATCAGGATTCACTCTTGGTGCTGTACATTCCATGGGTTTGGACAAATGTATAATGACATACATCCATCACTGTAATATCATACAGAATATTTTCACTGCCTTAAATATTCTGTGTGCTTTGCCCATTCATCTCCACCCCCACTCCCCTGCAATCAGTGATCTTTCTACTCTCTATACAGTTTTGTCTTTTCCAGAATGTCATATAGTTGGAATTATACAGTGTGTAGCCTTTCAGATTGTCTTCTTTCACTTGTTTACATGCATTTAAGGTTTCTACATGCCTTTTCATGGCTTGATAGCCCATTTCTTTTTAACACTGAATAAAATTCCATAGTCTGGAGGTACCACAGTTTATCCATTCACCTTCAGAAGGACATCTTTGTTGCTTCCAACCTATATTTATCTGTTGCCCATGAGGCATTTCAGGAATATTTATCATCCTTGCAGCTTTTGACATCCTTGGGACTGTTGATCTTTTCAGTCAGGTATTAATTCCTTGTTCTTCCAAAGCTGTAAAGCCTTGTAGGGTATACAAGTATACTACATTTACTCTAGTTTTTGTCAGCCCCAGGGTCAAACCGAGTTCTGAGGACTCATGGGGAGAGTTCTTTTTTTCCACCTTGTCATTTAGGGTATCTGAAGTGCTAATGTTCCCCTATTTCACAGTTCTCCTTGTACAAGAGCTCTTTTTGGGGCCCAAACTTCATATTAGCCTATCCTACTCTCCTTCTTCCCTCCCTCCCTCCTTTCCTTTATTTTTTTCTTCTCTTTCTATAAAAGTGAAGTTCAGGTCCTATGGAGTTGCCCTGAAGATAAGAAGATTAACTTATAGAGAATAGAACCCCATGGCAAACTGCTTTCCCCATCCAGAATATCCTATTCCTTTGCCCACAACCACTGGACTCATTCAGTATTCAGTGGGATGAATTCAATGTAGAATTCTATGTAGATGTAGAATGGGCGATACAGAAAAAAAGCTTATTAAAAAGTCCAAATTTCATAGTGTTTATCAGAGAAAAACAGAACAAATGACTATTCAGATTTAAAGGACTTGGGCAATATTGTGCAATAGTGATGTGTTTATTTGTTTTTGGACTGTTTGGGGTTGAACATTAGAATCTGTTTATGCTTTATTTTGGGTATAAAGTAACAGCACTTAATGAAGCGATATTCTGGAAAAACACCAGAACTAAGAATCAAAAGAATGATTTCAGTTAGGCCAAAATCCAAAGATGATAATGGCAAAAACACCAAGCTATGTCATAGCTGAACGGAACATGCAGGATTTCTGAATGTACCTGCACTTCCCCACGTGTTAGTCTCATTTCCTAGAAAGCTCTTTTCCCTGTATCATTCTAAAATTGTTTTATTCTTCCCATGAACCACCTTTCTTCTGCCCAAATGTGTATTCCTTCTCACCCAACCATTTTACAGCTTATGCACCTTGCAAATATTTCTGACTGCATATGCCACTTGCAATTTTAATGATAGCTTTGCATGTTTCTCTCATTTCCTTGAAGGCAGGGACCATCTCCTATTCATCTCTGTGTTCCCAGTTGTCCCTTTAGCATAGAGCTTAGTGCATAGTATTCTGTCATAAAAGTTTGGTGAATTGAACATAGCAGGATTGTTGGCTATAAAGTGAGAAATGCACATTTGAATTATTTCAATCCATCACATGTATTATTCTCAACTATTAAACATGTTTAAGGCTTTAAGGAATTATAAAAAAAGACAACAGAGTTGGGAACAATTTGATATGTCAGGAGTTGGAAGATATTAATCTTCTGGTACCTAGGTGCTCATTCCAACGTTGATATGTATCCTTAATTTTCTTATCATGCCTGGAGTCCAGATAGATTTTTATCAGTTCATCAAACAATGCAGCAGACTCGACTTGTATTTAAATCAGTATAATTAGTATAATCTTAAAATAAAGCAAATGAAATTGCTAAGTAGGCCTGGATATTTAGTTATGACTTTTTAAGTGCCTAATAAATTTAAGTGAGATAAAAGAGCAATATACCTCCCTGTGATCTGATGCATAAATTTTTGATAGCACCAGCTGATGTTACAGACTTTTACTGTCTTTGGGGTTCCAGCAACTTTACCTGATCCAGATAAGATTTCATTTGCAGAAAATTTTAATGGACTTTGCCCCAAAGTAAATGCATTTTTCTTGTTCCTGTATCACAAGGCTGTTTTCTACGAATTTCAGTTAGTCTGAAACTTTCCGTTTTTTTTGATGAGTAGGCGCCAGTCCAGAGGGTTTTCTAAGAAGGCACTTTTCCTACAAGCCGGATGTAAGAATGAGATAATATTAACAGTGAACATTTGTAAAGCATTGACACATCCTGCACTGCGCTGGGTGCTTCACATTTAATCCTCACATCATTCTCTGAGACAGGTGTGATTCCTAGCCTCACTTCAAATGACTGGTAGCTGCGGGAGAAACCTGCATCCAGACACCGGTCTCTTAAAAGCTATTCCAATTAGCTGTGGGATGGGCACACGTTATTGTTAAAAATTGTGATTAAAATTTACTGATTATGTAAATTAAGTCTTCCCCGCACTCAGGTTACCCTGCGTGGAGGAGCTCATGACCAATTAGGTGCAGGTATTGCTATTGGACCTTGAGCAAGTTCTAGTCCACCAGAACCACGGCCCAAGTGGTTATTCACAGCACGGCCACAAGGGGGCGCTCGCTAAAGACAAAGGAGGCTGCACCTTTCTTTTTTCCGTGGGGAAAGTGTCTTACCTTTGAAATGTGTTGCTTGGTCTAGAGTGATGGCTGGATTTGGGAGTTTAACCTCGCTACAACTTTTCCAGTGTGTTACAAAGGTCTTCCAACAGTTCAGTTCTCTGCTCGTTGTGCTTAATTGCATCACTGGCACATTCCACGAAAAAACATGGTTTTAGAAAGGCTGTTTCCAGGGTGGGTACTAAAAAACACCGTAATTATCTAACACAACACAGTTTAGCTACTTCTAAATGAGACTCTTTCTTTTTTAGTAGCTTTTTCCTAGAGTCTGCCAGCAAGTTCTGTAGAGCTGGAAGATGGATAGATCAAGAGCTTTCGCTCACAGCAAAGAGGAATTTGATCATCAACATGAAATTGAATAAAGAATGCAGTTTGGAACCAAGTGGCTGAAAATACAGTTTTCAACGACTTAAGATAATTATGCTAAATGCACTCATTTAATTTAATAACTATATTATTGTAACTGTGGATTAAAAACATATGCCACAACAAAAATTTGAGAGAAAGTTTTATAGAAAAAAAGGAAATTGACTCATCATTTAATAAACTCCTAACAAGGAGAAGAATTCATCTTAGACAGCTGTAGAAACTCAAGGGTTTAATGTAATCTCTTTTTTCTTTTCCATTTTAAGTACTTACATAGATCATTCCATATAAGCCTATTAAGGTTTCATTTCTCCATGCATAGTTTCATAAACTGAGTAGGGAGAAACAACTAAAAAATAATTATCATGGAAATCTAGATTTCTGTATGTGTGTGTATGTGTATTCGATGTTTTATTTTCAGAGTTTTAATATCCATAATAACACTTGAATATAGTCCTCCACATTCACATGTGAACATAATTTATTCACTCATTCAATGATATTTATTAAAAGCTTAATATATGCTAGGCACTATTCCAGGCACTTGGGATCCATTAGTAAACACAATAGCCCCGAATCTCAGTCACTGTGAAGTATATATTCTAGTGAAAGAAGAAAGGCAACAAACAAAAAACTGTAATGGATAAGTAAATGACATGGTGTGTTAATATATAA
The DNA here is from genome assembly GCF_009873245.2 of Balaenoptera musculus. Lineage (NCBI taxonomy): Eukaryota > Metazoa > Chordata > Mammalia > Artiodactyla > Balaenopteridae > Balaenoptera > Balaenoptera musculus. Next base: position 87,710,687 of record NC_045788.1, read on the forward strand.
ATACCATTGAAGAATAGATCAGGTTAAAGAGGATTTAGGAGTACTGAGGACAATTGACATGAGGCCAGAGTAAGCCTGATTGAGAGAGTGAAATTTGAAAAAGACTTGAAGGAGCAAAGGGCATTTCCTTGCATATTCCTGGAGCAGATGAGGGAACAGCCCGTGCAAAGGCTGCCACAGGCAGAAGGACAAAGCATATGACATAATCTGACTTAAGTTTTTAAAAGATTCACTTTGATGTTTATGTTGCAAATAGACTGCATGTGTGCGTGGGATGGGTGGAGTGTCTAGGTTTCCTAGAAGAGATGGTGGTAGCTACTACCAGAGTGATATCAGTGGACCCTGAGTTTATTTTGAAGGTTGAGTCAACTGGATGCCCTGAGAGACTGGATGAAAGGGGTGGAAGGAAGAGAGGGGCCAGAGACGCCTCTAAGGTCTTTGGCCTGAGCAGCTGGGAGGATAAGGCTGTCTTCAGCTGGTATAGGGAAGACTGTGGAGGCACAGGGGGTGGGGAGAGGATGAGAACTTCAGCAATGGGAAGGATGAGTTTGAGATGCTCATTGGACACCTGCGTGGCACTTGGATACAATCCTCTCTTCCCGTAAGGAATGGGAGCCTCTGGTCCAAGACCACCCTCCCCTACTCCCATCCAAGACAGACATCTCAATCAAAATGTCCTTCGTTCCTCCTAGCTTAATGAAGCTCAGGCTCTTTCTTAACACAGGAACCCAGATACTCAATACTTCCTGACTGAAGTTTGAAAGTAAAAAGCTACATCTAAAGACAACCAGATTCCTCCAAGTCGTCTAGTTATTGTAGCCAAAGAGCTCTTATAAATATACATGTTATCAATATCTAAATGGGGGGCAGGCATGGCATGAAACCCAGGTTATTCGAGCTGGTAACTTAGTTTCCCTGTGGAATAACTGTGGCCTTCTACATTTTCCAAGAATGGGAAGGAATAATGCAGTGCCCTAGAAATCTGTCTCAGCCCTGACAGCAGACAGACTTTTCCTGAACTGCTTTGTAGCTGTCATCCTATTCTCTTTGGCAATTTTTTTTTTTTTTTTTCATTTGCAGGGTGAGAGAAATTAGAACAGGTACCGTGGATTTTACCAGCAATAAAGCATGTCTGATGTGAGAGGCCTACCCTTCTGATCTCCTAATGAGAAAACACTTTGATTGCTAGAAAGAGGAGAACAGAGGTCTGATTCTCTTTTACCAATTAAAGCTCTGTGTCTTGCACACTCTTCTACCATCTACTAGAATTTAACGAAGGGTAAGTGAGAGGTCATGGTAAATGTTTCCCCTGGCACCTAGACACCAGAGAGTAGGGCATTTAAGAAGAAATAATTGAAATAAAGTCTAAAAGACATGCTATAAAATACATCACTTCTTCATTTCAAAAGGAGTTTATTAAGTGTGTCCAGACTTTTGTTCCATTAAAGAAAAAAGCTTTTGCATTTCTCTGAGGGCGGCAATAATGCATTTGGTAATAAGTGACAAGAAATGTACATACAACTCATGCTAGTTAGTGGGATTGTCTTTGTCTGTCTGTCTTGCTGCACATAAACACAGATGTCAGGAGAGAGTCTCTTTGTCTGTTAATCTGAGTATGGAACACTGCTGACACAGCAGCTAAGATATCTGTATAATCTGTCTACATGCTGTTCTTCCCTGGTTTATAGAGTAGGGGGTCTTTTGGTTTTGTTTTCTTGGTTTTTTGGGTTTTTTGGTCTGAATATAAATCAACAGAAAGAGAGCTTTAGAGCTATTTAGAATTCTAACCACTTGTGTTAAGACAGAAACCCCTTTGACCATGTAATGTTGCCATGAATTCACTCATTTAGTAAAAACACAACTGTCTTCCTTTGTATTATCCTGAATTTGTGTGTCTGAAAAAAGGAGCAATGTACCTAAAAATGGATTTCAAAATAAGTCAGTTGTTTCTTTAAAAAAAATTATCATTCTACAAATGCCTATGAGTTTCTGGAGAAAAACATAATTTGAAAAGATACATGCACCCCAATGTTCATTGCAGCACTATTTACAATAGCCAAGACATGGAAGCAACCTAAGTGTCCACTGATAGATGAATGGATAAAGAAGATGTGGTATATATACACAGTGGAGTACCACTCAGATTTGCAGCAACATGGATGGACCTAGAGATTATCACACTAAGTGAAGTAAGCCAGACAGAGAAAGCCAAACATCATATGATATCGCTTATATGTGGAATCGAAACAAATAATACAAATGAATTTATTTACAAAACAGAAAGAGACTCACAGACATAGAAAACAAACCTATGGTTAACAAAGGGGTGGGGGAGGGATAAATTAAGAGTGTGGGATTAAAATATACACACTACTATATATAAAATAGATAACCAGCAAGGACCTACTGTATAGCACAGAGAACTATACTCAGTATCTTGTCATAACCTATAATGGAAGAGAATGTAAAAAAAGAATATATAGATTTACATGTATAATTGAATCACTTTGCTGTACATTTGAAATTAACCCAACATTGTAAATCAACTATATTTCAGTAAAAATTTAAAAAAAACAAACAATTTCACCTTTCTACAGAGAAAATATAAATTAACATTGGGTAGTAAAAAAAAAATGCTTATGAGTTTCTTCACTAGTAAAAGAGCATTTTAACAGAATTGGCAAGTTAAAGCCTACAAGAGCCGGCACTCCTCTCTTCAAGTTACAGCCATGCAAACCTGCAGTGCTCCCCACTGGAGGCCCCCTGTGCTGCGGAAGATAGAAATGTCACCCACCAGCTGGTGAAGCACTCAAGGAATGCGTGCCTATCAGGTTCTGTGATTAGCAACGTTATCAAGGAGGTAAACTGATAAGATAATGGGGGTGAAAGAGTGTTCTTAGGCGCAACGATGAAGTGCAAGATGGAACATTCTGGCTGCTTACATGCTCCAGTTGATGGCTTGATTAGTACACATATCATGGAGAGATGACAGAAAATAAGTCAGAAGAGAGAAATATGACTTCAATTCTGTTAAGTCTGAATTATAAGGTAACAGATTTCTCCATAAGCATGTTGTCAGACAGATTGAGTATATATTCAAAGAAGTGTTATCTCCTTCTCAACAACCTTGTTATAGAATCTTGTGCTGTTCTTGCACTTTTTTGTTGTGGTTTTGTTTTTATAGTTACCTTAACGTCCTTCGGCATATTTCCTTGGAAAACCTCAGTGATGAGGGCATTTCATCTTCTGAGGGTGGCTTTCTAGAAGCTATCCAGTCATTTAAGGATGGTTAGAGGATACGACGAAAAAATGATTAAACTGAATAATATTGATTTGGTCAAACATCAGTGATTCTCAAAGTGTGATTCCAAGATAAGTAGCATCAGAATCACCTGGAGGGTAGGTGGTGTCACCCTCAGAGGTTCTGATTCAGTCGGTCTGGGGGAGGACCTAAAAACTGGCATTTCTAACAAGTTTCCAAGTGATATTGATGTTGCTAGTCTAGGGACTGCATTTTGAGAATCACTGAAATAATATACAATCTTAAAATAATTGTCCTGATTTTATTTTGTATTTTAAAACTGGTTTTAAAAGTAGTTCCAAAGCATCCCCCAATGTCAGCATTTAGAAAAAGTTTAAAACCTCTGAAAGCCACTGTTTTATATAGGCAAATATTCTGTAGATTCTGTTGCATTTGTTTCTAAACAAAGAGCCCAAGGACTTCATGGCTCCTCCTAGAAGGCTGACACAACTGAGCCTGGAAGAGCTTGGTGTACGGCGTGCAAACACCTCCCGCAGGGTCACTGCCACCAGCCACCTCTTGTCTGTGTGTCACAAATACAGGGAAAGATGAGTTTTGATTCTGCTTTCTAACATCCAGAAGTTTTGTTAGAAGCTTATCATGCATTTCACTTCTCCATCCAAGAAAAAAAATTAGGCTTGGAGAGCTGATTTTTGAAAAATTAGAGTAAAATTGATACCATGACTTACCTATGTGAAACTCCTCAAATGCCTCCCCTTTGGGGATTATTGTATGCCTTGTCTGTGAGACACTAAGCTCCATGAGGGCAGGAATCATTCCTGTCATGGTAATTGTTGTGTATTCCATGCTTCAAATAGTACCCCGGAGCAGAACTGGCACTCTGAAAATTTATTTATTTTATTTTTTCTTGAATTAAAAAAAGTCTTTTTATCTTTTGACCTCTCTGTAAATTTATTTTGAATATTAAAATCCAAAATCTTGGCACATAAGGCCCTTCATGAACTGCCCCTTTCTTTCCTCTCCCTCCACACCTGGCCATACCTTGGCCATTCAGAAATACTAATTTTACTTATTTTCCTAAATCACCATGCTCTTTGTCACTGCCATAGAACCACATTGGCAGCTTTATTTTTATTATTGGTTGAAAAATCTTGTGACCTTTGGAAAAATAAATTAGAATTGGTTGAGCCTGATCTTAGACCCTCAAGACAGTCGTTTAGTATTTAGTTCATGTAGTTAAAATGAATTATTGGTTAGCAGAAATGGTAACTATTTTAGATATAACAACAGAGCATTCGAAGAATATCTCAAGTGGCTACGGTGGGAATAGTAACTGAAAGGGCAGTTGCCTCTGCTTTTATCTAATCAAACTTGGGGAAGGGGACTGGGGCACAAAAGATTTCTCTGACATTTTCCTGGCCCTCGAAGAGCTTGGCAATCCATCTGAAAGTCAGTATTATCTTTAAACTCCTTAAATTGAATACTTTTAACTTGCTTTCGTGAGAAAGGATAGAGTAGAGGTGTTTGATTCTGAAATTCTGAAAAGTCAGCAAGCAGTGTGAATGTTCCGGACCAAAGAGAATATACCTTGCTTTATATTAGTAAGAAAGTGTGAGTTACAGTGTGTTCCAGTTGGAATGAAGAAAGGGTAGAAGATCATATTCAATATTATTCTAAATTGCCAGAATTGTTACAAGCATTGGTTAGGTCTGTTAAGGAGTGCTGTGGTCTGAATGTTTGTGTCTCGCCAAAATTCTTATGTTCAAATCCTAATCCTCAAGGTGATGGTATTTAGCAGATGGGGACTTTGGGAGGTGCTCAAGTTATGAGGTGGAACTTTCATGATTGAGATTAGTGTCTAATAAAAGAGGCTCCAGAGAGTTCTACAGCTCTTTTCACCAAGTGAAGACACAGTGAGAAGTTGTTGGCTATGAACCAAGGAGAGGGCTCTCACCCAACCATGTTGGTATCTTTTTTTTTTTTTTAATATTTTATTTATTTATTTTCGGCTGTGTTGGGTCTTCATTTCTGTGCGAGGGCTTTCTCTAGTTGTGGCAAGCGGGGGCCACTCTTCATCGCGGTGCACGGGCCTCTCACTATCGCGGCCTCTCTTGTTGCGGAGCACAGGCTCCAGACGCGCAGGCTCAGTAGTTGTGGCTCACGGGCCTAGTTGCTCCACGGCATGTGGGATCTTCCCAGACCAGGGCTCGAACCCATGTCCCCTGCATTAGCAGGCAGATTCTCAACCACTGCGCCACCAGGGAAGCCCCATGTTGGTATCCTGATCTTGGACTATCCAGCCTCCAGCATTATGAGAAAAAAATTCTGTTGCTTATAAGCTGCCCTGTCTGTGGTATTTTGTTATAGCAGCCTGAACAGACTAAGACACAGAGTGAAATATAGGCATGACCATGGATACAGAGTCAAGAGGACCTAGAAATCTGCTTTGGTGGACACTCACTAAATGACTACAGTCAATAAATCTTTTCACCCATCTGTCAGGACTCTGGTATGGATAAGTGCAGGTGATATGTACAGAAAAAACAAAGGCACTACAGATTTTACATTTATTACTATCCAGCAAAAGCCAGGAGATGTTCTAGATATTTCACCTACCCTAGTGGTTGAGAGTGTTGGCTCCAGGTTAGACATATCTGCATTCAAATGCCAGCTTTATCATTGAAGGACTCTGTGACCTTGGACACCCTTATAAGTTATCTTATATGTAAAATGATGACACTAATAGTACTAATATCACAGGTATGTTTTGAGGATTCCACCAGATAATCAATGTAAACTTCTTGGCACAAAGTAATTGCTCAATACACACAAACTATTATTATTAGCAAACTATTGCTATATATGCTCTACGTGAGATGCAGAATGGACACTGACTTGCCAGGATATCTCACCTTTTCTGATAGTAGCTGTTTTTATTTGTAAGAGCATCAGTTGTCTCTCCCCTTTACTGTCAGGTGTATTGTAAAGGCATATTTAAGCAGCAGTAGCTTATTTATTCACCAGAAGACCCACTGAAATCACATGCTGTTTCTTAAGGACCTGGTTTTCTTGAGCCAACTCTGCAGGATGACAGCTTATATTTAGTTTACATTCCTGCAATTCGGCTCACTGATTTAAAATCAATTCCATCCATCCTTGTGCATTCACGGATATCAGTCTGAATTTAGACCAGGTACATGGCAACAGATTTTTAACATGTAAATATGAAGTACTGACATGTGAGGTGCTAGACAGAATGCTTCGAAAAGCAAACCCCACCTGTATAGCTCAAATCATAACAAAGTCTACTTCCCAGAATTTACTCTGACACTAAAATGTACCATCAAATCTTAGCATGAGTTTTATAAAAACATCGGCAAGTTCAAAGATCGGCATTCAAGTAAACAACAGGTGCTCACTGTTTGCGCAGACAGAAGAGAGCCTGCAATAGTTAGGTTTCTGCCTTTTTGGTTTCCCTCCTTGATTCCTTCTCACCTCAGTGCCTGAAGGTGGTTTCTGTACTTTTGTTTAAAACATGGTACCCATTTGCTTTTTCTCATGCAGGGTCAGACACACTTTCAGAAGTCAGAGAAGTCACTCTTACTCCCATACCGTGATTGTCTCACCCCTAGGTACCCAGTGCCCAGTCTCAGGGAAGTGAGGCTACATCGCTGTGGCAAGTCCAGCGCATAAGGGCAGCGGCGGTGCTGACCTCTGTCCCTGAGGGCCTGGCATCACTGGGCAGTGGGGGTTGCTCCAGTCTCCAGATCCTGCCCTTCTCTTTCTCCACCACCATCTCTGCCCAAGTCTTTTGGAACAAGTCACCCTGGATTAAAACTTCCAATCTCCACAAAGCACTGGGAAAGATGTGACGCTTCTTGGTTTCCAGTGGCTTTGTTTGCTTTCTGCACCCCCCCCCCCTTTATAAAATACCTGTCCCATTATTTTTGATTCTCGAATTTCTCTCAGCTGAACCAAACATCGTACTGCAGAGATTATATACTCCTGAGCAATTGACTCTTGCGTGTATTTGATGAAGAGAAGACAGCGCAAGAACGCTGAGTTCCTGGTGACAGACACTGGAAGGGCAGATTAAATACTTCAAAGAAGAAGGACCAAAACAAAGACTATTCCAATTTGCCCAGGATGTTGGGACTCAACTCTTTTCATGAAACTCACGTGCCTCGCAGCCCTCCTTCTACTGCACATACCGGGGATTCACTCCGCCATTCCTTTTCTTTAGCCTTCTGGCACAAATTCAGTCACAAAAGACTGGCCATTGTTTTAGATGCTAAATATATGGCAACTTATGAAAAAATATAAAACATTAAAATGAGAAGTAACTGGAGCTTTTCTCTAGTTGGTAGTGGGCGGCCACAGAACAGCATGACAGCTACAGAAATGAAACTACTCAGCGAGGCCAGAATTCATTCAGTTTCTACAAATTCCTGAACTTTTTTTCCTTCTTCTTCTGTCTCTAACTTCTTAAATCTTTCTTCCTAACAACTTTTAGTTCCCTCTTCTCTGTAAAATGTTTGAAATTTCCCAGTTCTATTTTTCTGCTTCTTGCATCATAGTTATGCTTATATGTTGCCTGACAACTCCCGGCTTCCATGCCCCCTACTGGATTCAATCGATCACGGCCTTTCTGTACCATATGCTGTGTTGTGCTAGAACAACCTCAGTTTAGAGGGTCAGGGGAATAACAGTTCTTGTTTTACAAATATACCTTCTAAACGTTTAATGTTGTGAACAGATGGACTTGCTGTGTAGGCAGCTCACCACGCAGACAAAACATAGAGGTACGCGGAATTTTCTACGATAAGACTAGGAGACTTGCAAAGAAGATAATCAAAATCATATTTCATGACATGCACAATCAAATATTGTACTGAGTGGTAATCTGTGATCAGTGGAAGGGGTTTGCACACCTGGCTAATTACCAACGTTTTTACACAGTAAGCGTATATTTTTATTTCTTTGTGTCTCACTTTGTTAATTTTTAGTCTGTGCTCACTGTCTCCCCAGTCCTCCTGATGCCATAGGCTATTTAATTATCACTCCTCCAAGAAAGTTTCTGGATCTAAGTCTACAGCAGTCAGGCACTCTTGTCCTTGACTTTATCACATGCCTCTGTAAAAGGTTTTCTTGGCTCCACCCATGTGTTCCATCTCTCAGACTACTCCTATGTAACATCATGTACCCGAAAGCTCTTTGAGAAGAAATTCTCGCTGATCGTATCTTGTGGGTAACAGAGGAAGGAGGAGAACCTACATCTTTCTTGGAGGAGCAAATATAGTCAGCTTGTGGGGAGCAGGGGTGTAATACACTAAGAATGAGCTCTTCTTTGGGATCTTAAATGAGACGAATATGAGAGGAGAATTTGCATATAAAGGATGAGGGAGAGAAAGGGTGGCTGTCAGGTGCCGAAGGAGGCAACTTTCCCCGTGGTCCTTGGATTGAAGAGCTCTTTTTTGTTTCTGTTGTTCTTAAACACCAGAGGCCCTCTAAAGGGCTGAATCACGACCCATCTAATCCATTCATGGTACTCTCATTCTTTTTTTGTCAAATGCTGGATTAGGGACAGGCATGCAATCCTTTCTGTCCAATGATGTGTGAGAAGAAATCTGTTGGGGGTACTTATGGAAAACATTTTCCTCTTTGACTTAAAAAAAATACGGCTGCTGGGGTAAAAGGCTTTTTTTTTCCCCCCCTGGCTTTGGCTTTGAAGCTACTTGTGTATGTTTGAAGATGCTGTTGCTTTGTTGTTTGGGACATATCCCAAACACTCTGAGAGTGATGGAGGAGTATGGAAAGAACCTTGGTCCTTGATGACATCACTGAACTGCTGCACCAATCCGGAATCACCCACCAAGTGATATATTTAAATCGATCTCACTTATATAGGGAATAAAGAGTGAAGGCCCACATTAATATTAACCCCTCCTCTATACTCCCCAACTTTACAAAACCTACTCTTTTTTTAAGACCTAGATTAAGTTCCACCTCCTCTGGGATCATTTTTCAATCACTCCCGTTGATAATTTGCCTAATAGGAATTGCTGGAGGGTTATTGCTTGGGCATTTAGTCCCGTATTTATATGACCTATTGTGTCTTCAGTGGGATTGTATAATCCTTAGGGGACAAGTTTTGCAACCTAACTCACACTTTTTTGTTTAGAGTTTTCATTCCTGTGCAAACTATCCATTAGGACGTCAACAAACATCGCTTTAATAGCCAACAATTACTGAGCCCTTATTCTGTGCCAGGCCATCTTGCTAAGCACTTTGTAACAGCTAATCCTCACTAATCCTCCCTCATTGTAACAGTTAATCCTCACGACTATATTGCAGAAAGTACTGTTATATTCCACCATCCTCTCCTAGGCTAGCTTGGGTGCTCGTTAAATGCTGTCACGGCATTCTGTACTTTTCCTTCGTAGCGTTCATAGTTCCAATTAAAAAACAAATAAGCTAACCATGCATTTGATTGCTTATTGTCCGTTTCTCCCCAAGTAAAGTCCATGAGGACAGGGGAAATTTCTGCCATGTATCCCCAGGCCATGGAACAGGCCCATGTGTAGTGGTCTTAAATATTTGGTAAATTAATACAGAAAAACCCTCTTTTTCTTAGAATAGGGGACAGAGGCTTAGAGCCTGATACATCCGGCTCAAGTTTGTACCACTGGGCCTAGAGTTCACACTCATGCCAGGTTTTCTCTCTCCAGGGGTCCTGCCCATAATCCCTGTACCATGTTGTTTTCCACTGATCTTAGTTATTTCAAACTCGAAATGAGGCTCTGAGTTTACCATCTAATTTCTTGTGTGGAAAACTAAGAAAACATATTTTAACAGCCAATTCAAAGATTTCAGGCTCCTGAAGTGAGCAGCTAAGAATGATGATGGTGATGATGATATCACTATGATTTACAGAGCACCCCATTTCTGCTGGAGATGTTACCAGCAATCCTTAAATTATCATGGCAAGTTAGGTTTTATTTCCTACTCATACAGGAAATTGATGCTTGAAGAGGCTAGGATATACCACTAAAACTGCATAGCTCACAAGCCGTGGAAATATACTATCAACCCAGGTTTACATGAAAGTAAAATCCAGATCTTTCCACATTTTCCATGCAACAGCTGTCAATCATCAAACACCTACTACATGCTGGGAACTCTTTTAGATATTTCTTTAATTATCAAAATAATCTCCTGGGACTTCCCTGGTGGCGCAGTGGTTAAGAATCCACCTGCCAGTGCAAGGGACACGGGTTCGAGCCCTGGTCCAGGAAGATCCCACATGCCATGGAGCAACTAAGCCTGGGCGCCACAACTACTGAGCCTGCGCTCTAGAGCCCGTGAGCCACAGCTATTAAGCCCACGTACCACAACTACTGAAGCCTGCGCACCTAGAGCCCGTGCTCTGCGACAAGAGAAGCCACCACCGTGAGAAGCCTGCGTGCTGCAATGAAGAGTAGCCCCTGCTGGCCACAACTAGAGAAAGCCCGCGTGCAGCAACGAAGACCCAACGCAGCCAAAAATAAAGAAATAAAAAATAAATAAATTTCTGAACAAACAAAATAATCTCCTAAGGGAATTATTAACAGAGTAAGAAAAAAAAACAATGGTTACGTGTGAATGAGTTTCAAAACAAAATAAGTCAAAATGTAGGTTTAGAGTCTGGAAGAGTTTTCTAAAAACATGTCAAATTTTCATGGGAGTTTTTGAACCTATCTATTACAGAGAATGTTTAGCTTTATATTTAATTCATATACCAGGACCAGGAAGAGGGCAATGGACTTGAAAAAGAAATAAAATGAGGTAACTGCATGGCCAAATCATACTTTGCAGCCACGGTAGGTCAGACAATGACGGGATGTATAAAAACTCCAAATTTAAGGCAGTTACATCCATCCCAAGTTTGGTCATTCCTAGGACATTTGACCCTTTCAAAGAAAACATAAAATTCTGTAAGAGCTAATGTGGGAGAAACTGAATCTTCATCTCTGGTGCCATAGGAACAAAAGAGTTGACATAGAAAATCAGATAAAGATTAGTTGCTTTTTTTAAAACTACAACGTCCAACCCAGCATCACTGGCCACAGCCATGTTCTCACTTTCCAGCCCCTTCCCACCAGACGCCTGCTGTTGGAGGTTTAATTGTATCTGTCACTTCAGTAATCATGTGCGTGTGTGTTTTCCAGAAGGATGAATTGTAGACTTCCAGTTTAGGCTTAGATGGTATGATGTGCAGCTGCTGTAATGCTAATAAGAACATTTCATCTGTCGTCTCTAACCACTCTGCTAGTGATAGCCTAATGGCCACTGCCAGGTATGCTTCTCTCCCCAAATGCTCCCTAATGAAACCAAGAACGGCAACACTCAGAAAATGAGCAGAGGCCGAAAGCTGTAGAATTCACTTTTCCAAGAGGACATTTTGATGGCTGCAGCCCTAAGAAGCAGCGAGGGGAAAAAAAAAGCAAGCAAAATTGATTATTTCCAACAGAATGTTTGCTTCTCCTTACTTATTTTTATTTTATACACTAACATTTTATTCTTATCAAAGGATGTTTTTGAATTAGTGAGAGAATTGAAAAAAAAATCCAATGAGAAATGTTGGAAAGGACTGAGTTTTTTAGTCCGAAAACAAAATACAAACCAAAAAATCAAGTTGCCCTTGTAAATAACACAGTTTTGATGTCAAGTCAGTCATTTAATCTGTCTAATAGCTGTGGTCTTTTTTTTTCTAGGAAAAAAAGGTCATATTTACCAGATAATCTCTCAGGTCCTGAGAAATAACGCTACATTGACTTACTTCAGCATTTTAAGCAACCCACATGGATATGTACATCCTAAAATATCATGCCCAAATTATATCTAACATACAAAATTACTTTGCCCATTGTTCTAAATGCCATGATTCTGGGAACAGTATAATAAGCTGCTCTGTGAGATGACGGACCACAGAGGCCATTCTACTTTCAGTCATTCTAAGGGAGAACAGAGTGTGCCAGCAAAACTTCAAGGTTACTCTCCAGAACCAGGACACAGATTAGTTGTTTCACAGCTTCTATTTATTTTCCATTTTAAATTTTTATCGAGGTATAGTTGACTTCCAATATTACATTAGTTTCAGGTGTATAACATAGTAGTTTGATATTTTTATAGATTATACTCCAAGGTTATTATAAAATGTTGACTATATTCCCTGTGCTGTATTATATCCTTGTAACTTATTTATTTTATACCTAGTAGTTTATACCTCTTAATCCCTATTTACCACAGTTTCTATTTATTTTTAATAATTGCATCCCAAGTTAGAGAAATCATTGACTAACTGCCAGATTAGTGCAGAATTAGGAATTCTGATAGAGACTCCAAACTTTGAAGTAGTTCTTAATCATCCAACAGTAAATAGCACAAGAAATAACACAATAATCCTAGAAGTGCAGAAAAAGAGACAAGCTGATGTTTTTTTCTGCTCTTTCCTCCAAAGTGTCAGATGCCATACCCCTGGCATGGTAAACAAGATGATTGTTATTGATTGGCATCCAGGATTACACACACACACACACACACACACACACACACACTTACAAGAGTTATTAAGAGGGAATAAAAGATGCCTCCTGTAACAGGTTCCCTTGTCTTTCTCCTCCATATGACTCTTACCAAAATTGCAAATGCATAATTCACTTTTGAATTATTTGTTTAGTGTCTGACCTCCTGTCATGTTCACACCTGTATGGACAACAGCTGGCATCATGTTTTGTATTTCACAGATGTTCAAAATACTGGTTGAGTAATTAAATAAAGAAGTGAATGAGTGAATACCCTTTCTTTATTCATGGACCTCATTGATCATACACAGTGTCTTTTTGTCAACTATTCTTGAAGCATGATTAAACACACTGAAGAAAAATATTTCCTGTTTGGATAGCTTAATAAAATAATCAGTTTCATTCTAGAAGGCAAAAATTGACCTTATGGCGCAAGGCTTGTAATTCCTAGCTACAGTTGAATCCAATCACTATCTTATTCTCTCTCTCTCTCACACACACACACACACACACACACACACTCACTCTACACCTACACAATTGGGCCTTTGTAGTAGAACTATGGTAATTATCTTTAGTGAGTCCTGCGCAGTCCCCTAAGCCCACTCTTTGGAAGAAGCAGGAGCCCCAATCTGGATGAGCAGTTGGTAGCCTTGTGAAAGTGGCTCAGAGCTGGAGATCTTCAAAGTCTGGTTGCTGCCATCCTAAACAGCACAATGAGGCAAAACATATCTTCTTTCAAAGAAACCTGTATTTGAATCTGGGTGACTAAATAAATAGCCATTAAGTGACCTCATTTTGGGGTAAAGATCGATGTCCCTGAAAACAACAAAATATTAAAAGATGGGAAATAGCTCTTTAAGAATGCCTTTGGTAGGAATAGGGAACTCTGAATTATTCTCTTTCCCTGGGATTCAACTTGCTGTGTCACTGTGAATTTCATCTACTTTGTTTTTCAGGTGAAAGCTCAGAATATTCAAGCTTTTCAAGGGTCACATTTCATTTGATTGAACTTCCCTTGCAGCCTTATAAGTACTTCCATGGACTGTAGTTTTCTCTCTTGCTGACTTAACGCTGCTGAGAGAAAACTCCACTGCTTTATGTAAAGGATAATATAAAGAACATGTTGCTCAGTATTCAAATGCCACACAAAAGCCAACCTAAGAAATCCATCTGAAAAAATGTAAAAGGCACACACTTGGAAAATGTTTTAAAAAGTTGTTTTCTGTATATTCTCAAGTACTGTGTAAGGAATGTAGGAAGAGGTTTCTCAGAATTTAAAACATACTCATTATCTTTCTTTAAGAATTTAAAATACGTTCTCACTGAAAATGGAGTTAAATACTAGTCAAAGGTAGCATCAGAGAATTCAGTCAATAGTTGATGTAGGTTCGAATGTCATCATTATGTGCTGGCTCTTGGTTGTAGACTTTATGGTAAAATGAAACCAATGTGCTATTGAAGTATAACATTAAAATATTTTAATAATGAAACCATTCCCTAGAGGTCTTTAATACAATAATAGTTCTGTAACAGCATAGAAATTAGGATATAAATTTTTTTCAATGACAGCAATAATAATAAAAACCTAAAACAATAGAAAACACAAGAAATATCAGTAACTAGAACTGTGCAACACACACTAAAGAGAAATCAAAACTTGTTTTAAGTGGAAACACCAAAAAATAAGAAAGCCAATTCTTTCCAAATTGAATGATAAATTAAATATGCTTCTAATAAAAATCTCAGTGATCTTTTGTTCTGGAAATTGTTACATTTTTGAAACAGTAAACTGAAAAAATACATGAGGAAATAGCTAAGAAAAATGTGAAATGGAAGAATACTAAAAAGGAAATTAACTCCAATAACTCCACTGGAAGTATATATTAAATATACATTACAAGGTCATAATCTAAACTAGAGAAAGTGAGATTTTAATTTGGAGTGGTTATTTATTTTCTATTGTCATTTTCCTTTCATTTGAATGCTCAGTCTATTTACATCTAGTGTTAGTACATTTTACATTAGGTATTTTCTATTATAAAATTTATTTTAAAATTTAAAACTAGTTTGGGGTTGAAATTTGTTATAATATTACTGATTTTAGTGCTAATCACCCATCTATTTGCACCATGACCATCTTTCTTAAAGCTCTTCTTTTTCTTTCAATTCTTACTTGGTAAGAATATATGTCCATATATTTTCTAACTCTGCCAATTACTATTTTTATGATTTTGTCATATAATATGACCTTTCTAAACTTTAGTTTTCTTATCTATTAAATAAAGAAAACAATTTTTAAGATTAAGTCAAATAACTCAGGTAAATGGTTTACCATAGTGCAAATCAAAAATCAATAAACGTTAGACAATAATACTGGCAGTGGTAGTAGCAGTAACAGTTTAAAGATTATCCTTTCTCCACTGAGTTTATTTTGAACCTTTGTTTAAAATTAACCCTATTTGTGTGGGTCTACTTCTGAACTTCCTATTCTAACCCAATATTCTATTCTAATCTATTCCAATCCTTTGCCAATAGCACACTGTCTTGAGTAATGCTGCTTTACAGTAAACTTTGATATCAAGTAGATTGAAAGCTCCATTGTTGTCCTTCTTTCAAAGCTGTTCTGGCTATT
Source organism: Balaenoptera musculus (assembly GCF_009873245.2). Classification (NCBI taxonomy): domain Eukaryota; kingdom Metazoa; phylum Chordata; class Mammalia; order Artiodactyla; family Balaenopteridae; genus Balaenoptera; species Balaenoptera musculus. Next base: position 87,726,147 of record NC_045788.1, read on the forward strand.
CTAGTTTCTTTATCCTTCTATGTAAATTTCATAATCCTGCCACTCCTCTAGGGATAAAGGTTTTTTTCGTTTCCCTTCCCCCAGGCACAAAGGTTTTTCTCCTGTGCCCCCAGGGATGACAGGGCTTGCTGTTCTTTGGGGACAATGCTCTCTGTAGTGCTTTCTGCCTTTTCTATAGCAGCAGCCACTCCCCTCTACCAGGCCTGCACCACTTAGGGGAGCTTTCTCCAGTCCTCCATGACAACCCCAATCTTTCTTGTGACTACCTAGTGGAGGTCTGTGCAGCAGTTTGTGAACAGGTGCAAACTCTCCTTATGTCTGTGGCTTCTCGGGGTGCCAATCACACATTGGTAGCCCAGTCTCAGTTTTTTCAGAAATAATTTTAAAATTTTACAACAGTTGAGTACTTCTTACTCACTTTTCTGGTGTTGAGCCAGCACTGGTGTTCTGTCTCTCCGTGAAGACGCCCGTCTTTACATAGGATTCAGGGTATTTGGTTACTTTGTGACATCAATTCTTTAAAGAAAATGTGATTTTGTATAGTATCCAGGTTTTTCATGCTGTTAGGGTGGGAATGATGCTTTTTCCAGATTTCTACATCGTAAGCAGGAGCTGGAGTCCCCCAGTGGTATTCTTTATTATCTAGGCTATCATCCTTTCTAATACACCTGGTTTTCTTCTTACTTCGTTGTCTTTTCAGCTTAGTCTTTTCTCTCCATATGGATTCCTGCATTAATTTTTAGTGGCCTCACCTCACTGAATTCTACTGAAGTAGTCAATGTTATGAATTGTGCATTAGATCATTTTCACCAGCATATTCTGCATTCAGTTCTAGTGGATGCTCTCTTCTTTCCTCTGTTCTGTTCAATTTTTTATGACCCTTGCTTGATATTGGTAAAGTGAGATTTCATTAGCTCAGCATACAAGTACAGGGTGTACAGTTTGATCGTGGCCCAGCTTTCTGTTCATGTCTGTCATGGCCAAATCTCCTTTTAAAATCTACCAGTGGAGGTTGGTGTTGTGTACAGCAGCCCATTCAATTCCCAGAAACTAACATGTGTCTGCTATAATGACATGACATCTCCTTCTATTTCTAAGGTTGGCTCTCTGATATGCTGAACTATGAAAACATACACTTTTAGCTTATATTTGTATATTAAATAAAATAATTTCCACCATACCCAATTACTAGGGCTCTTATTTACACACTACCCTCCTTCATCCCGCAAGAGCATTATTTTTACCCTGAATTAGCCTTGTTCTACTCAGTTATTTTCTACAGTTCTCTCTCGGTAAAAGAAAGAAAATTGCTTTAGATGGGTCAGGAGGATGAAAATACTACTTTGTTCCCCTCAGAGAGCAATTTCTTGTGATGCCATATACCCCAGGTTTTAAAAGTTTCTTATTGTCCTCTTGTTCAGGAACAACAGTCAGTCTATGCCATAAGTTAAATCTACATTTTCTCTCAATCCAACTTGAATTATTGGTAAGTGAAAATTGTTTCCAATTTTATTTATTTATTTATTTCGGTGACAGGGAGCCAGAAACTATTTTAAACCATAAGTCTGTTGTATTATTGAAAAAAACAGAGTTAAAATTATAAATTGAATTGAAATAAGATTATTATACTTGGCAGTAACCTATGACCTTAGCATTCTCAACATCTGAATTCTTTTTTTTTCCCTTCCATATCAGCAATAAACAATTAGAAAATGAATTTTTCAATGTTCCATTTACACACAAATCAAAAATATATATATTTATGAATAAATTTAACCAAAGATACGGAATACCTGTACACTGAAAACTATAAAACACTGCAAAAAGAAATTAAATAAATTAAGTAATAAATAGAGATATATACCTTGTTAATAGATTAGAAGATTCAATATTATTAAAATGACAATTCTCCCCAAATTGTACTATAGATTCAATGCAATCCCAATTAAAATCCTAACAGGCTTTTTGAAGAAACTGACAAGTTATTGATAAAAACTTCTATTGAAAAATTTGAAATCTAAAATAGTTAAAACAACTCTGGAAAAGAAGAACAAGATTGGAAGACCTACACTACCTAATTTCAAGACTTACTAAAAAGCTATAGTTATCAAAACAGTGTGGTAGTGGCTTAAGGATAGACATACAGCTCAATGAATCAAAATAGTGTCCATGAAGATGTGTGTGTAAATGGAACACTGAAAAAATCCTTGAATCTCAAAAACACTGCATTAAAAAACAACTTACACTAAATAAAAGAGCAACATCTGAATTCTTGGAGGCTACTTAGTGTAAGGTTTCTAATGGGAATTGGAAGAGAGGATGCTGTAGGAAAATTTATAATCTTTATGATAAGTTTTAAAACCACATTCATTATTGTATATGCATTGTGTACTTAACTGGATTATGAGGAACCATTAACATTCTCCTGTTTGTAAGAGACAGGACCCGTATTTAGAACCCAACAGACTGAAAGCCTCCTTGTCCTGCTTTGTCTCTAAGCCAGTGGTTCTCAACTGGGAACAATTTTCCTTTCCCAGGGGATATCTGGCAATGTCTGGAGATATTTTAGTTATCACAACTGGGGAGTGCTTTGGCATCTAGTGTATAGAGGCCATAGAAGTTGCCAGACATCCTATAATGCATAGGACAGACTCCCCAGAGCAAAGAATTATCTGGCCAAAATATCAATAATGGTGAGTTTGAGAAATTCTTTTCCAAGCTCACACTGAAATACTAGCTCCTCCAATAAGTCCAAGAACAAGAAAAGAGGGGTCTGTTTTTACCCTAAGCCCCACAGCAAGAGGTTTAAGCTTCCTCTACTAGGTCACCTCAGCCTGTCTTATTGTACCAGCTTCAGGAGACAAAGACTCAATCAGAGACAGAATCATTATAGAGAATATTAAACAGGACAATAAAGGGAGAGAGTTTACTCCTATGAAGACTCAGAATTTTTTTCCTCTTTCCTAAAAATACAGAAATATCTATCCCTCTAACTAAGACCTAAAGATGGAGTAAAGGGAAATTTACCTCTCCCAAAAGATCAATTTGTACCTTTTTTTTTTATTACCCATTGGAAAGAATTTTGAGGATTTAAATATATTTTATTCCTAGCTGAAAACTTGTTCTTGATTCATGTTTTCCTATAGTATATGATCAAAACTCTTTAATACAGTATGAGAAATAGTCCATAAACAATCCTTTCTTATTTCTTTTTTTATAACTAATTTTTATTGGAGTATAGTTGATTTACAATGTTGTGTTAGTTTCTGCTGTACAGCAAAGTGAAGCAGTTATACATATACATATATCCACTCTTTTTTAGATTCTGTTCCCATATAGGTCATTACAGAGTATTGAGTAGAGTTCCCTGTGCTATACAGTAGCTTCTTATTAGTTATCTATTTTATATACAGTAGTGTGTATATTTCAATCCCAGTCTCCCAATTTATCCCGCCCCCCAACTTTCCCCTTGGTAACCATAAGTTTGTTTTCTACAACTGTGACTCTATTTCTGTTTAGTAAATAGGTTCATTTGTACCATCTTCTTTTCTTTTTTTTTAAAAAAAATATTTATCTATTTATTTATTTGGTTGCACCAGGTCTTAGTTGCAGCATGTGAACTCTTAGTTGTAGCATGTATGTGGGATCTAGTTCCCTGACCAGGGATCGAACCCAGGCCCCCTGCATTGGGAGCATGGAGTCTTATCCACTGTGCCACCAGGGAAGTCCCCCATCTTATTTCTTTAAACTCATTGACTGTTACCTGTATTTGGCTATTCCATCACTCATTCATACTAAACTTAATTACGGCCTTTTCCTGGGTATATTATATATTGATACAGTGTTCTTAAGGTTTAATTCACCTGGGATTGTTTTGAAGCCAGGAAATGCCAAGTCATCAGTCAAGGCTCAAATCAAAGGGCATCATGTCCGTGCAGAATTTTCAGGCCCTGTCGATCAGACTGGCCTCCTTTCCTTCTGTTGTCCCACAGCACAATATGACTGCTTTAACTTGGTACTGAATACTGGTACTGCTTTGTATTGTACTTCATTGTTTAATGTTAACTCCTAGAGAACAAAGTCTCAGTTGTTAATTTGTGTGTGCCACAGCATCTGGCAGAGTATGTACTCTCTAACGTTGGTTAAACATTGGATGTATATAACAGAAATAGGAGAGGATACAAACAACCAGTGGACTTCAATTAAGTTTTCTATCAGTTTGGAACTTACATATAAATAAATTGTCCTGGGCTTCCCTGGTGGCGCAGTGGTTAAGAATCCGCCTGCCAATGCAGGGGACATGGGCTCGAGCCCTGGTCCAGGAAGATCTCACATGCCGTGGAGCAACTAAGCCCATGCGCCACAACTACTGAGCCCGTGCTCTATAGCCCGCGAGCCACAACTACTGAGCCTCTCTGCCACAACTACTGAAGCCCACGTGCCTAGAGCCCATGCTGCACAACAAGAGAAGCCACCTCAATGAGAAGCCCGCGCACCGCAACAAAGATTACCCCCCGCCCGCCGCAACTAGAGAAAGCCCGCACGCAGCAACGAAGACCCAACTCAGCCAAAAATAAATAAATAAAATAAATAAATTTATTTTAAAAAATAAATAAATTGTCCTAATGAGAAGGACGAAGGAAGTAGCTACTTGTTAATGTAGTTCTAACATGTATTTCATATGATGTTTGTTTTAGTTAAACAAGTTACCTTCTGTGACTAACAACTACTGGGAGTTAATGACAATAAGTACTGCATGGAATCAAGACTGGAAATTCCCTCATGACAAGTTTCCTCTAGACTCCTCTTCCCCCTTAAAGAACAGGCTGCTGTGAGAGAACTATTAGCTTAGATAACAACCTGATGGCATATTTGCCAACATTCGCGATAGCACAAAAATATTCCATTGGGTCAGCCATATGTAGCATCTCATGGACCAAGGATTTGGATGGAAATTTTGGTAAGATGCTCCTATAGCTAGGCTTTCATTTTATCATTGAAAAAAATCAGGTGTGAAGAAAATGCCAAAAAATTGTTTTAGGTAAAGAACCATAATTTGGAATGTATTGGCATAATATAGTTTCTTAATATGCTTTACACGATGAGGATTATTGTGCCCCCAAATAAAAACTATTGTATCTGTTTTTATCTTAAAATTCAAGAAAAGTTAAGAACAACATACTTTGGTTAACTATGTTAATTGGGAAAAACTGTTCTTTTCTGTTATTTGCAGTATTTTCAGGTGCAAAGTATTAGCATATTAGCAGATACATTTCTTCTTAGGCTGTATCTATTCATGATAATTTTAGCTAATATATGAGAAATACTTACATATTGGTCTCTATTGTAAGTATTTTACATGTGTTAAATCACTTAATCCTTACAACTGTATAAAGCAAGATCCAGCACACTGTTTATATAAAGGGCTGGATGATAAATATCCTAGGCTTTGCAAGCCATAAAGCCTCTGTCTCAACTATTGAATTCTGCCATTGTAGCTCAAATGCAGCCATAGGCAACACATAAATGAATGGATATGGATGAATTCCAATAAAACTGTTTTTATGAAAACACACAGTGAATTAGGCTTGGCTAACAAGCCCTAGTTTGACAAGCAAACTGTAAAGTAAAAGTCATTTTAAGTTCATATTTTACAAGTTGAGAAAATTTAAAGGAGACACAAATAAATAAACAGCACAGGTAATTCAGCTTGCAACTGGCAGAATGGTGATTAACCCAAGTAGTATGTTCCATAACTGTGCTCTAAAACATGGTAGTCACCATGTGACTTGTGATTCTTCTTTGACCCACTGGTTATTCAAGACAGTATTTTTTTTATTTTCACATATTTGTGAATTCCTAAATTTTCTTCTTTATTTCTAATATTATTCAATTTTGGTCAAAAACATACTTTGTATGATCTTAATCCTTTTAAATTTATTGAGACTTTTTTTATGTCCTTATGTATAGTATATCTTGGATAATGTCCTATATGCACTTGAGAAGAATGCATATTCTGCTGTTATTAGGTGAAGGAGTCTACAGATTTATGTGGCTCTTGAGTACTTTAAATATGGCTAGTCTGAATTAAATTATAAGTTAAAATACACACCAGATTTCAAAGACTTAGTATGAAAAAAAGAATATGAAGTATCTCAATGTTTTCTAATGACTGCATGTTGAACAGATAATAATTTGGATATATAGGGTTAAATAGCTTATTAAAATTTAGTTCACTTGTTTCTTTTTACTTACGTTAATATAACCACTAAATATTTAAATTAATATATGTGGCTTGTGTTTGTGACTCATACTATATTGGACATTAAACTGTTCCTAACAACTGCCTTTATACATATACAAGAAGAGGTTATATTAAAATATTCCCTAAAATGTCTTTAGGGGTAGGACTTCTGGAAGGGTAGAATGAGGTCCCTCATATATCTTCTCATGTGAAAAAGCAACAAAAACACAGCTTTTCTGGAATTCTTTAAATTAGCAAACACTTGCTTGCAAAAATTTGAGGAACATTTATTCAAGGAAGACTGTGGTACAGGGGGCCTATTGCTCCCCTGGATCCCCTCCCTCTCCCTACTGACATCTGGGGCTTTCACCTTTTCTTTTTTAATCTACTTTTGCTAAGATGTATTTAATTTTTTAAAAAAGGAAAAAAATGCAAAGCTATTTCCCTTACCTCTTGGGGTTCTGGAATGTCATCACCTCCAGTTTGTTAGGTTTGTTTCCAACTAATAATAAATGATGGAAACAGTGAAAATACATAAACACACATATTATATACATACATACATATGTACAAAAGAGGGTGGAGGGAATGGATGTATTATGGAACAAAGTTCCTATATACTATTGAAACAAAGTTAGCACTAATCCAAATCCAAACTAGGTTGCTTTAAGTTAAGATAATAATTTTAATCTCTAGGGTTGCCATTAAGAAAATAACTAAAAAACACAGCAAACAAACACAAGATGATTAAAATGGTACACTAGGAAAGATCTATTTAACACAAAATAAAGCAGTAATGGAGGAAGAGAGAAACAAAGATATAAGACATATAGAAAATAATAGTAAAATGACAGATGTAAGTCCTACCTTACCAGTAATTGCATTAAATATAAATGAACACAGTAATCTGAGAATCGAAGGGCAGCAATTGGTAGAATAGTTTAAAAAATGATACAACCATATGCTAGCTATAAAAAACATACTTTAGATTAAAAGAAACAAATATGTTGAAAGAAAAGGATGAAAAAAGAGATATACTATGCAAACAGTGACCAAAAGAGGTCTGGATTGGCATGATTAATGTCAGGCAAAATGATTTTAAAGCAAAAATTTTAATAGCTACGAAGGCGGACAATTTATATGGTAAGGGGTCATTCCACAAGCAAGGCATAACAATTGTAAACATATCTAATAACATAATATCAAAAAGATGAAGCAAAAACTGACAGTATTGAAGGGACAAATATATAATTCACAATCATAGTAGATTTCACTACCCAACTTACAATAATTTATAGAACAACCAGGCAAAAAAGCAACAAGTGAATAGAAGACTTGGGTAACATCATTAACCAATTACATCTATATCTATATCTACATCTATATCTATATCTAATATATAACTATAATTCTATAAACGCTACATTTATAGACTCCTTCACCTAATAACATCAGAATATGCATTCTTCTCAAATGCATATAGGACATTATCCAAGATATACTATACATTAGGACATAAAAAAAGTCTCAATAAATTTAAAAGGATTAAGATCATACAAAGTATGTTTTTGACCAAAATTGAATAATATTAGAAATAAAAAAGAAAATTTAGGAATTCACAAATATGTGAAAATAAAAAAAATATTGTCTTGAATAACCAGTGGGTCAAAGAAGAATCACAAGGAAAATTAGAAAATGCTTTAAGATGAAAAAAAAAATAATTTTAACATACCAAAACTTGTAGAAAGAGCTAAAACAGCCCTTAGAGGGATATTTTTACCTATAAAAGCCTATAAAGTAGAAATATCTGAAATAATCTAACATTCCACCATAAGAAACTAGAAATGAAAGAACAAAGCATATCTAAATCAAACAAAAGAAAAAATAATAAAGATTAGAGCAAAAATAGGTGATACAGACAATTTAAAAGGAATAGAGAAAAATCAATGATACCAAAAGTTAGTTCTTTGAAAAGATCAATAAAATTGAAAAACCTTTAGTTGGAATGACCAAGAAAAAAAGAGAGAAGACACAATAACCAAAATCAGGGATGAGAGAGGGAATATTACTATTGAACTTACAGGAATAAAAATGATTATAAAAAATACTATAAGTAATTGTACACCAAAAAATTAGAAAACCTAGATGAATAAATCCAAGAAAGACACAAATTACTGATACTGATACAAGAAGAAATAAAAAATCTCAATATTCAAAACAAATAAAGAGATAGAATTAGTAATTTTAAAATTTCCCACAAAGAAATTCCAGATAAGATGGTTTCACTGTTGGATTCTACCAATATTTAGAGCACATCTTTCACAAAATCTTATAAAACACTGAAGAGGAAAATTTCTTTTCAATTCTTTCTCTGAGGCTAATAATACCTTGATAACAAAACCAGACAAAGATAAAACAAGAAAGAAAACTACACACTAATATCCCTTATGAATATATTGGGTGGGCCAAAGAATGCCTTCGGTTTTTTAAGCAAAAATAAAAGATACATTTTTAATTTTCACCAAGAACTTTATTGAACAACATATTCACCCTTTTGTTCCACTACCTTCTGCCATTTATCAGGCAACTTCATAATTCCATCTTCCCAAAACTTTTTATGTTTTAGAGCAAAGAACTGTTCCAGGTGCCTTTTACAGTCTTCCAGGGAATTGAAATTTTTTCCATTAAGAGGATTTTGTAAAGACCGAAATAAATGGAAATCTGAAGGTGCAATGTCTAGTGAATTACGGTGGATGAATCGGAACTTCCCAGACAAGCTGTAACAGTTTTTGCCTGGTCATCAAAGAAACATGCGGTCTTGCGTTATCCTGATGGAAGATTATGCATTTTCTGTCGACTAATTCCAGATGCTTTTCGTCTAGTGCCGCTTTCAGTTGGTCTAATTGGGAGCAGTACTTGTTGGAATTAATCGTTTGGTATTCCGGAAAGAGCTCATGATAGAGAACTCCCTTCCAATCCTACCATATACACAACATCACCTTCTTTGGATGAAGACCGGCCTTTGGTGTGGTTAGTGGCGGTTCATTTCACTTGCCCCACGATCTCTTCCATTCCACATTATTGTACAGTACCCACTTTTCATTGCCCATCACAATTTGTTTTGAAAACGGAACATTTTCATTACATTTCAGTAGAGAATAGCATGTGAAAATATGGTCAAGAAGGTTTTTTTCACTTAAATTGTGTGTAACCCAAACATCAAAGCGATTAACATAAACCAAGCTAGTGCAAATTATTTTTAACGCTTAATTTGGATATACTGAATATGTCGGCTCTCTCCCACGTGGTATAACGTTGATTGTTCCCAATGAATGTCTTGATTTGATCGCTATCAACTTCAACTGGTCTACCCGACTGTGGAGCATCATCCAGCGAGAAATCACCAGCATGAAACTTCGCAAACCACTTTTGACACGGTTAATCAGTCACAGCACCTTCTCCATACACTGCACAAATCTTTTCTTTGCGTTTCAGTTGCGTTTTTACCTTTCTTGAAATAATAAAACATAATGTAACAAAAATGTTGCTTTTTTTCTTCCATCTTCAATATTAAAATGGCTACATTAAAAATTCACCAATTTTGATGTCTTTTTTTTTTTTAAACATCTTTATTGGAGTATAATTGCTTTAAACTGGTATGTTAGTTTCTGCTTTATAACAAAGTGAATCAGCTATACATATACCTATATCCCTATATCTCCTCCCTCTTGCATCTCCCCTCCCACCCTCCCTGTGCCACCCCTCTAGGTGGCCACAAAGCACCGAGCTGATCTCCCTGTGCTGTGCAGCTGCTTCCCACTAGCTATCTATTTTACATTTGGTAGTATATATTAGTCCATGCCACTCGCTCACTTCGTCCCAGCTTACCCTTCCCCATCCCGTGTCCTCAAGACCATTCTCTACATCTGCGTCTTTATTCCTGTCCTGCCCCTAGGTTCTTCATAACTTGTTTTTTTTTTGGATTCCTTATATATGTGTTAGCATACAGTATTTGTTTTTCTCTTACTTCACTCTGTATGAGAGACTCTAGGTCCATCCACCACACTACAAATAACTCAATTTTGCTTCTTTTTATGGCTGAGTAATATTCCATTGTATATGTATGCCACATCTTCTTTATACATTCATCTGTCGATGGACATTTAGGTTGCTTCCATGTCCTGAATATTGTAAACAGAGCTGCAATGAACATTGTGGTACATGACTCTTTTTGAATTATGGTTTTCTCAGGGTATATGCCCAGTAGTGGGATTGCTGGGTCATATGGTAGTTCTATTTCTAGTTTTTTGCGGAACCTCCATACTGTTCTCCATAGTGGCTGTATCAATTTACATTCCCCCAAACAGTGCAAGAGGGTTCCCTTTTCTCCACACCCTCTCAAACTTTTATTGTTTGTAGATTTTGATGATGGCCATTCTGACTGGTGTGAGGTGATACCTCATTGTAGTTTTGATTTGCATTTCTCTAATGATTAGTGATGTTGCACATTCTTTCATGTGTTTGTGGGCTATCTGTATATCTTCTTTGGAGAAATGAATATTTAGGTCTTCTGTCCATTTTTGGATTGGGTTGTTTGTTTTTTTGATATTGAACTGCATGAGCTGCTTGTAAACTTTGGAAATTAATCCTTTGTCAGTTGCTTCATTTACAAATATTTTCTCCCAATCTGAGGGTTGTCTTTTCATCTTGTTTATGTTTTCCTTTGCTGTGCAAAAGCTTTTAAGTTTCATCAGGTCCCACTTGTTTATTTTTGTTTTTATTTCCATTCCTCTAAGAGGTGGGTCAAAAAGGATCTTGCTGTGATGTATGTCATAGAGTGTTCTGCCTATGTTTTCCTCTAAGAGTTTGATAGTGTCTGGCCTTACATTTAGGTCTTTAATCCATTTAGAGTTTATTTTTGTGTATGGTGTTAGGGAGTGTTCTAATTTCATTCTTTTACATGTAGCTGTCCAGTTTTCCCAGCACCACTTATTGAAGAGGCTGTCTTTTCTCTATTATATATTCTTGCCTCCTTTATCAAAAATAAGGTGACCATATGTGCGTGGGTTTACCTCTGAGCTTTCTATCCTGTTCCATTGATCTATATTTCTCTTTTTGTGCCAGTAACATACTCTCTTGATTACTGTAGCTTTGTAGTATAGTCTGAAGTCAGGGAGCCTGATTCCTCCAGCTCCGTTTTTCTTTCTCAAGATTGCTTTGGCTATTCGGGGTCTTTTGTGTTTCCATACAAATTGTGAAATTTTTTGTTCTAGTTCTGTGAAAAATGCCATTGGTAGCTTGATAGGGATTGCATTGAATCTGTAGATTGCTTTGGGTAGTATAGTCATTTTCACAATGTTGTTTCTTCCAATCCAGGAACATGGTATATCTCTCCATCTATTTGTATCACTTTAATTTCTTTCATCAGTGTCTAATAGTTTTCTGCATACAGGTCTTTTGTCTCCTTAGGTAGGTTTATTCCTAGGTATTTTATTCTTTTTGTTGCAGTGGCAAGTGGGAGTGTTTCCTTAATTTCTCTTTCAGATATTTAATCATTACTGTATAGGAATGCAAGAGACTTCCGTGCATTAATTTTGTATCCTGCTACTTTACGAAATTCATTGATTAGCTCTAGTAGTTTTCTGGTCGCATCTTTAGGATTCTCTATGTATAGTATCATGTCATCTGCAAACAGTGACAGCTTTACTTCTTCTTTTCCAATTTGGATTCCTTTTATTTCTTTTTCTTCTCTGATTGCTGTGGCTAAAACTTCCAAAACTATGTTGAATAATAGTGGTGAGAGTGGGCAACCTTGTCTTGTTCCTGATCTTAGTGGAAATGGTTTCAGTTTTTCACCATTGAGAACGATGTTGGCTGTGGATTTGTCATATATGGCCTTTAATATGTTGAAGTAAGTTCCCTCTATGCCTACGTTCTGGAGGGTTTTTATCATAAATGGGTGTTGAATTTTGCTGAAAGCTTTTTCTGCATCTATTGAGATTATCATATGGTTTTTCTCCTTCAATTTGTTAATATGGTTTATCACATTGATTGATTTGTGTATATTGAAGAATCCTTGCATTCCTGGGGTAAACCCCAGTTGATCATGGTGTATGACCCTTTTAATGTGCTGTTGGTTTCTGTTTGCTAGTATTTTGTTGAGGATTTTTGCATCTATGTTCATCAGTGATATTGGCCTGTAGTTTTCTTTCTTTGTGACATCTTTGTCTGGTTTTGGTATCAGGGTGATGGTGGCCTCGTAGAATGAGTTTGGGAGTGTTCTTCCCTCTGCTATATTTTGGAAGAGTTTGAGAAGGATAGGTGTTAGCTCTTCTCTAAATGTTTTATAGAATTCGCCTATGAAGCCATCTGGTCCTGGGCTTTTGTTGGAAGATTTTTAATCACAGTCTCAGTTTCATTGCTTGTGATTGGTCTGTTTATATTTTCTATTTCTTCCTGGTTCAGTCTCGGAAGGTTGTGCTTTTCTAAGAGTCTGTCCATTTCTTCCTGGTTGTCCATTTTATTGGCATAGAGTTGCTTGTAGTAATCTCTCATGATCCTTTGTATTTCTGCAGTGTCAATTGTTACTTCTCCTTTTTCATTTCTAATTCTATTGATTTGAGTCTTCTACCTTTTTTTCTTGATGAGTCTGACTAATGGTTTATCAATTTTGTTTATCTTCTCAAAGAACCAGATCTTAGTTTTATTGATTTTTTATATTGTTTCCTTCATTTTGTAGCAATAGAATCCTACCTCAAGAAACAAGAAACATCTCAAATAAACAACCTAACCTTACACCTAACACAGTTAGAGAAGGAAGAACAAAAAACCCCAATGTTAGCAGAAGGAAAGAAATCATAAAGATCAGATCAGAAATAAATGAAAAGAATTGATAAGTCTTTTTAAATGCACGCTGATATGACAGATGTCACATACAATCTAACAAAATTGTTTCGAATGAAGTTAAAGGCAAATAAGTGCTACTAGAGCCATCTTACAGAAAAAAGCAAACGAACATTTTGGCCCACCCAATAGATGCAAAAATTCTTAACGAAATACGAGCAAACTGAATCCACAAAATATGGAAAGGATTATACTCCCTGGCCAAGTGGAATTTAGCCAGGAACACAACATTTGTTTAACATCCAAAATTCATTTAATGTAATACATCATATTAATACATTAAAGGACTAAAAACACATGATTATCTCAAAAAGCACAGAAAAAGCAATTGAACATATGCAACACCCTTTTACATAAAAACAAACAGATTAGAAATAGAAAAGAATTACTTAACCTGATAAAGTGCACCTACAAAAAACACACAGCTAACCTCATATGTAATGACAAAAGACAATGTTTACACCTTAAAATCAGTGACAGAACAATGATTTTTGCTCTCACCACATCTATTCAACATTGTACTGTAGTTCTAGCTGGGGCAATTAGGCAAGGAAAAGAAATAAAAGGCAACCAGATTGGAAAGGAAGGAATAAACCACTTCTGTTTGCAGAAGATATGCTCTTGTACACAGAAATCTTAAGGAAGCCACAAATAACAATTATTATAAGTAGTAAAAGAGTTCATCAGGGTTGCAGGATACCAGATCAATAGAAAAGTCCATTTTATTTCTGTAAAGCAACAGTAAACAACTTGAAAATGAAATTAAGAAAATAATGTAACTGATAACAGCATCTGGGACCAGGGAGGAAGGACAAGTTTGGTAGGAGCTGAAGCCAGGGAAGAACAAAGCCACTGCTCACTGCTTGAGGCAGAGAGAAGAGGACACGTACCCTGGCCTTTTATTTATCCTGTCCTGCAATGTCATACCAGTTCCCTCCCATTAGCTGTACTCCCATAGAAGCAAGTGAACCTGGGAAATAGTTTGAAAGACTGGTTCCCTCCAATAGATTGCAACACATGAAGTGTGAGGAGATGCATTTAAGAGGAAATGGGAAAATAAATGTCTGGCACAATACAACATCATCTTCTAGTGTTAGGCATATAAACTACAATTTAATTGTCATGGTTTTACAATAGACACAATATGATTATATGGACTATTCATGCCATAATGTTTCTCTTTCCAGATCTATGTAAATAACATGAACTTCTAGCCTGGGTTTGTGTGTGTGTGTGTGTGTGTGTGTGTGTGTGTGTGTGTTTTGCATTTTTAAAGGACTAAATTATTTTTATTTGCAAAGAAGCTCAGGGAGGTGAAGACAGAGGTGTTAGTTGCTTACATTCCTCTACAGAAATAATATCTCTCCGCCTTATGTGTTAAATGCCATTAATAGTACCCATTCCATTATTGAGAAAATTTAATGAAGTACTATGTGTAAAATTCCTAGTACAAGGTCTGGCACATAGTAAGTGATCAAAAGTGATACTTTCCCATTTTTACCTTGTGATCCCATTATAGCAATATCCTCCTAGAGGCTTTGTCTTTGTGGTTATTCATGGGCTGTAGCCACAAAGTCAGAGCTTGGTTCATGTTAAGAAGCTCTCAAAAAGTCTACCATCTCAGAAATGATGCTTGGTATTCAACCTGAGGGCTGTCATTTTATCTGGTAACTTCCAAGAATGCTGTCTTGGCAAACAGAAGTGGATGCTGGGCTATGTGATTTACATTACATGGATCTCTGCTCAATTATGATTTGCAATCTGGCTAATCTGTCATCCATTCACTGCAAATCAAATACATGTGTGCAAAATTAGTCCAAGACAGGAAAACCATGACTAATGAACAAAAGTAAAACTGGTGTTGGGGAGGATAGGAGAGCTGTTCTACGTGGCAGCAGAAGTAGCATTAAGCCCTTACAGATAATTTCCATTTTGTCATTAAAATACTAAATTCCTCTATAGAAATTTGTTAAGCAGTTTTGCAGTTTGCTACTGGCAGCCAAAAACTACTGTTACTATTTTGTAAAATTAGTCATTTAATTGAACTGAGTAATTTTTGTAGGGGTCCTCATTATCCTCCCAGCGTTCACAGACTTAATCTTTGGTTCTGAATCAGTGCCCTGCAGCTTGAGTCAGGAGGAAACACACAGGCATTGCTGTTAAGAAGTTCTTTTTGTGGATGGAGCATAAAACTCAAGGTCATGACCATTTGTGTTCATTAGAAATCCCACAGAATTTTTAGATGGGATAAGGATGTTCACTCTCTCTGGTGTTCTGGCTAACTTCCAGCAGGATAATTACTTTCTGCCTGTAAAAATGATCCCCCTGCAGTTGGAGTTGGCTAGGGCCTTTATTTACTTATTTATTGTCCCCACTTTCAGCTCACATCTGTTGTGAGACTGGTGCTAATTTCAAGAGGTCAAATGCTATGTGCTCCTTGTGGGATGAGTTTTTAAGAACATTCTCTACTACCCTGAGAATTTTCCTTGGACCCCAGAACTTTGAAGCTTTTATGTTATATAATCCCAACCTCTGCCTCTTCAACAGTAAATGTTCTAGAATTATTGGAGGATCATGTATACTATTTTCTTAAAGTTATGCCTCCTTTGGAATTTATTACATTACATGTAATAAATGGGTATGTGTTCAGTATTTTACAGCTTTTTTTTGCATAACTTTGTTGATACTTATGTAGGAATGCCAGGATAGATGGATACACAAATATTACATCACAATGGGCTGTTCATTAATCCATTTGTTTTATACTTCTGTAAGATATATTTGTATATATTAACATATATATTCCTTCACTACAGCATATATATCTTCTATCAATGTCTGGTATTGATCTGAACATCTTATGAGCTTTATATAATACAATTATCTCTGAAGATCAGAAATCTAAAAAGGATGATGTTTCTGCCATATCTCCTCTCATAGACAATTTTTAATCAAGTGGATTTTTTCCTCCCTGGGCTTCTGTTTAGCATACCTGTGGGAACCAAAGGGCAAAACCTATTCAAAATTCACTGGAGGTTAACTGTTATTTATCAAAAAAGTTGACTGAAGGTTGGTTTCAAAGTAAGGTTTCTTTTTCCTCTTTTTAAAGTACTTTCCTCCTCCATCTGTGTCCCTTTCTTGTACTCTATTCATAGAGAATAACATTTATTCTAAGAAGTCAAGATTCATAGGTTGCTAAGCCCTAAGAAATCATTTCTCCTGATAACTAAAAAGCTTTCATGATCAAAAAGAGGTGCCATACATTTATTTTCAGATCCAGAGCATAGAGTAGGTAGATGTTTTCTTCAAAGGGAATCTCCATGTACCTCAAGTCAAAGTAGTTAGGTTTAGTCACTTGAAAATCCAGTCCTATCTATGTCTCAAAGTATAGATATCAAGGTATCAAGGTTCAGATTCACCAAAGTCAAACTTTGAAAGGCTGTTAATCGTTACTTGCACCAATCCTTCAATGATATAGACAGGGATCTTAAACTGAAGTATAGTTCAAAGTCACAAAACTGAAAAAGCTGAGACTAGAATCTAAGTACCATTGTGACTCTTTCCATTACCCTGAAAATCTTCCTATGATCTCAAAAGTTCAGTTTTTATCTGGTACTATCACACCCTCTACCTTTTTCTCAATATATTTTCTTGAATGACTGAAAGAACATTTATGCTATTCTTCCCAATGTTACGCCTCTTCTGGAATTTATTACACTGTTTGTTCCCAACCAAGACTCCTCTATATATACATGATCATATTAGGGATGGGACTTTCCACTTCCTGTGGCATAAAATGACATTCTATATTGAGTCATATCTACTCAGAAAGCCTAAAATCTATGGTACAGAAGGAATACATTGAACTACAAAAACTGTCAGACATGGCATTTACACAATCATTCATGTCATCCAATTTATTAGCACAGGCACAGAAACATGGATGTTACATGAAAGGCAGGAACATGGCTTGTGAAGGTGATTTTGAGAACTGGGCTGAGGTGATGAATAGGGCTTGTGACCAGGTGCTCCACGTGAGAGGGTGAACACAGTAAAAGGGAAATTCAGTTCAGTCCATAGGAGTTGCCAGTCTGGATTAGATTACTGATCCATAAATTTTGGATACCTTCCCATAGCAATAGAGGCTTGTTCCAAGAGCTTACCAAGAAGTCAGAATACTTTCATCAGATTCCAAGCCAAATGAACTATGCAAAGGAAAGTCAGTTGCAAAAGACTTCAGGGGAAATCATTTAGTTGAGAAATAGAAAGTCTGAAACAATGAACACTTAGTTTTTTGAATAATCAGTCACACTACTGCTTTTGAATATGTGCATTATGTATAATATACATTAATAATCATATAATTTCATTAAACTGTACTTGACTGACTATAATAAAAGATTTTGAAGCTATTGTGGCTACAATAAATGTAGATGCCTTTTAAAGAAAGTGACTTAAAATATTTTTTGTACATATTTTACAGTGAAATGTAAATTGATAACTGGATGTAAACATATATACATCTGCTCTAATAGACTCAGGTAGGAATCAGCACCAGAGCTAGACAGACTCAATAATATTGGACAAAAACTGGCTGGCTACATCAGGGAGAGCTGGACATGACAGTTCATATAGTAGAACATGTTGGATGATGGCCAACAGATCTAATCACTAAACACACACACACACACACACACACAAACACAGGTGATTTAAGATAAGGTTTCAATTTTATTGTTTTCCATAAAGTTATTTAGTTGGAACAGTATCACTTATTAAAACTTCCATCTTTTCCCCCCTAATTTGAGGTGTCATCTTTATCAAATATTAAAGATCCATATTCAAATGGGCTTTTTTCCCTCCTCTATTAATTTATCTTTCTATTCATGAGCTAATACAATTCTATTTTATTTGCAGAGGTTTTACAATATGTTCTAAAATCTGCAGAGACAATCCACCCCTCAATCCCCTCATCCCCACATACCAGTGCTTTTATTTTTCAGTTTTTTTTTTTCCTGGTTATTCATTCTGGTTTGGTTTTCCAACCAAACTTTACAATCAATTTATTAAGTTTAGGGAGACAAAGGGGAAGGGGGAAACTGATGGGGTTTACACGGCAATTGCTTTAATTTTATATTTTATCATAGGAATTTTGACTTCTTTATAATATTGAGATTCCTTACTCAAGAAGCAATATGCCATTCCATTTATTCAAGTCAATTTTATGTTTTGTTAAATTTCATCTAGGTATTTTATATTTACTTATTTTTCTATCCATTTATTTATTGCTATAGCAATGGAATCTTTTCTTCCATTATATCACTGAATTCATATTTGTATGTATATGTGAAGGCTATCAATTTTTATATATGGGATTTTTATAATATCATATTTTTATTCTCATATTATTTGAGGTGTTTCCCATTAATTTTTTTTTTAGGTTTTCAGCATATTATCATGTCTGAAATTACTGCAATGGCCACTTATATCATTAAAAAAGAGATAATTATACATTACATACCATCTAATGGAAGTACACAACATCATTTATGAAGTGTACCTGATAAAGAAATATCAAGACTGGAGTAGATCAAGCCTCTAGATTCAATTACTAATTGAAAAGTAACACAGGGGATAGCAGAACATATTAAATGACAGCACAGAGTGCAATCTGCAAAATGCTTAACTGAAAGAAACTCTATAGTGAAGTGAACAAAGAGTTTTGCTTCAACAAAAGCGTGAAGCAACCTATAGAAACTTAACAGTTGAACATTTCAATGAAAGTGGGAAAAGTAATATTTTATATTAGACTTCCTATTTTATATTCATTTAAAATATATATATAATTTATCTTAGATTTTATTATTCTGACTCAAAAATGCATTTTATATTCTTTAGAATACACACTAATGAGAAGAGTAAAGGAGTGTCACTTAACTTTCCCTTTAACTTTTCCCTTTAAAGGAAAGAGCCACGTAATAAAAGTAGTTTAATTCAAAAGCAGGCAAAATGAAAAGGAAAAGGGACTATGAAAAAGATGAGGCAAACAGAAAACAAATCATGAGACTGTAAATATAAACCTAAATGTATCAATAATTTCATAAAATAATCCAAGTACATTCTGCTTACCAAGAGATACACATTAAATATAAGAACACATCTGAAATAAAAATATAAGAAAGGTTGGAATTAGAAGTACAGAAAGATATATCATATACACAGTAAACAAAATAAAACTGGTGAAACTATACCAAAAACAGACAAAGTTGACTTTAAATTCAAAAGATTTATAAGAAATAAAGAGATATATTTTATGATAATAAAAGGGTCAACCCAAAAGAAAGATATCACAATGTACAATCCATGTTCCCATATCAGAGCTTCAAAGTACATGAAGCAAAAATGGACAGAACTAAAAGAAGGAACAGAAAATCCATGTTGCATATGAGACTTTAAAACAAACCTTTCTTCATAGCTGATGGTGTATACAAACAAAAACATCAGAAAGATATAGAAGATCTAAACTAAATTAATAAAATTAACCTACCTGTCATATAAAGAACACTAAACCCACTAATGACCTAAAAAGACATTTTCTTCAAGTGCATATGCAATATTTATCAAAATGATGATATGTTGAACCCTAAAGTAAGGCCCCCAAATTTTCAAAGTTTTAAATTATTTCAAAGCATTTTTTTCGACCAGAAAGGAATTATGCTAGAAATCAATTTAAATAAAGAAAAGTCTAAACAACACCCAAATGTTGGAAGCTAAGCAATATTATTCTAAAATGAAACATGAATAAGAGTAGATATCACAAAGGAAATTAGAATTTAGTTTGAAATAAATGTGATAATGAAAAAAATATGGGATACAGTGAAAGATATGCTTAAAGAGAAATCTATAATATAAAATGCATAGATTAGAAAACTAAAAAATCTGATATTTAATGACCTAAAATTCCATCTCAAGGAATTAACAAAGGAACATCAAACTAAACCCAAAGAGAGTAAAATACAGATAATAAAAATACAAAGAACAGGTACAAATTAAATAGAAAAGTTATTTATATAAAAAGAAAGCAACAAATTTGGGTCTTTTGACAAAATTAATAAAAATTAAACATTTCTATTAAGATTGACCAATAATAAATAAAAAAGTAGAAATACATTTCTAGTATCAGCAATGAAAAAGGCAACAGCAAGAGATCCTAAACTTAATAAAATATTAATAAATAGATATTATAAACAAGATGTGTGCAAGTAAATTTGAAAATGGAGATGAACTGGGAAAATACAACTTAGCAAAACTGAATCCAATAGAAATAGAAAATATAAATAATCTTATATCTATTAAAGTAATTTGATCCTTAATTTATAGATCTTTCCACAAAGAAAACTTTAGGCTTAGATAATTTTCCTAATGTTCTTCCAAAGACTTTACTGAAAAAAAAATCCCAATAATATACAAAATGAACCAAGAAATTAAGAAAAAAGGCATACTTTCTAATTCATTTTATGAGGCCAGCATAAACTTGATATCAAAAGTTGAAAAAGTCACTAAAATGTAAGGAAAAAACCATTACTGGACAATCTGCATTATAAACATAGATGCAAAGATTCTAAATAAACAACTAGGAAACCACACCCTTTATTATAAAAAATAGTTCTACCTTGACCAAATTGGGCTTATTTCAGGAATGCTAAGTTGGTTCAACATTAGAAAATCAATACAACTCACCACATTAACAGAAAAAAGGACAGTCATCATTGATCATGTCAATAATCTGTTCATAATAAAACTAGGGGTAGAATAATTTTTTATTATGATAAAAAGCATCTACAAAAGTCCAAAACACCATCAAACTTAGTAGTGGATATGGAGAGCTTTCTTACTGAGATTGAGAACAAGATTAAGATGCTAGTATTACCTTTATTCAACCCCACACTAGACATTCTAACCAATGCAGTAAAGCAAGGAAAATAAATTAAAAATACATGGCTTTGGAGAAAAAAATAGAACTATCATTTGTAAAATATAAAATTCAAAAGAGTTCACAGATATATGTTAGAATTAATAAATAAATTTAGCAAGGTCACAAGGTACAAATTTAATACCAAATATCAATTGCATTTCTATCTACCAACAGCAAATAGGAAATTAAATTTAAAACTCATACCATTCACAAAGAAATAAAATAATAAAAAATAGGAGGGGGTAAACTAATGAATGATGTTAAATTTCTTCAGAGGAAATCTCTACAAAAATAGTACAAAACATTATTGAGAGCAATTAAAAAATGGAGAGATATACTATGTTCTTGGATTAGAAGATTCACTATTGTAAAGATATCTTTTATTTTTTAAAGATTTTTTTTGATGTGGAACATTTTTAAAGTCTCCAATGAATTTGTCACAATATTGCTCCTGTTGTATGCCTTGGTTTTTTTGGCCATGAGGCATGTGGGATCCTACCTCCCTGACCAGGGATTGAACCCCCACCACCTGCATTGGAAGGCAAAGTCCCAACCACTGGACTGCCAGGGAAGTCCCAGCAGCCTTTTGCTTTTTAATTTCTAGTGGAATTTGACAAGTATATTCTAAAATGTATATGGAAAGGCAAAGGACCAAGCCAAAACAAACTAGAAGAAAATTTCCAGAGAACTTACAATTTTACAATACCGTAGTGCTGACGGAGACCCATACACACACAGTCCACTTAATAAAAGACAACGGTACCATTGCATTGTGAAGGAGGATGCTGTAGTTAATAGATGGTGCTGGAACAAATAAATGCCCACATAAAAAAAGTGAAACTTGGCCCCTGCATTTCATAGTACACAAATTTAAATTTCAGTTAGATTGAAGATAAATGTGAAAGTTAAAAACTAAAGTTTTTATAAAAAACATATGTCGGGCTTCCCTGGTGGCACAGTGGTTAAGAATCCGCCTGCCAAAGCAGGGGACACATGTTTGAGCCCTGATCAGGGAAGATCCCTCATGCCACGGAGCAACTAAGCTCGCGCACCACAACTACTGAGCCTGCGCTTTAGAGCCCATGAGCCACAACTACTGAAGCCCACAGACCTAGAGCTTGTGCTCCATAACAAGAGAAGCCCACGCACTACAACAAAGAGTAGCCCCGCCTGCCACAACTAGAGAAAGCCTGCACGCAGCAATGAAGACCCAACACAGCCAAAAATAATAAATAAATAAAATAAATAAAAATTAAAAAAAAGAAAACAACATATGTCTTAGACTGTTTGGGCTGCTATAACATAATGTCACAGACTGGGTAGCTTATAAGCAACAGAAGTTTATTTCTCACAGGTCTGAAGGCTGGAAGAACTACATCAGGGTGTCAGCATGTTCAGGTTATGGCAGTGGCCCTCTTCCAAGGTTGCAGACTGCTGACTTCTCACTGTGTTCTCACATGGTGGAAGGGGATAGGGAGCTCTGTGGGGTCTCTTTTACATGAGCACTAATCCCATTCATGAGAGCTCCATGCTCATGACCTAAGCACCTCCCAGAGACACCACCTTTTAATACCATCACATGGAACATCAGGATTTTAACATATGAATTTTGGGGGGACACAAGCATTCAGACACAACATACAGTAACATATCCATGACCTTGGTGTAGGTGAAACATTCTTCCACTGGACATAAAAATTACTAAATACATAAAGGTCAAAAATTGATAAGACAAAACACAACAGAATACACTTTCTTCTCAAGTACTCATGGAACATTCTCGAGGATAGATCATATCTTGGGTCACAAATCAAGCTGTGGTAAATTTAAGAAAATTGAAATCATATCAAGTATCTTTTCCGACCACAATGCTATGAGACTAGATATCAATTACAGGAAAAAATCTGTAAAAAAACAAACACATGGAGGCTAAACAATACACTACTAAATAACCAAGAGATCACTGAAGAAATCAAAGAGGAAAACAAAAAATACCTAGAAATAAATGACAATGAAAACACGACGACCCAAATCTTATAGGATGCAACAAAAGCAGTTCTAATAGGGAAGTTTATAGCAATAAAACCCTAACTCAAGAAACAAGAAACATCTCAAATAAAAAACCTAAACTTACACCTAAAGCAATTAGATAAAGAAGAACAGAAAACCCCCAAAATTAGCAGAAGGAAAGAAATCATAAAGATCAGATGAGAAATAAATGAAAAAGAAAGGAAGGAAACGATAGCAAAAATCAATAAAACTAAAAGCTGGTTATTTGAGAAGATAAACAAAATTGATAAACCATTAGCCAGACTCATCAAGAAAAAAAGGGAGAAGACTCAAATCAACAGAATTAGAAATGAAAAAAGAGAAGTAACAACTGATGCTGCAGAAATACAAAGGATCATGAGAGATTATTACAAGCAACATTAGGCCAATAAAATGGAAACATGGAAGAAATGGACAGATTCTTAGAAAAGCACAACCTTCTGAGACTGAACCAGGAAAAATTAGAAAATATAAACAGACCAATCACAAGCAATGAAATTGAGACGGTGATTTAAAATCTTCCAACAAACAAAAGCCCAGGACCAGATGGCTTCACAGGCGAATTCTATCAAACATTTAGAGAAGAGCTAACACCTATCCTTCTCAAACTCTTCCAAAATATAGCAGAGGGAGGAACACTCCCAAACTCATTCTAGGAGGCCACCATCACCCTGATACCAAAACCAGACAAAGATGTCACAAAGAAAGAAAACTACAGGCCAAAATCACTGATGAACATAGATGCAAAAATCCTCAACAAAATACTAGCAAACAGAATCCAACAGCACATTAAAAGGATCATGCACCATGATCAAGTGGGGTTTATCCCAGGAATGCAAGGATTCTTCAATATACGCAAATCAATCAATGTGATAAACCATATTAACAAATTGAAGGAGAAAAACCATATGATCATCTCAATAGATGCAGGAAAAGCTTTCAACAAAATTCAACACCCATTTATGATAAAAATCCTCCAGAAAGTAGGCATAGAGGGAACTTCCGTCAACATATTAAAGGCCATATATGACAAACCCACAGCCAACATCATTCTCAATAGGGAAAAACTGAAACCATTTCCTCTAAGATCAGGAACAAGACAAGGTTGTCCACTCTCACAACTGTTATTCAACATAGTTTTGGAAGTTTTAGCCACAGCAATCAGAGAAGAAAAAGAATTTAAAGGAATCCAACTTGGAAAAGTAGAAGTAAAGCTGTCACTGTTTGCCGATGACATGATAGTATACATAGAGAACCCTAAAGGTGCTACCAGAAAAATACTAGAGCTAATCAATGAATTTGGTAAAGTAGCAGGATACAAAATTAATGCACAGAAATCTCTTGCATACCTATGCACTAATGATTAAATATCTGAAAGAGAGATTAAAGAAGCACTCCCACTTACCATTGCAACAAAAAGAATAAAATACCTAGGAATAAACCTACCTAAGGAGACAAAAGACCTGTATGCAGAAAACTATTAGACACTGATGAAAGAAATTAAAGTGATACAAATAGATGGAGAGATATACCATGTTCTTGGATTGGAAGAATCAACATTGTGAAAAAGACTACACTACCCAAAGCAATCTACCGATTCAATGCAATCCCTATCAAACTACCAGTGGCATTTTTCACAGAAGTAGAACAAAAAATTTCACAATCTGTATGGAGACACAAAAGACCCCGAATAGCCAAAGCAATCTTGAGAAAGAAAAACGGAGCTGGAGGAATCAGGATTCCGGACTTCAGACAAAACTGCAAAGCTACAGTAATCAAGACAGTATGATACTGGCACAAAAACAGACACATAGATCAGTGGAACAGGATAGAAAGCCCAGAGATAAACCCACGCACATATGGTCACCTTATTTTTGATAAAGGAGGCACGAATATACAATGGAGAAAAGACAGCCTCTTCAATAAGTGGTGCTGTGAAAACTGGATAGCTGCATGTAAAAGAATGAAATTAGAACACTCCCTAACACCATACACAAAAATAAACTCAAAATGGATTAAAGACCTAAATGTAAGGCCAGACACTATCAGACTCTTAGAGGAAAACATAGGCAGAACACTCCATGACACACATCACAGCAAGATCCCTTTTGACCCAGCTGCTAGAGAAATGGAAATAAAAACAAAAATAAACAAATGGGACTTAATGATAATTAAAAGCTTTTGCACAGCAAAGGAAAACATAAACAAGATGAAAAGATAACCCTCAGAATGAAAGAAAATATTTGCAAATGAAGCAACTGACAAAGGATTAAGCTCCAAAATTTACAAGCAGCTCATGTAGCTCAATATCAATAAAACAAACAACCCAATCCAAAAATGGGCAGAAGACTTAAATAGACATTTCTCCGAAGAAGATATACAGATTGCCAATAAACACATGAAAGGATGCTCAATATCACTAATCACTAGAGAAATGCAAATCAAAACTACTATGAGGTATCACCTCATCACCAGTCAGATTGGCCATCATCAAAAAATCTACAAACAATAAATGCTGGGGAGGGTTTGGAGAAAAGGGAACCCTCTTGCACTGTTGGTGGGAATGTAAACTGATACAGCCACTATGGAGAACAGTATGGAGGGTCCTTAAAAAACTAAAAATAGAACTACCATACAACACAGCAATCCCACTACTGGGCATATATCGTGAGAAAACCATAATTCAAAACGAGTCATGTACCACAATATTCATTGCATCTCTGTTTACAATAGCCAGGGCATGGAAGCAACCTAAGTCCATCGACAGATGAATGGATAAAGAAGATGTGGCACATATATACAATGGAATATTACTCAGCCATAAAAAGAAACGAAATTGAGTTATTTGTAGTGAGGTGGATGGACCTAGAGTCTGTCATACAGAGTGAAGTAAGTCAGAAAGAGAAAAACAAATGCCGTATACTAACACATATATATGGAATCTA
The DNA here is from genome assembly GCF_009873245.2 of Balaenoptera musculus. Lineage (NCBI taxonomy): Eukaryota > Metazoa > Chordata > Mammalia > Artiodactyla > Balaenopteridae > Balaenoptera > Balaenoptera musculus. Next base: position 87,752,263 of record NC_045788.1, read on the forward strand.
AAAGAAAAAAAAATAGTTCTGAAGATCCTAGGGGCAGGACAGGAATAAAGACACAGATGTAGAGAATGGACTTGAGGACACGGGGAGGGGGAAGGGTAAGCTGGGAAGAAGTGAGAGAGGCATGGACATATAAGCGCTACCAAATGTAAAATAGATAGCTAGTGGGAAGCAGCTGCATAGCACAGGGAGATCAGCTGTGTCCTTTGTGACCACCTAGAGGGGTGGGATAGGGAGGGTGGGAGGGAGACGCAAGAGTGAGGGTATTTGGGGATATATGTATACGTACAGCTGATTCACTTTGTTATACAGCAGAAACTAACACAACATTGTAAAGCAATTATACTCCAATAAAGATGTCAAAAAAAATTGATACGACAGTCTGCATTAAAAATGAGAAATTCTATTTCTCCAAATACACCATAAAGAAACTCAAAAGACATATTATAGAGTGGGAGAACATATTGTTTAAATATAGACACAAACACATAAGCAAAGGACTCATACATACAGTGTATAATGTATTCCTGTAATTCCATTATAAAAGAGAACCCAATAGAAAGAAATTGGCAATATATTGATTTAATGTGGCACTTTCAAAATATCACATCCAACCTGTCAACTTAAAAATGTGACACATCTATAAATATGTATAGATGAAATGACATGATGTCTGGGATTTGCTTCAAGATAATCCAGTGAGGTAAGGGCCAGTAGAGGTAACAGAAATTAAAGAGGAGTGGCAATGAAATGATGACTGTTGCAGCTGTGTGATGGAGATATGGGGCCACTGAACTAGTTTTGTGTATTAAAATTTCCCATGATAAGTATTAAAGAAATAAAGAAAAATCTTCAGTTAAGAAAAATCAGGACATAGCTTACAAGGTACTGAAATAATGCTCTAGTACTCCATGGAAGCTCTGCTATATCCAGGGTGAGAAACCCTAGGACCCAGAGTGGCCATATAGTTAAAAGATGAAATTTTCTATTCCTAAATTCCCATTTTCTTTTTCAATAAATTTCAATTTTGAATGCTCTATGAGTCTGTCTCTTCTTTGCAACCTTAAAGACTTTAATATGTTGAATAAATTCTTTGTGGTCAACTGTTCGCTCATTCATTTGGCAAGTATTTATTTGGTATTTGTATATGGCAGGACAAATATGAAATGTATGCACAACATGGCTTTATTATCTTGGTTCTTTTAACATGATCCATAAAAAGAACAAGTTGTGTGTGTGTGTGTGTAGCAAGCATGTGCTGACTCTTTTGGTACTTTAATTTTTTACTCTGACTTTTGATCACTGTAAATTTGTGTACAGAACTCAAAGGGAACAATCAGTTATGTTGATTCAACTAAAATAACTGAAACAAAAATACAGTTTTTTCACTACCTGTCCTGTTCTCTCAAGAAGACGCTAGTCCAATTGACCAAATTGCATTGGTTTACAAAAAGAAAAAAAAAGGAAAAAGTTATATTTTATATTATTTGTATTAAAGTAAAACATAAGGTGATATAAAGGTAATATTTTACATAATTTTGTTTTTATTCTCTCCTCTACCAGATATGTAAATTCTAGGAGTCGGGATCCTTTTAAAATTTTGTATTCTTCCAAATGTTGTATAAAATAAGGACTTAGTAAGTATCTTAATTAAAGATATTACTTTAATATCTTTCATATTACTTTCCATACTACTTGGAAAGAGTGCATTATTGTTTCAAGTAACTTATATTTGAGCATTTTCCAAGATCATCAAATTAACATTATGTTATTTTTTTAATGTTCTCCCTGTATAAAACATAATTGAAATACTAATTGTTTGTAAAACTGATATTGTACATTGACAGTAATAAAACAATTTTATATTTCCAAATCCATTGTAAATGTGGGCATTTCTTTGCTCATACTTTCTAAAATCTTTTATAGTTTGAAATTGGAATACGTTAAATCTTAATTTCAAACTCAGTGTATTCCCTATAGCAAAGTTTATGTGTTTCTCTTTATTAAACTGTTTGAAAATTTGCAAGTGTCAGCTGACTGAATGCTAAAGAGAACTGGAGGACAATTGAATTGTGTACCGTTGATTAAATGCACTTTAATTTACATCCATAATCTGATTTGAGTATTATCCAATTTTAAAAGGCCCGTTTTTAGGAAGCCAGAAATTAAAATGCCCAGGAGAATCGTAGTATTTAGGTCAAATTCCGGTTCCAAACTTAATGATTTAATTTACTTGTCCTTTACCTTGTTAGATTACAGGTACAAGAAATTATGTGTTCTAATATAATTATATGACTATGGTGGTTGGCAGGAACAAAAAGAAGAATGGTCCTCCAAAGAGGTCTACATTCTAATCCCTGGAACCTGTGACAATGTTATGTTACATGGATAGGGAAGTTAAGGTTGCAGATGAAATTAATGTTTCTTATCAGATGACTTTAAATTGGGAGATTTCCCCCAATTATCTTAGTGGGTCCAATATAATCACAAAGGATCTTAAGAGATGGAAGATAGAAGGAGAAAAGTTATTTCAGAGTGATGAAATGTGAAAAAGACTCAGTTGAACATTGCCAGTTATGTTAAATAAGGAAGGCCTGCTTGGATTTTGTTTCTGCTTATTGTACTCTTGGCTGTCTGGCTATTAAAGAATATGCCAGTAGAGTTGCATATGCACACATTGTTGGAGAGTGCAAGAAACATTTCTAGAAACGTCACTGCTGTGGTCTGAACCTTGTCCCCCCCAAAATTCATATTTTGAAGCTCTAGCTTTCAGTGTGACAGTACTTGGTGTAAGGAAGTAATTAAGATTTGAAAAGGTCATAAGGATGGGACCCTGACAGGATTAGTGTCCTAAGAAGAGAAACCAGAGACCTCACTCTACCTCCATGATGTAAGGACACGGTAAGGAGGATGTTTGCGAGTAAGAAAGATAGCCCTCACCAGAACCCAGCCATGCTGGAACACCGATGTACGACTTCTGGCCTCCAGAACTGTGAGCAAGTAAATTTCTGTTGTTTAAGTCACCTAGTTTATGGTATTTCATTATGGCAGCCCAGGTAGACTAATACAGGAACATATTGAGTTGGAGGAGCACAAATACAGATTTCTTCATGCAAAAATTTTAAGGATTTGCATTACTGAATTTTAGAGTGGTGATGATTGTGGTTCTCATATTCCTTAAAGATGTGATTTGCCTCAGGCCTTAGTTTCTTCCAGCTCCAGCTCCAGCTCATGTGATCATGGGTCAGTCCTCCCCTGCCACAGATGTTGTTATGACATCCTTTACAATGTCATTCCCTACCTTCACACTCGCATTCACACTCTGCTTCCTTGACCCTCTCCTTGAAGTTGCTTCAAGTCTTGAGCTTGCATGGTACTTTCCCTTTGTTTCTTTTGGGAGGTACATTACCACCACTAACATGCTTATATGAGTCCAAAATTATTCATGAGAACACAAAATAAATGGCAGAAGAGCTTAGAGTAGAATCAACAAAAATGACTGCACTGCATACTCTGGGGTGTGGAATTCTAAGAGGCTGAAGGTGTATTCAGGATGCAAAGTTCACATTGGCTATGGCTGGAGATAGAGATAGAGATATACCGATACAGAGATAGATGTGTAGAGAGAAAAAGAGAGAGGTTGATTTATCTTTTTTTAACATTTCAATGATACATACAATAATAAATTACTCCATAAGAAAGTTTGTTAAATAAAGTGTGAATACAGAACATAAAAGTAAGTTTGATTTTTTCTGGTTTTTTTTTTTTTGCATTTCATTAGTATTTCTTTTTATTTCAAGATGCTAGATCTACTAAGAAACGCCTTTGCCTAAGATTCTATGAAAAGGAAAAAAAAATACTGCATTTTTATGACTCAAATCTTATTTTTTCCTTATTCTTTTGGCCTCTTTTTATAGTTTTGGTTGGTTCATTAGCATTCATAATAAAGAAACCCAGTATGTGGTATGTAATAGGAAGTACAACACAAACCTGGGTGGATAAGGAGTATTTGCTCTTGTCTGGTCACTCACAGTAGATGTAGAGAATTCCAGTTCTTTATCCACAGACGACAAATATTGCTGAGGCACGATGGACTAACCTTTTTGTTTTCTGCATTATATGCTTTATTTTGTCTCCTGGCTCTAGTTTTAACCTCACAGACTAACACCTCTGTGTCATTTCTCTATTATATAACAACTGTAGTGAGAGAAGGAAGGGGACTTCACATTGTGTAAAAAGCAAGGAAGAAAATCTTTGAAGGGGAGATTTGAACTTTGAACTTTGTGCTCTCCTGGCAGATAAAAAAGAAGACTATGGGTATTAGGATCTCTGAATATTTTTAATAATCATTATGTTGTTAATTATCTATTTTAAAGATTTTACTAAATGATTAAAAAAAAAAAAGGTTCCACTAGCCCTTTGCTAAGATTATTCAGCCACGCATAGAAATCAAATTAGGGATTTGATATCCTTAAATCTGTAGACTATTCCTTGTGTGATGAGTGTTTAGAATTCAATCACCATCTAAAGAGTTGCTGCTGTTCATGACTGGAGGTGTTTGTTTGGGGAAATGGGGTGAAATGAATGACATAGAGGTAACAGGCTGTTCCATCATTTTTTGCATCCTAAAAAGCTCAGCACCTTCATACTCAGATATACTGACTTCCACCAAAAAATTCTGAAGAAAGATGTGGTTTTACCTTATCCAATCAGGGCCACTGCCTTTATTTATAGTTATCTCAGCAAGTTAGAAAAAAGCAGCAATTAAGACAACTGATACTTTCATTACCCAATTGTCATACAATTGTTCGGGTTCAATAACCAGGATCTCTGGCTTCTTGGATGTCTGGGAGATGTTGGGGGCTGGGCAGGCAACAGCTATAAATGCAACAACAAACCACACACACACACACACACACACACACACACACACACACATCCTATTGCACTTCAATTTTAGCTGCTTCCAAAATTTCCTGTCTTCCCTAATAGTGTCCCTATCACTGTTTTGCTTCCCAATTGCAATAAAGCAGACTAAGGATAAAAAATGGCTTAGTTGGGCTTCCCTGGTGGCACAGTGGTTGAGAATCTGCCTGCCAATGCAGGGGACACGGGTTCGAGCCCTGGTCTGGGAAGATCCCACATGCCGCGGAGCAACTAGGCCCGTGAGCCACAACTACTGAGCCTGCGCGTCTGGAGCCTCTGCTCCGCAACAAGAGAGGCCGCGATAGTGAGAGGCCCGCACACCGTGATGAAGAGTGGCCCCCGCTTGCCGCAACTAGAGAAAGCCCTCGCACAGAAACAAAGACCCAACACAGCCAAAAATAAATAAATAATAAATGAATGAATAAATAAATAAATTTATTTTTTAAAAAAATGGCTTAGCTCTGGCCAGAATACAGACCAGGGGATTTAAAAAAAGACATAGAAGGAGAGAGATTCTTCTTACTCAGGCAGCATCAGAGGAAGTGACTTCAAAAAGGTGTCTCTTAGTACATGCGACATATTTACTTGGGAATCCTCTAATTTCTTGCAATCTGTAAACCAGAGGATGACCTTATCATGCATACTTTTACCAATAAACTCTAATGAAGTTTCTGTTTTCTTTGTGTTTTTGTTTTTCAGAGAGTAAAATAACTTTTCGTTCAATTCAACATGTTGTGATACTTATTGTTTTTTAAAATTCCCTTTATACTTCACATTTCAAAACTTTATTAAGTTTTTGGTAATTATCTCTATGTGTATGAGTAAATCAAACTTCCTAACTAACTTCTCCAGAGATACTTATTTGCTGAAGCTATCTATAAACATAGGAAATAAACAAAAATATACTTGAATAATAAAAAAAGATTTGCAAGGACAAGGCACTAAAATGTATGCTCACTTTACATTATAAAAATGTCCCTTAGGTTATCTCCCAGAGCCTATTTAATTCTATTTCACACACAGCCTTAATAAGTTCAGTTACCTGGTGGAAAAACTTACAGATACTATAACCTGTAAATTAGAAAGAGAAGGCTTCTAGAGGAAGATACACTGATAGTATAAAAAGTAATAATTGAGAATCTCAAAGTGAGAATAAAGGCAGACATTTATGGAAATTGAACATAGGATATAAAAATATTTATTTCTTGAGTTGTTTAATATATAGAGCATACTTATCGGTTAGTTAGGTTGTTCTTTCACTCAATAAATATTTCTTTATATTCACAAGGAGAAAAATAAGTGTGAACACCTGTAGGAATAGATAGAGTAAAAGCTAATATTTATATTGAGCTCGCATTGTGCCAGATACATGTTAAGCTTTTCTCCTGCATTAATTTATTTAATTCTCGATGTAAAGAGTGGATATTATTGTTATGCCCATTTGATAGATAGGAAACAGAAATATAGAAAGGTTAACTAACTTGTCAAAGGCCACACACCCAGCAATGATTAGAGCTCAGTTGGAACTGGCTCCAGAACCCACACTCATGGACACTGCAGTAAATTTGCTCCTGAAAAGCAAATTGACTGTCAAATAATGGGCTTTGCGCTGTAAAAATAATTTCAAAATAGGAACTTGAGTCTTACTGTTATTTGTCTTGTAAGATCTGTTCGCTCCTTCTTCTATAATAACTTTACTAGATGGGCACACACCACCCAGCATGAGACTACATTTTCTAGTTTTCTTTGTAGCTACATGTCTTCCTAATAGAATGCAAGCTGAAATGATATATGTAACTTCCATTTCACAAGATTAAAAGAAATCTTATCTCCTGTATCCTCTCTTGCCATTGCCTATAGGTTGTCAAGTGTTGGTAGTGGCAACTCAGCTTCAACCATGTAGCCATGAGCAACTGGAGAAACAAGATAGAAGTAATTTGGGTACCTGAATGACTTCATGGAACAGACCATTTGCAGCTGTGCTAAAAATAAATTTGGTCTTTGTCTTGGTTCCTGGCACAGAGATTCTAAAACCCTTGGAATTTCCTAAGCGATGAGTGATTGTTCTAATGGGGCGACTCCCTGCAGGCCCCTAGAGATAGCTTTAGGATGAGGCATGGTCACCAGAAGGCCAACCCTTGATCAGAAGCTTAAAACTGTCAGTTCTACTCCTCAGCCTCCAGGGATGGGTGAGGGACTGGAGATTGAGTTAATAACCAATGGCCAATGATTTAATCAACCACACCTAGATAATGAAACCTCCATAAAAAATTCTAAATGATGGGTTTCACAGTGCTTCCAGGTTTGGGAACATATCCATGTGTCAGAAGGGCAGTGCATCCCAACTCCATGGGGACAGTGGTTCCGGCACTCAGGACCCTTATGGACCTCACCCTATGTACCTCTTCATCTGGCTGTTCATTTATAGCCTTTGTAATAAACTATAACAGAGTGGATAGTATTTTTCAGAGTTCTGTGAGTAGTTCCAGCAAATTATCAAACATGGAGAAGAGCTTATGGGAACCCCCAATTTTATAAACGTGCCAAACTGAAGTGTGGGTAACCTGCGGACCTGTTACTTGAGACTGGCATCTTAAGTGAGGACAGTCTTGTGGGATTAAGCCCTTAATCTGTGGAGTCTGACACTAATTCTAGTTAGTCAGAGTCAGAATTGAATTGAATTGTAGGACACCAGGTTGGTGTCAGATAATTGGAGAACTGGTTGGTGGGGCGGGGGGGGGGGAACTAATAGCAGCCTAAAGCCAAGTATCTCTAGAATGTTACAAGAGAGAGCAAGAAGCTTTAATTTTACTTTATATTTTAGGTGTCTTTCTTACAGCCTCTTAATCTGTTTCCTATCTAATACAGAACTAATAATGTGTTACGCAATGATGGCATCGTTGAAATACTGTGTGATCTATCTTGGAGGGAACTCTTTTCATGGAAAGTGTCATGATGCAATGGAAATTATTCAGAAAAGCAGGACAGATATCTAGGACTTAGTTCTAGATATATAACGTTTTCCCTTTTTCAATATTTATTGAGCCCCCCACCATGTGTCTTGTTACATATTGAGGATGTAAAAAGGATCGGTTTCCTTTCTCTGAAGAGCAAGACAATAAAAGCAAAAGGTATAATATAATATGAAAAGTGCAATAATGGAGAAAGAAGTTCTAAGATGCTAAAGGAGAGGGAGCCTAAATTGCAGGAAAGGGAAACGAGAGAGAGCACAGCGACTTCCAAACAAAGCTGATGCTTGAGTTAAATTTTTGAGAATGAGTAGAAGTTCACTGGGCAGAAAATGGGGAGGGGGAGCTGTTCTGGGCATGAGCAACATCGTATACAGAAGCAAAGACACGTAAATCAGTATGAGACAATGACTAGCCAGAAGTACTTCCTTATTGTTGAAACATAAAATAGAAAAGTGGGCAAAGATGATACAGGAGAGGTGCTGAAGTGTGTGTACTTTATACTGAAAACAATGCGAGGTCATTGAAACTTTTAAAATATGGGGCACGTGCTTATATCCATGTATTATATTTAATATATATCGTATACTAAATTCTCTGCTAATTATAGGGGATACAAAAAACTGAAACATGGTGTCTGCCTTCAAGAAGTTCAAAACCTATTGGAAAAACCACATAAATAAACAACAGCAATGCTTTGTGATAAATGTTACTAGGAAGGCAAATACAGTGTGTTTGTGTTATGGAAGAAGAGTAGAATGTGGGAAATTATGAAAATGAGAAAGAAGACGTTTCATTTGAGGAATTGTAAGTAGTTTAAAAGTGATTTGGCGGGTGGGAAACAGTAAAGACAACAGAGAATGAATTTGGAAAATAATTAGGGGCCAGATCAGGAAGATCTTTCACGCCATATTACAGAGCATTATTTTATTCTGAAATCAGTCACGAACTGTGAAAAGAGAAATCTAGGAGCCACTAGATGTGATGCAGGAGGGAAAGGGAAGAGGATGAACATTCTTATGTGTCTCCTTGAGCAACTGGAAAGATGAGGTCTTTGAGATAGGAAATAAGTGGTACAGAGTCAATTCAGGAGCAGGAAAATAATGAGCCATTGCATGTGGGCTCTGTTACATATTTCCTGTTCCTTATTCATTTTCTATTTCTCTCTTCTTTGTTCCTTACTCTTTATCCTATAAAAGCTTCCTGCCTTCCGCCCCATTTTGCAATTCTCTGGACGCTTGGGAATAGAGACTGACTGCTTCATGAAATGTTAGATGAAGTTTGTTTTTATCACCTTGACTATCCTCTTTAATCATTTTTTAACATTTAAGCATTTTAACAGGGTCACATAGGTCACATAAAGCCAGGCCTGGGTTGATGGAATCTGGATAGAAAAAGGAGGAAATGTGCAAGTAAAATGATTATTTGTTAAGTAATTCTGATTTTTTTTCAACACAAATAAATCTTATTTATAACTTATGTTTTGAAATAGAAGGGTTTCATACATCATTTTTCCCAAAGATTATTTCCTAACTAGAGAGAACCCCCAGCAAATTATTGTTAAAAATCCAAACCAAACGAAACCAAAACTAAAACAGTAACAGAAAAAGTTACATTATAAGTCACATTGTAAAACAGAGTATTTATAAAATTTCATAATGCAGAAGGTAATTCTGAGAATTAACCATCTTGATGTTAATGACTCCACTGCTTAACCTCTCTACCTTTAAGAATCTGTCCTCTACCAGTGTGAGAACAGAACAGAGGACTGTAATTTATAAGCATGTGTAACTGTGTCCTATAGGCCAGATTCCCACTGCAACACATGGAAAGTTGAAATCCATGAGTGAAGATAGAGCCTGGGACTATGGCCTCAGAACCCCAAACAGAGCCAGGCTTTGAGAAAGAGTCTCACAATTTGTACTTATTTCTTATCAAGTAGCTATTTTTCAGGAAGCAGCAAAAAAGTTTTGTTTTGTTCTGTTCTATTTTTCTGAAGGAAAGAGGGGAGTTCTCAGATTATAAGCAGTATTCTTATATTCCTAATCATGCAGAAAACTCTTGGAAAGGATGGTTGTTAAACCAACCAGCTGTTTTGTGTTTTGAAGCCTTTAGGAAAATGTGGCTTTATTCACAACACTTTTCATTGAAGCAGCAGCAACATCCGTAGCAACTTGCTCACACAAAGTTCCTGTTTAACAGAAGAGAGACCGGGAAAGAGAAAGCTCAAGTAGGAGAAGGTGAGGGTAACTTCAAAATCACAGGCGTCCTTGGGAGCAGACACAGTGGCCAAAGAGGACAAAGACCACATAGTGAGCCTTTGACAACCGAAGAGTGGCTCAGGAGTTCTTATTATTCAAGCAAAAAGTAAAAAGATTATTTTTCCCCAGCAATTATTAGTACAGGCCATTGAAGAAGGAGCTCTTAAGACTACAATGTGCTCTGTCAGTTCTCACAGAAGTTTTCTTTCCTCTAATGAATGCCCAATATAACCACTTGTGCTGCTACCCCGTAAAGTCATGCTGTAATCCCCATGAATGATGCTCGAGACAGCACCGGTGGTGACATCTCCCTGCGCTCTCTTATGCGAGCAGCGGGGAGACCCTCAAAGCTGGAGACTTGCAATGTAAAGGAAAAGACAGAGTTTATTATTCAGCTGAGATGTTGCCCATATGTCCGTGTGTGACAATAGTGTTCTGTTTTCCTATATGTGTCTTCAAAGGGATAAATAAACACCACAGCACTGAGTGCAGGCTACATGAATGCCCTCTTGATGTTTAATTGCAGGGGAAGTGTCCCCTGGAAATGAGCCAGGGCATCTTGTGAATCCCACAGCTTTCGTTTAGTGCTGCCCCTGCCTCACTGCCACTGAGGTGCTGTGATCTTATTCACTGCCCCATACCCAAAAGCTGTGTACAATTTTCTGCTCTGCCTAGTAGGGATGATTTAGCCATTGTTATGTTTAGGTCAGAGTTACTTTAATTGCCCCTACTGTTAATGCACTGTAATACATATGTTAATACTCATGGCACTCTGCTTAGGGGACCTTTGGGTTATTTAGTGTCAGCCCATTTCACAGGCATAGACCAGGCTCTGGAAGTTTCACTCCTTCACAATAGCACTTTGCACTCATTAATTCTTACAGTGCTCTTGAGTGTGAAGCAGATTATATTCATAGCTGCAGCAGCAGTACTAGAAGTAGTATTTCCCAGTACCCTGCTATGTGTGTAGCCTTCTTTGCTAAATAAAAGATCCAGTTACCTGCTAGACATCAAACTTCTTTTTAAAAAATTTTTATTAAAGTATGGTTGATTTACAATGTTTCAGGTGTACAGCAAAGTGATTCAGTTATACATATATATATGTATTCTTTTTCAGATTCTTTTCCATTATAGATTATTACAAGATATTGAATACAGTTCCCTGTGCTATATGGTAGGTCCTTGTTGTTTATCTATTTTATATATAGTAGTATGTACCTTTTAATCCTAAATTCCAAATTTATCCCTCCCCTCCTTTCCCCTTTGGTAACCATAAATTTGTTTTCTATGTCTGTGGATCTATTTCTGTTTTGTGAATAATTTCATTTGTTTCCTTCTTTTAGATTCCACATATAAGCGATATCATATGATATTTGTCATTCTCTGTCTGACTTACATCACTTAGTATGATAATCTCTAGGTCCATCCATGTTGCTGCAAATGGCATTATTTCATTCTTTTTTATGGTTGAGTAATATTCCATTGTATAAATATACCACATCTTCTTTATCCATCTGTTGATGGACACTTAGGTTGCTTCCATGTCTTGGCTATTGTACATAGTGCTGCTATGAACATTGGGGTGCATGTATCTTTTTGAATTAGAGATTTCTCTGGAAGCCCAGGAGTGGAATTGCTGGATCATATTGTAGCTCTATTTTTAATTTTTTAAGGAACTTCCATATTGGTTGCTGCACCAATTTACATTCCCACCAACAGTGTAGGAAGGTTCCGTTTTCTCCACACCCTCTCCAGCATTTATTATTTGTAGACTTTTTGATGATGCCCATTCTGATACCTCATTGTAGTTTTGATTTGCATTTCTCTAATAATTCTCTAATAATTTCTCTGATAATTGAGCATTTTTTCATGTGCCTGTTGGCGACATCAAAATTCTCTCATCTCAAGCTCCCAGTTGATTGAAGTCCGGTGTTAGTTTCCTGCTGCACTGGACACACCAATGCTTAGAAGATAATTCCTTCCTTGATACACTTGCAAGCATAACCATTATACCAACCTCTTATTGGGAAGGATCACAATCACCCAGACATTACTTCTGACCACAGCATAACATACTTTTAGCTATAGTCCCTAGGAGGAGCTTTGGTTTATTTTAGATATTATGAATAGAATCATGGACTCCTACAATAATACATCTAAATTATTCTAGAGATAATCTCATTCAATTTCATATACGTATATGAGTGCTAAGGAGAGTAGGTGATTTGCCCAAGATCATCCAGCTAATTAGTGTCAGAGATGGTGGCAAGCTGGATTTCCAGAATTCCCTGCCCCTTTACCCCCCAAGCTTTCCAGAGACCAGCCTGTCAAAGCCATGACTAAACTCTGTGGAAACCTTAGATCCTAGGAGATGCGTCCTGGTTTCTTAGGCAGTACTAAGATGTGTTTTGCTACCAACACTTGACCAGCTAATATTGAGCACTTACAGTGTGCAAGACACTGGATGTAAGACTAGGAATACAGATATAAAAGTCATATTGAGGCTCTGTGTTCAGAGTAGTCTCTATGTTAGGCCATACTCTGACACCCAGGGCCATCTGATATTTTCAGATGTGTCTGGAAGAAGTTGTACTCCTGAAAAAAAATCCTCTCTTTTGTTAAGCAGAATTAAAGGTAGAGGGTAAAGACCATTTTCAATGAAGCTGAAAGGATAAGTTAATTACTTTAGAATATAACCTATGAAATAGGTAAGTATGTAGATGGGATGACAACATAAGTAATTAGTTTTAAATAAATAATGAAATTAAAACCAAAGTGTCTTTTTATTAGCTATAAACTGGGGTAGGGGATAAGTGCATTTAGTAGGGACACAGAATAGAAGCAGAACACAATGGAAGTGACATACTAGAATTAATCATTTCTTCTCTAATTTATTAGAACTGCTTCCTGCGGGAGATGAGATTTCAAGACCTGTGTGAGTGATGAAGAAAAGGGAATTTGTCAGGGAGAATCAAAAGTTTTGTGAGAGAAAGCAATTTGCCCAAGGTCACTTAACTAGCCAGTGTCAGAGTAGGGAATTAAACACACTGAAAAGAAATGAACGTTTCTATAGTGAGTCTCTTATAAAAGCACCTTCAAGCTGATGTCAAGAATTTTCTCCAGGAGGTAGATGAGAATTACGGTGACCTTCATGAAATTACACATTTTGTCTCAGAGAAAAGGAACTTTTAGATTTTTTCAATTGAGAAACCCGGGTTCCAAGGGCAGATCTAAACCTCCTTTCTCAATTGTCCATGAAAATGCTTTCCAAATCTCTATTGAACCTAGAGCAAGACAGAAATATCCATCTAAAACAGATGAAAACTTACTTGACTCAACCCTTCATCTAAGGAGTGCAATCCTCATTTTCCTCTTAAAAATAAGAGTAATAAATGAATGCAAACATTCACAGCCAAACGTCTGTCAAGAATCTCTCCCAACTAATTAACCTGCGTAAGGATGGAGCAAAAAGCAAACAGCATGGCTGATCACATAAATGCCAACTCAGAGAGAAATTACTCATATCACCTGGACCTGCAAATTTACTTTCCTTAGGATCAGATATCCATCCTTCCTAGCCCCTAACCATTCTCTTGCCTACTTGTTTTTCATAGCAAGCATCCCTATCTGAAGTTTTATTACTTTCCCCCCCCCCCAATTCTCTCTTCCCTATTCGAGTGAAATCTCTATGAAGGCACAAACTATGTAACTATGGTCACTGCTGTAATCACAGCACCTAGAATAGGACCTGGTGCATAACTAACATTCAATAAACATTTGCTGAACAAATAAATGTCTAACAAATGCCATAAAATATTCAAAGTAATTTTTTTCCTATTTTTTCCAAAAAACACAGAGTGTGAAATTATTGAATGAAAGCTGAGGGTAAACAAGTGGTGTTTTATATAATGCAAAGTTTCATCATTGGTGCAGATGGTAGTTACTAAGATTACAAGTTATATATTGTGAAAAGTATCTTCTTACACGTGTGATATATAGGATTCACCCTGAAGACTACAGATGGTTGTTTCACTTGAGACACAGAATTCTAGAGCTCATGCAGTAAGAATCACTAATAGGAGTTACTGATCACACAGGAGCCAGTGTGATATTTTTAAAACATACATCGTTTTACGCCATTCCACTACTTATAAAGCATCTAATGATATTGCAGGTGTATAATCCATAATCCTCACCATGGCTCAGAAGCTCCTACCTGAGCTACTCCTACTTACCTCTCAGAATTTATCTCCTACTGTTTTCTGTTTTACTTAATGGGCTTGTAATTTCTCAGTTCCACTGGCCATCTTTCTGTCCCTCAGATACCTCAACTTGGTGCCTGACTCAAGGCCTTTGTACTCATAGTTCTTCTGCCTAGAAAGTTCTTACCACAGATTTCCACATGGCCAGCTCCTTCTCAACATCTAGGTTTTGATCCAAATGTCACCTTCCTGGGAACCTTCCTTGATCATTTTGTCTCATTTAACCCGTTTCAGTTACTCTCTATTATATCATACCTTTAATTTCTTTTTTCATAGCACTATTTGAATTACATTATTCATTTACTTACTTGTTCATTACGTGTCTTGGCTCACTAGCTGTAAGAGAGAAGCTGTGCATGTTCTGTTCTTCTCCATCTCCCCTGTTTAGTTACTGGATGTAGTAAATATATAATGAATGGGTTAATAAATCCTAGAGTTTTAACAGGCAGAGGGGATGGGGCTGGTCAGGAGCCTTCCATGGGAGCAGTACCATACACAGGACAGTGGAAATGCCAGTGGCATATAAACAGAGAGGGAGGAGACTTTAGCAGGCTGGTTCCAGAGCCTCAGTGTTGAAGCTGTGACCTTCCCAATTATACAGTTAACTTCTTCAAGTCAGGGAACTAGGTCTCAATCATCTTCGTGACTCTGGGTCCTAGCATAGTGTGTAACTTATGTTAGGGTTTCAATAAATGCTTACTGAAATGAATTAGCTGACTTCTCTTAAATAGCATATAAATGTATTTGTGGCTCCAATCTTAAGCCCAAGAGAGACTTCTTTCCTTTTTCCCTTATTAGAGGAAAGCTCTTTTTCATGAGTTATCAGCAAAGAATTGTGTCTAAAAGCAAGTCACCCAGGTGCTGCAGTGTGTACATGCTCTAGCTTCACTTTATCACCTGAGGTGGTGTCTCATAAATTTATCAGCTGAGGTTTATGAGTGATTGGGGTGGAGATTCTCTTAACCATGTATTCTGAAGGTGACCTTTGAATTTGTTTTTCATACAAGCTTAAAAGGCTGACTATCTGGGCAGGTTGTTCAAGAGACAAAAGGGACCTCACCCTCAGCCGTACCTGTCACCAGTACAGTGAACAGCAGTGCCACCCCCCTCTGTGAGGGAGGCATTCCTTGCAATCACCCGGCCCTGAAAGTTCAAAGGCACCCAAAGGCTTCCCTGGCATTTCAGGTGGCGGAGACATTTGATCTAAAGGTACTTCTGTCAGACATGAAGTGTTAGTGTGTGAGGTTACTCTCACTTCCTCTGAGTGAATATAAAGGGTATGGATTGAGAATTGGGGGTAAGAGGGGGAAATAACTTATCATTTGCAGAAAGGAGTGTAACAGGTGTCAGCATACTAAATAGAAATTAAATACAGATCACAACAAGTGCTCATGGAGGAGTGGATGATGTGAATTTGGCGGCTCACATAGTCTTGAATCTCATCAAAAAGGGTGATAGATTCATTTTTTCCCTTCAAAAAACATAGCAGATTTTTTTTCCCATTTGTGTCTATATTTAGAGGGTTATTCAATAGATCTCAAGTCTTAGTTTAAATCAAGCCATGTGTATGTGTGTGTGTGTGTTGGGGAGATATTCTACTGGATCTGAGCTTAAATGTGCTGGTGAAAACAGGAAGAGTGGAGGAGCAGCCTCTTTCCTTTCTTTTTGAAGAGGAGGAGTTCTGAGGAGAGTCAGTGAGATGTAAAATGAAGGTCTGGATATTTGGCCATGGAAATAGCCCTGCTGCTTGGGCTTGTCCCAGTGTTCACAAGGCATAAAAAAAGAAAGAAACAGAAAAGTGTTGATATGTTCCCCAAATGGTACTTAGCTCTCAGATCAAGGATGCTTGGGTCTGGATCTAACTATGTCATAATGTGTCATAATGTGAAAACGAAAGTTGTTGTCCTTCTCTGGGCCTTAGTACAATCATTATTTTAAAGTGAGGAGGAAGGATTATGATTTTATCTCTGAGGTTCCTTCCAACAGTGTCCCAGGGTCTAAAAGAGGCCAGGCCCCTGATAACGAGAGGTGATGACTGAACCAGTGGCTTATGTCAATGACACGACCCAGAGAAAACGCTGGCTGTAAAAGGATGGCATTTGAACAGTACACACTGATGGAGGTAATTTTATTTTGAAAAGTCTGTAAAGATGTGCCTGATCCAGAAACCAAAAATTAGAAGATTGACACCTGGACCCAAGGGAGCATCAAGATGACCCACCCATGAATGAATCAGATTCAGCGGCAAAGAGTGCTGTTGGTTAAACGTGCCCATTCTTACCCTTTAAAAAAAATTTTTTTTTATTGAGACATAATTGACATATTAGTTTCAGGTGTACAATTTGATGATTTGATACTTGCATATTTTGCAAAATGATCAGCACAATAAACTTAGTTAACACCCGTTACCATATATAGTTACAAAACTTTTTTTTCCTGTGATGAGAACTTTCAAGATCTACTCTCTTAGCAACTTTCAAATACAGTATTATTAACTGTCACCATGCTGTACATTACATTCGCATGACTTATTTATTTTATAATTGGAAATTTGTACCTTTCGACCCCTCTTCATTATTTCACCCACCCCCATTGCAGATATTATGTTAGAAAGTGAGTGTAGGCAACTAGTCAGGCCAGAAGAATAAGTCATGGGTTGATTCTGTACTCAATTGCTGATCTCTTTTACCAACCTTTAGTCTCAAGCAAACATTAATTGAACACTCATATATTCAAGATATAAGGGTAAATACCTGATCTCAAAGAATTTAACATATGGTAGACAAAGTCTCTTAAGTACTACAGCAACTACAATACATATGAAGGATAAGGACCACAGAAGAAGAAAGGACAGACTTAGGCCACCAGAACAGCATCACAAAGTAAAATTCTATAGCTGTTTGAGGTGAGAGAGATGAATTCCAGGGGAAGTGAACAGTGAAAATCTGAATAAGAGATTCTTCTAGCAGGTTTTAAGATTGAGAAACATTTTAAAATAGAGGAGATAGGGAAAAGGAATGAGGAAGAGGGAGACCGACTAAAAGCAACAGGCTGGGGGAGCATGAGAGGAAACATCAGGATGGCTGCTCTTCAGGGCTTAGGTGAATGAACAACTCTGGGCTCACAAGTCATTATTAAATGAAATCTATCTGACTTCGAAGACAATACGTGTGGCTAACACTGGGTTTGAATCCTTATACAACATGTTTTAGCTCTTTGATCTTGGGGAAGTTATGCCAACATCATTTTATTCATTTGAAAAATAGTAATTTTATTATTCAAGGACTTTTGATAATATGAAAAAACAAAATAAGTACTTACGAAAGGATAGTTATTAGCATATATCATGCCATCGTTTGGTTATACATATTCTCATCATGTAAAGGAAGCAACACCAAACTTGCTCACCTTATTTCAAATAAGTATAAATCTAGAAGACCTGAAAGCAACATAGTAGTGAAATCCACAAGAAAAAAAAAAGCCAGGGGCAGTAGGGAGTAAATAGCAATAGAAACAGAAGTAAGGTCAAATAGGAGAATAAAAACAGTTGTATTAGGCAGGTATGTAAATAGCTTCAAATTTCACGCGGGCTAATTAGAGTGCTTGTGGATAAATGAGATGTACAAGAAATAAATTCCAAATATTCTTTCTTTGTTTAAGTAATGAAAAATTAAGCTGTTTGATTGGCTACTTTAAACAGGAAGAGGAATCCGGAAAAGCGAAATGTCCATTTTCATTCTGGATTAATGATTCACTACCCAAGTGTGAAATTAGATAAATACACACTCCTTCATGCAGAGCTAAAATTTGAAATGCCCAGGGATTTTTGACAGTGTGACACAGTGTCTCTCTTTTCCCTTTCTGATTATTTTCCATAATTTGAAGAATGGTGTCAAAATGTTTGTCACTATGACAGAGAAAAAGAGAGAAAAGAGAAAGGTCTTATTATTCATCAAAATCATACTGCAAATTAATTCCAAAGCTCTTTGCTTCCTTGATAAAGCAGATGAAAAATAAAAATGTGCTTTCGTGTAAAGCAAGATGACCTTCTGTTTTAGTGATTCTTGAAAAGATTTCACATAAGCCTCTCTTAGAAAGATTTATCCTTATTCACTGACTCATCTCTACTTTTTCTAGCACTGTTCAGTGGAAATTGCAGGAACCGATTCAAAGAAAAAAGAAATAGGAACATAATAAGCACTGGGTTCTCAAGAAACTTTTTAATTAAAAACTCTATTTGCCAAATATTTGTCATAGAGAACAACGGTACAATTAATGATCTGATTTTATGCACGTTTACTATAATTTGTTTCGTCAAAGAACTTCTTACTAACCCCTTTCACAGTTTTGATATGAACTAGGAAGTTCTGCCACATTGAAGATATTCTCAGAGAAAAGCAAGCAAGCAATGACACTGTCAGATCAATCATGAATCAGAAAGATGCTTTGTTTCTGCTATGCAGGGATTTTATGATGCTCTTGAACATTTTCATATGCCTTGGGAGGGATGTAATGTAACAATCCCAGAACATGTAGTATTCAGAAAAAAAAACAAACAAAATCCGGTATATCAAGGGGCCACAACTTAATCTTGTGTGCATAGCAGCCTTCTGGCTTATATTATGCAGTGACACAAAATCCTACATGCTCAATCTAAGAAACGTGGTGAGGAATCCCTACCCTGGATACAGAATCAAATCCTGTGAGATATGCTGGAATTCAATAATAAACATTTGCAGACCTTGTTGATTCAATATTCAATTTGATGCATTTGGATAAATCCAACATTGCCCAGCTGTTTCCCAACAAGGTCGCTAGGGAAGCAAAGTAGCGCTGGAGGAGGCCCAACAAAGAGCTGACATTTCAGCAAATTTGAAGGGCACGCTAGATGACCCAGAAAATGCCACTCCCGTAAACACAAGGACAGACATCTCCAGGTCAGAGGGAGTATTCTGGCATCTGAAAAGCACATAGGCACAACTGGCCTCTTCTGCGCTCCCAACAGGGGAAATACACTGGGAAGCAGTCCAACTGGGTTGAAAAGGTTGGTAGAAAACCTTGATTTTTATAGCTCACCATTTTAAAAGGTCAAAATGCATCACTTATTGAATTTTCAACTTCTAAGAAGGAATTTTTCTCAAGAGAAAGCTGTCAGCTCATGTATCATATTTCAAAGGTGTCAGAAAATACATGTTTGTCTTGACTGCAGTCCTCATCAGGACTGGTGTGAATGCCATAATTTTCATTTTTCTTATGGGAAATGAAGGAGGTGAGGAATAACAAGTAAAGTGACGTTGAGTATTTTTTGAGTTGCTATGAGATTATATTCTTGTTTCTACCCCTTGTTACTGACCCAGTATAACCCTTAAACGCAAATGCACACATCTCTACATAATAATCATCTTGGAACAACATGATTTAGATGTCACATTTCAAAAGCCCCTTTTCTTTCTCTGGATCAATTTTGACTACTACACTTAGATAAAGGAGAAGTCAGTGGCTCATTCAAAAATGAACCAGTAAGAAACAGACTTATTTGATATCCCTACAGGCAAACCTCCAGATAAAGAAAGTATCAGATGGTAAGGCTGGTAACACTTCCTTTTCTTGCTCCTCTGGTGGCTGAGTGACAATATCAATTCCCCCTTAGAGGACAGTAAAATAAGATGGTTCACAGCATTTAGTGCTCATATCCTGGAGCAAAAAGAGTGTGGAGAAGCTGACAAAGACATCTCACCCTCAGTCATGCCTTATGCTGAATAGAAATCCTTACAGCCTCTGGGTTCCTATGAAAGCTATTATTTCCATTCTGTGGAGAAGAGTTGGCTGGCAGAAGAGTTCAGTTACACAAATGATTGAAGATATTTAAAAAGCTCTGGCTAGACTCAGTCTAGCAATCAGTGTCTTCAGGTTTGGATTTTGGGTGAGGCAAATATTATTTTAAAAAGAATGAAATACTGCCATTTGCACCAACGTGGATGGACCTAGAGAATTTTATGCTTAGTGAAATAAGTCAAAGACAAATACTCTATGATATCACTTATATATGGAATCTAAAAAATAATACAACTGAATGTATATGCAAAACAGAAACAGACTCACAGATATAGAAAACAAACTTGTGCTTATCAAAGTGGGGGACGAAAAGGGGGAGGGACAGATTAGGGGTATGGGATTAACAGATATAAATTACTATATATAAAAGAGATAAGCAACAAGGATATACTGTATAGCACAGCGAATTATACCCATTATCTTGTAATAACCTTTAATGGAGTATAATCTGCAAAAATACTGAATCACTATGCTGTACACCTGAAACTAACATAATATTGTAAATCAACTGTACTTCAATTTTAAAAAGTTACTGCTCTCCTCCAGTGGATTTTATTTTAATACCAACTAATAAAATATCATATGCAGAAATTATACATTTTACTATTTGTCACGATAAATCATTTACACAGTGTCAACTCAGCAGAGAGAGGAAAATTAGGGCATGTAAGACAGCACATTGCAGAACTGTTCAACGTGGAAAATATATACCTGACAATTTTTAGCATTTTTTAAAGAAAGACCTCTTTTAAAAGACAGTTGTTATGGCACATTTAATTAAAATACTGCATTTGTTTGTATATCTTGCAGTCAAATCATGTTGCAAGTACATATCTGTATATAGTTCACTAGGTACCATTTTAAAATACATACGGTGAAGGTTTGTCTTGTCAATGGAGTAAATGACTAGCCAACTGGTCATTCTCCCAATATTGATATGGGCAGCTGTTCAACTCTACTGACTGATGTTCTATACTTTATGAATAAAATGATAATTTCTGGATTCTTGTATTTGAGTTCATTTTGTCTTTTTGGTCACTGCACAGCTATCCACTATTGGCAGAATCCTGTATATTAAATTACATCATATTCATCTGCCAATCGTCTGTGCCTTAAAAAGGAAAAAAAAAATTGTTTATTATCTAGTCTACTGAAATATATAGTGTCAATCTCCTAGGCTGCCTTCTAGGAATGAAGTCACTTACTTAATGAATTGATGAATTGGTTCCCCAACCCTGCCCTCTGTTGATGCTATTGTGGCCCATTTTTCTCTCTCATCTCCAGAGGGAATAAGTCTCAGTTTGGATCCAATTTTCACTCCTCTCCAGCCCCCAATAAAGGACTGTTTGGACTCTGAGTGTGTGTGTGTGTGTGTGTGTGTGTGTGTTTGTTGGGGTTGACTTCTATTGAAGATGAGAGATCAGGAGGTAAGGTACATAAATCTTCCCTTTCTTTTCTCAGAGTGAGGCATCTTATACAAACAGGTATGAGGGATGTACCCCAAGGAAAGACTTCTACTTACCACAGATTAAAGTCCCACTGGAAAATAATGACCTAGGAATTTAGAAGAGTGCCTCAAGCCAAACAGGCATAGGAATCACTTTGGGACTTGTTCAGTTCTGGTCCTCAGACAAGACTTTGAGTAGCAAGGTAACAGACCATATGTGTTCCTTAAAAAAATGTGCAAGTTTAAGATTAACATATACACACTACTATATATGAAATAGATAAACAACAAGGACCTGTATAGCACAGGGAACTATATTTAATATCTTGTAATACCTATAGTGAAAAAGAATCTGAAAAAGAATAGATATACATATATGTATAAATGAATCACTTTGCTGTACATCTGAAACTAACATAATATTGTAAATGAACTATACTTCAATTAAACGTTAAATTTTTTTTAAATGTGCAATTATTCTTAGATTTCAGAATTAAGCAATCATCCTATTTGAAAGAGTCCTAAAGAGGATTCTATAAAATCTAGTTAAATTTGGTTTACAAAAAAAGGTTTTGGTTATCACAAAATTTTAGGAAATGTTCATTATTTTCTCCTCTTGGAGATTTCAAATACAGTATTAATATACAAAGGATATAAGAAATCCTACCATAAAGAAATCTCTTTACATTTGTTCAATCCGATATTTCCTGCACTTATTTGGTAAACAAAACATTTTTTAGAGATAACATCTGTAACGGTGAAGAAGCAGTTCTCCATGGAACACACTTTAGAAATGCTGTTTAGAACTGATACTCATTTTTGTACTGTTTTGTTTTTCAAATTCCCTAGATTATGGGGGTTCAGGAGCAGGTGCACAGCATGCTATAGGAAAAACAACATAGAATTTAGAAAGGCAGACCTGCGTTTGAGCTACACTTTGGGACCCAAAGGCAATGGTCCCTGTTGCTGTGCTTGGCATGGACTGTGTGAAAACAGCCAGCAAAATCTACCATGCTCAGTTGTAGGATATTTGAACCTAGACCTGGAAAATAAGAATTTTAGCCAAGACTATGAGAGACTGCTGACCACAGGCCTTGTCTCCACATTCTTGCACTGAGCGGGGAAGACCACCAAAAAATGTCTGGCCACATTTTTTTTTTTTTTTTTGGGCCACATTTTTTGATGACACTAGTAAGTGAGGTCTCAGAGCTAGATTTTGTGCAATTTAGAAAATATATACATTGACACAAATATTATATGTATATGAATGAAACGTAATAATTTTGGTGCATTATTTTTTTTTTTTTTTTTTTTTTTTTAATTTATTTATTTATTATTTATGGGTGTGTTGGGTCTTCGTTTCTGTGCGAGGGCTTTCTCTAGTTGCGGCAAGTGGGGACCACTCTTCATCGCGGTGCGCGGGCCTCTCATTATCGCGGCCTCTCTTGTTGCGGAGCACAGGCTCCAGACGCGCAGGCTCAGTAATTGTGGCTCACGGGCCTAGTTGCTCCGCGGCATATGGGATCTTCCCAGACCGGGGCTCGAACCCGTGTCCCTGCATTGGCAGGCAGCTTCTCAACCACTGCGCCACCAGGGAAGCCCTGGTGCATTATTTTTGAAGAGTTTATACTTGTTATATTTAAAACACATGTGTAAAGCAAAGCTTTTATTAAATACAATAACAAAACAGCACTAGTATTAAAGGAGGGGCAGGAAGGACCTAAAGAGAGAGTGAACAATGGAATACAAACAAAGTACTGAAACACAGAAGAACAGTTACAAATTGGCTTGGGTCCAAAAAGGAGAGACGAGAATAGGGATCCTGATGCCAATTAGAAACATGCCACATGAACTCCTGTCCTCCTGCATCTTTCATACTCTCCCACATTTTCTTGTGAAATATCATCTTCAGGCTATTTCTGAGAATTTGGGCTAGACCAGAGAGGCACCAAGTGTCAAACATGGCTCCTGCCTATGTGTCACTGTATTATAAGATACTTTCACTAGGGACTCATCATTACTGTAATAAAAATATTATTAATGAAACTACGCTGGAATTCTCACAGTTGTACCTAGTATTGACATTTTGCCTGTGAATATATTTATTATTATCATTACCCTGCAGAAACTATTTTTGCAATATATAGCATTTCTAATATGTTAAGGTACAATAAAATTGTCTTTGATGCCTAGCTAACATATTTAGAGTTTCGACTATTTTTGACATTTATTATTGATTTCCAATGAAAACAGGTATGAAACAAAAAAAAGTAAATTTAAATTTCAATGTTAAACATTAATACTGTGGAGATGATTACATTTGCTATATTATTCACATCTACATTTTATAGAAATCAAAAAGGAATAGTCAAGGTGGCGGTAATCACTTAAAATTTTTAAAAAATCTGAAAAATGTCATTATCATTTTTCGGCAAATAATACCTGTACTTAACCCTATTAACTCTGATGGATGATGATGCAACTGTTCCAATATTACTCAGAGCCTATGGATTTGCATGCTCTGAGACCAAATATATACATCAGTTTTCACTGCTTGATAGTGTTAGTTACTGTATATTAACGTTTTTCATATATTATGTGAAACCAGCATGGGAGACATTCATCAGAATAAAATGTAGTTACTTCCAGAGAGACTCATCCAGGCTATATGGTAAACTGTACCAAAGTTGCTTTCTCTAGTACATGTGTTTTTACATATAGCTTAGATTGATCTTTGGGAATGTTAACATTTGCATTCAGTTAAGAAATATTTATTGGCCAACTGTGTACCAGGCAATGCATTAGTCACTGGGGATAAATCAGTGAATATTTAAAAAGACAACATTCCTATTCTCATTGAATTTACATTCCAGCATGAGTGGGGGGTAGGAGAGATGGTGAGGGAGACAATACAAAATACAACAAATAAACAAAATAATTTCAAACAATGTCAAATGTGACAAGATAAAACGGGGTGATGTAAAGAGAACGATTGGGGGGGTTACTGTGAGATTCAGAAAGGTCTTACTGAAGAAAATAAATTTAAGCTGCAATCTGAAAAATGAGGATAAGTCAATAATTGGAAGAAACAAAAGAAGAACATTCTAATTGACATGTTAACACAATTTAAAAGTCCCTATGAAAGAAGACATTTGGTTTCTTTCAGGAACAGAAAGAAGACCAGGAGACTGGAGCATGATGAGTGAGTGATGGAAAGGTGTGAGGAGAGGTATGGAACAGGGGGACACCAAGGTGGAAAGGTGTGGGATTGGTCTGTCCTGGAGCAGAGGACATGGTTTAGCATTGCTGGTGCACGATGATAACAAAAAGTAGATGGACTTTTAGTTGGTTTCATTATTAAGTTATCTACAGACAGTACAGCCCCTGCTGCCTGCACCTGGCAGGGGCAGGGACGGGGGGTGGGGGGACTGGATTGCCTCCCCTTACACAGTCACATATACACATAAACATCACCCTCGGTAAACTACTACTGACCTAGGTGTGATCCCAATCACTTATAGAGTAGAGGTGCTAAGTCTTGGCTTAGGGATTAGGGCTGGTCTATATTTGTGTTTTATTTGGCTTGCATAGTATTTTGGAAAATAAATGTAAATGCTTTTCAATATTCAAAGATTAGGAGATTTTACATAAAACTGTGGATTTAAAGTTCCTCTTCAAAAATCAGATCATCTGGCAACAATGACTCCACTTTTATCCACAAAAATCATGCCATTTAGATAGGGAAGTCGCATTCCACTTTGCCACAGTACCTACTATCCCATAGTGTCTCAGTTGCAATCTACTTCACTCATTTACACCTCCTTCTTGGCACTATAGGCTCTTGGTTTTGCCATCCCACAGAGAAAGCATGAGACATGTTTGTTCAATGTATGTTTACACCGGGGAACCGATTTTTATTTAATCAGTCTGGTTGCTGTGAGGAGGATAGATTCTTTATATATGGGCAAGGGTGAGACTAAAAAAACCAGTTAGGAAAACAGTAGAATATCCAAAGGAAATAAAATGGTAGCTTGGAGGAGAGTATAAGCAATGGGGATGAAGAAGAGTGGATGAGACAAAAAATAGGAGTTTCTGGGGGATTTGATGGGAGTGGGGTGTAAATAAGGGAAAAAGTTGAAGGATGAAATATGACTCTAATTTCTGACTTGCAAATGTTTCGGCCTGAAAATATTGGTTAATGTGGGCGGAAATAAAAGAAGCTTAGAAATCAGTTAAAGCTAAAATGGGTTCTGTTTGATTTTTTGGAACTAGTCATGAAGAGCAAGGAATTTGTTTAATGTTTTTAATTGAAAAGACTCAATACCTAAATATCTAACATGCTTCTTTTATTTCCAATACTGACTCTTAATTGCATAATATCAATCATTTTCCTTTTCCAGCCTTGATTCCTCTTTTTCTTCATAACCAGAAGATCTAGTTTCTCATGATACTGCATCCCTTTTATACTTATGGTTAGAAGTGTATCTTTTAGGATACAATGTATAATTACACTGTAAATACGTTAATGAGGCTTGATGTCGGGTACACATTATTGAATTCTTTTCCTTTAGTTTTATAGATAGTCATAGTGTTGGACTATTATTTGCTTAATGCAATCATCTCAGAGGAATTGCTGATAAAAATGTGTTCTCACATAACACTATTTAATAGTGTTAACTATCTACTTAATTACTGCATCTAAATAAGTCAAACATGTTGAGATATCAAGGATTTTGTGAAGATCTTATGTGCTGCCATGATTTTGAGAGGCTGTGGACTCCAGAAAGAAGGTCTTGAGGATTCAGGGTCAAATGTCCCGAGGAAAGAATAATTCTTAAGTCTCTTATAAAGATTCAAATTCCAAATTCATGAAGGAAAGTCCACAGGTTTAAATAATTAGCAGCACAACTACTGGTGGAAAATTCTACATAGATTAGAGGAGGGGGAAGGGTGATAGGCAGGTAGGATAACGAGAGAAGATATGGCAGGCATTATGTTCCACTTGATGGAGGGAAAAGAAGATTTGAGCCAAAAAGGACTGGGTTTAAACCTTCACTCTGCCACTTACAATTTGTGTGACCTTTAGGTAAGTTACATAAGGTTTCTGATTCTCACTTTCTTTTTTTTTTTTATTGTTTACTGAAGTAAAATTGAATTACAATGTTAATTACTGCTGTACAGCAAAGTGACTCAGCTTTATATATATACACACACACACACACACACACACACACACACACACACACACACACACACACTTCTTTTTCATATTCTTTTCCATTATAGTTTATCACAGGATATTGAATATAGTTCCCTGTGCTATAGTAGGACCTTGTTGTCTTGTTGTTTATCCTTTCTATATATACCACTTTGCTTCTGCTAATCCCAAACTCCCAGTCCTACCCTCTCCCACCCGCCTCCCCGTTGCCAACCACCAGTCTATTCTCTATGTCCCTGATTTTGTTTCTGTTTCACAGATAGGTTCATTTGTGTCATATTTTAGATTCCACATATAAGTTCTCAGTTTCTTTATCTACATAATGTGGATAGTAAAAATTACCTCATTGAGTTGCTATTAGAGACACATGAATAAGTATAGAAGTAGATTCTAAACAATAATAAATAATAATAATATTGTTGCTAATACTAATTGACTGCCCTATTATGTGACAGATGCTGTTTTAAATGCATTTTATTTGGAAAGTTTCTTATTCTGCACATCAACCGAGTAAAAATATGAACTACTATTGGCCCATTGAACAGATAAGGAAACTCAAGCACGGATGGGTTATATAACTTGCCCAAGGTCACAGGTTACTAAGTAGAAGAATCAGGGTTGAGACTGAGCTTTTGTGGTTCCAGCTTATATTTTGAGGTAGGCTGGCATAATTCTTCTTTCCTAGGGTTTCTGCCCCTTTACTTCTGTCCCATCCTTCCCAAAGCAGTGGTTTAAGCAATTGCCAGAACTTGCACATTGTCATGTACAGACCATTTGACTATCGTTGCTAATTCCATCACATAGGATATACCTTCCACTTTGTAAAAAAAGATAATATATCAGCATATATATTATTTTGTAAATTATTACTTAATCAGAATGACATATTTGTGAACTCCCTGAAAAAGTAATGTGAACTTACTGAGTGATAACTTTTTAGAGTTGGAAAGAACCCTGGCAATCAGCTAAATCCAGCTATTACTTAATGCAGATGAGAAAAGCAAGATAGAAAGCTGTAAAATGGCCCGTCCATGTCCATACAACTAATAGAAAAGAATAATTTACTCCCCATACATTCATCCTATTAGTTTTAATATTTTCAATGCATTAAGCATTTGTCAAGACTGACACAATTTCAAATCATATTATATGTAACAAAGGAATCAATAAGTCAAGATCATGTGCCTTTAGTATATTAAAAAAGAAGAGGTTCAAGCATCCTCTGGCTGGCAAAATAACCCATTTTCCCCACATCTGCCACATTTTAATGATGAATCTGATGGCAATGTTCATTTTGTAGCTTAAAATCATGGAGGACTAGTGTTGTGGTTATATTACATTTCAATTTGTATTTTTACCCTTATTTTCATTTGTTAACTCAGTCTCTCTGTGTTGTTGGAATGTGAATGCTTATTGAGTACTTAAATTCAAGGCTATTACTGGTTGTATTTCTGTTACCTTGCTTATTCTTAAGTCACATTTCTAATACTGCATGTTTTATTTTATCAATAATTTGTCCCTTTTATGCATGCTTTAAACATAAAATCATGAAAATATACCTTTCCCAGGCTGAACTGAATGGTTACAAACATAACTGGATGTGTACCAATCCAAGTTTTTCTTATACTATGTTTACCTAAGAGGCTAAACAGCTGCCTCTCAAGCAAACAGTGTAATCTTTACCATCCTGACACCAGAGAATTATATTCTTTTATAGAGAACTGTAATAGGTACTAAATGTCAAAAATGCACTTCAACCCCCTTAAAAATTCAACTTCAACCCCCTTAAAAATTCAACTTCAACTAAAATAACTAAGAAACCTAGTATTAAGATTTTCTTATGTCTCTTAGAGTAAAATTACTCATGATTCTAGCCAGGATATCTGCCAGGAAACTTAACTTGGAATTTCTAAGATATCTTCACTTTAAGCACTCCCTTAAAAAGCTTATTTAAATGAATTCCTTTATGATTAAAAACCTATTTCCTCTCCCTTATAATTTAAATAATTGTAAGCCATAGTATTGGCTACTATGGCCATGCAGACATTGATTTGTGCTGGTATTGCTATATTTCAGTTTTCAAACATGTGCTGTTTTCTAATATGCTTTATTTTCAGTCATTTCAGTCGCATTACTTTCTGGTGTAAAAGCCAGAATACATTATTGGCATCCATGCATTCTAAGGAGATGCAATTGATTCCTAGGATAAAAGAGCCTCTTTTCAAAACATTTTAGTATAAGCAGGTATTATGATCCACATTCTTTAGGACAGATGAAACCAATGAAAGTACAGATTTAGATGTACGTCTCAAATGCCGCAGTGCTGGTTTCCCAGCACTGGAAAATGCATAGACAATGAAATGCAAATAAATACAGCATTTAGGGCTGCCACTACAGAGACAGGTGTGGGAAGATGGCCAAGTTTTCTTAACTCGAGCTTTTAACTTTGCCTCCGTTAGCCAACTGAATGTTCTTGGAAGAGCATCTTGTATATGGTGAGATAGTATTTAATCAGGAAGAACAGCTTAACATTCAGACCCTGCAGGCTCTCTGACCGTCTTTTTTGGAACAGTCTCTGAAGGCCAGGCGCTCTTTAATTGTGAACAACTAAACACTAGTCTAGATCGTGTGAACAATTCAATAGATGAAATGAGACAGAAGTTTTCTCTGCAGGTGGGTTAACAGCTGCTGCCAAATACCTCTCCATCCTCACGTCTTGAAGCAAGCCTTACAGCAGAGAGGTGGAATTATTTTTCTGTGATGAAGCCTCAAGAGCTGAAAAGTTGTTTCTCATGAAAAATGTGATTGATGCCGAAGGCTGGCCCTTTTATTCTCTAACAGACAAAGCTTTTGATCCATTGAAACAATACTGTTTCATTTTATAATATATATTTAAGTGATCTCCCATTTTATTTTTCTGAAGTTGAAATCATTGGAAAAATTAGCCTTCTAAATTTAATTGCCTATAATTTTGCTATCAAGACAGCCCATCAAAGTGCTCTACAAACAGAGGAGTGATTGAAAATGAGAGACAAGTGTCTAGCTATCTGCAAAACTAATTGGAGCACTAAATTAGAATCACCCTGTTTTGCTTTGCCTAGATCTCCTTCATTTGCATCTTGTGTACATACCACCCCCAAAATGCATCTTTCTTTCCCACATTTCTCTAACATTATGTAAAATGATGATGCCAGAATACATCTCCAGGGCTGAGCCTGCAATCAGTTTGATTTTCAAGAATCAAATCCCAACTGAAGGAAATGAACACAATTCCAGTATGTTGTTGATTTAAAGATCTATAAATATAGTTGACAGGAAGAGAAAAAAGAAAAATGGGAACAAAAAGGTAACCTACAATTAATATATGTATATGTATAGCTGATTCACTTTGTTATACAGCAGAAACTAACAACAATGTAAAGCAATTATACTCCAGTAAAGATGTTAAAAAAAAAAAAAAAAAAGAATGGATTTCAAGGGGAAAAATTCTAATAGTAGATTGAAATATACTTTTGAGTAAAAAAACCTAACCAAAAAACTTCTATAGAATGCAGAGGGGAAATTTTTTTCTTAAAAGAAGCAAAAAGGATGAGAGGGGAAATATACCAGAGAATTTCCCTACGGAAATGTTATTTTATATATGTAAATCTGGGGGTGTATCTGGTTATATTTTCTGAAATTGAAAAATAGTACTTTTAGGAAATATTCAGACAATGATAGGCTATAGGTCTCAGTTCTTATAACCTAGGACTCATAATGATAACAAAAATAGGTATAGAAATTACTCATATATTTAATTTCCCTGAAAAAATATTTTGCTGACCTCACTCGTTTTCAGAAAATGCATTGAATATATTTTTTATTTATTGTACTCCATCACCTTCAAATAGTTGTAATAATTAAAAAATAATAAATTGAGGCATTTTTTAAAGGAAAAAAAAATATGGTTATTTGAGGACAACTTTGTGACTTTCAGAGTCCAATAAAGTGACCGACTCTCCTATTTCTCCTGTTTCAGCCAAAATTAGCCTCCCACCAGCTTTCAGTATAATCACTTGCTCAATTTTCACCTTGCTTTAAAAAGCAATGCTCTTCCTGTTTCAATAGGTGCAACTTCAAATAATGGTGTTAGCATAAGACATTATAACATAGGAGGGATAAAAAAAATGGTATGTTATGTTATATTGTCCTGTGATCCATGTGCCTCTTCTACTCAGGAATTTTATGTCAGCATTGCCCAAGTTGGACTGCTGCAACTTTTGATGTGTGGTCTTCCTAGAGTTGTATTTTTACTAAAATGAGTGATGAGGTACAAAGTAGAGATGAACACACTATAGTAGTTTTCCAAGTAGGGGAATTCTCTTCTCTGAGGTTATAGTTTCATGAGGTTGGTGGGCTGAGCTGATCTATGAGCATGTGTCTAGCTGGGCAACTCTAATTCAGTTTAATTGTTTGCATTACAGGGATCTGTTTTTTTTTTTTTTTTAATGAATCATTGAGAGAATAAAAACCAATGGAGTAATTATGTATTTAGTTCTATTGGGATGTTACTAAAATCAAAGGAAGAAGTTTTGCTGCATCATTTTCTACTTACTCAAATGTTCCATTCACAGAATGTGAAAGTAGTATTGACAATACAAAATGCTAGATGATTCGCAGGACCTTCCTAGAATATTCCTTGCCACATAACAGTAGAAAAAATACATATGAAAAGGAAAAGATTTTAATGCTGATAAAGACACTTTTCTGTATATGTGTTTATTATCTCAGAAAAAAAGTTAAAAACAAAGCAAAAAAAAAAAAAATATATATATATATATAAAACATGCAGGGAGCTGGGAGGCCACTTCCAGAATATTGTGGTACTCCAAACTACCATTTTATACCCATGCTTCGGCTTGCCCTGCTTGCCCCTGCCTGGACTGAATGTACGTGTTACAGTTTGGGTTCTCTGAAAAGCAGATTCTGAGATGCAATTCGCATGCAGGATTCTTCTTGGTTTTAAAACCTATGGAAGGAAGGACTGGGAAGAGGGAAATAGTTTGTGGTTCAGTCCCAGCAAAGTTGTCAGCCAACACCACAGGGATTTCTTTAGTTGCAATGGATCTTCAGAGTTGTCCCGAGCTAAGGGTAGGAGTCTAGGCTTTTAAACCCACACACTGAACAGTTGTCGGCTCTAGGTTATCCCTACAGGAGACACAACTTTAGGCAAGGCAGTTTTTGGTTTTTCTTTATGTTTTTAATTGGAGGTCATTGCAAACAGGACTGTCAGCTGAGGGCCATCCTGCAGAACTCTTAGCAGCGGGGGGAGCAAGTCCTACCTTATTCAAGGGGGTATGAGGAGAGGGGGCGATTCACAGCATTCACTGTATAATGCTCCTCTTTTCTATGAGTTCCCACAGATTTTCTAAGACTCATGTAAAATATTATCATATCTGTGAAGACTTCCCTGATTTCTCATGTAGGATTGGCCATCCCCTATTTATGCAACTGCCGATTTTTTTACAGACATGCCATGAAAGTTCAAATTTTTTATTATCATATTTCTTTGCATACTAGTCTTTACTACTATACTCTAAGCTATTTGAAGATGGGGACCATGTCTTTTTCACCTTGGTGTTTTTACCTAGCACAGGACCAAGCACATAGAAGGATGAGTGGACATACTACAAAAAATAATTCTGAATCATCTAATCCTTACTGAAAAACAATTAAGTTGGGACATTAAGAAGATACCACAGAAGTAATAAAGGGAGAGAGTTTGCCTATTGAAAATGATGTGCATTGAAGAAAACCAGCAGGCCATCCAAGTTACTTTCCAGTAGTGTAAGCACCATATTAAGTAAGATAAAAATCCATTTGATTAAATTGAGCAAAGAGGTGATGAATGCCTCCTATATGTCAGGTAGTGTGGTAAACAGTGTGAAAGAATAAATATTTTAAAAGTGGCACAACAGTGTCTATCTTCTAATCAGAGAAATAAAGCAATGGATAAATTAAGATAGTTTTATAACACTTATAAAAAAATATAAATTTTTCTTGTGGGAAGGGTTTCAAGGAATAAGATATTAGAACCAATTAGAAGGATTAGAAGAAAGTTCATGAAGGCACTAGTGGCATTTGAGCTTGGCCTTGACTTTTCATAAGTAATGTGATCTGTTACAGAGTGTGTGCTAGTTCAGAGTGTGTGCTACTCTGAGAAGCAACATCAAGAGGGAATTAAATGTGCGAGAGATTTATTGGGCAAATGCCTGTGAAGGATAGAGGGAAAGGTAGCAAGAGTAGGTAGAAAGAAGCTCTAGAAAATGATTCAGAGAAGATAGCTATGAAAGGAGAGAGGGTACATCAGAGGATTGAGTAGGAAGAGCTACAAATTGCAGTGAAGCCCTGAGAAAGTCTCAGTCAGGCTGAAAGGGAAGGTTCAGGGCAAAGACTGTTCATTACAGGACAGCTGCAATCAGGCACTGGCTGGGAGCAGCCCAAGAAGAGTATGGCTTGGTTTAAGTGTTGTGCTGGTTCCCAAAGCAGTGACAGCCAGAGAGAACCTCAAGTTCTCTCTTCAAGGGAGATCTGAGAAGTGCATGCCCATGGATGTCACAGGTGGAAAGATAAAACACTTTGGGAAAAGGAACAACATGGCTCAAGACATGGGGACACATAGCTGAAATTTTTGGTTGCAAATATCATCATGACCTGTGAGCCACCACTGGCCTCTATGCTAAGTAGTAGTGGCAAGCAACTTTCGAAGTCCCATTGCTATTTTATTTCCTTGATTTTTTTTGCCAGTTTGTTTATACTTGTTGCTTTTTTTCTCTTGCACTGAAGAAAAAGTCCATGTACCCAACATCCATCAGAATTCCTAATCATGGCTGAAGAAAAGATAATGAAAGGCTAAAGGCACTTTTTTTCCTCACAAATGACATTCGACCACAGTGCCTTATCACTTTCTCATCCCCATAAGCTCATCATGCTGTGTACTTCTCACTAAGAATGTGAGACTCAGCCCATTTCATTGTATGCTCTTTTCCAACAAGAAACATTTTTAGCGCTGAACAAGAATAATTCCAAAGTAGTTCACATATGGATATGTTGGTAGAATATTCGTTGCTGCATTTGTGCTCCAGTGTTTATCAACGTTCTACCGAAAATCAGGTTTTGACAGGTACTTTATGGGTTCAATTGGAAATAGCTTTTTCCCCTGAAAGACAGCAAGAGGCACATGCAAAGGTGTTCTAAATACTCTTTGTAAACATTTTGAAAGTAGCCCTGGTGACACCCTGGCTGTGGCAATCTGATTGAGAGAACAAACTGGGACTCAGTTTTGTTATTTCTTTTGGTTTCCTCTGAAAATGGGCTCTGCACTCTCAAAGCTGTGAAAACTCCCTTTAAAGTGCTATGATTATGGTGTATAATCCTTTTAATGTGCTGTTGGATTCTGTTTGCTAGTATTTTGGTGAGAATTTTTGCATCTATGTTCATCAGTGATATTGGCCTGTAGTTTTCTTTCTTTGTGACATCTTTGTCTGGTTTTGGTATCAGGGTGATGGTGGCCTCATAGAATGAGTTGGGGAGTGTTCCTCCCTCTGCAATATTTTGGAAGAGTTTGAGAAGGATAGGTGTTAGCTCTTCTCTAAATGTTTGATAGAATTCGCCTGTGAAGCCATCTGGTCCTGGGCTTTTGTTTGTTGTAAGATTTTTAATCACAGTTTCAATTTCAGTGCTTGTGATTGGTCTGTTCATATTTTCTATTTCTTCCTGGTTCAGTCTCGGCAGGTTGTGCATTTCTAAGAATCTGTCCATTTCTTCAACAGCACATTAAAAGGATTATACACCATGATCAAGTGGGGTTTATTCCAGGAATGCAAGGATTCTTCAATATACGCAAATCGATCAATGTGATACATCATATTAACAAATTGAAGAAGAAAAACCATATGATCATCTCAATAGATGCAGAGAAAGCTTTTGACAAAATTCAACACCCATTTATGATAAAAGCCCTGCAGAAAGTAGGCATAGAGGGAACTTTCCTCAACATAATAAAGGCCATATATGACAAACCCACAGCCAACATTGTCCTCAATGGTGAAAAACTGAAACCATTTCCACTAAGATCAGGAACAAGACAAGGTTGCCCAGTCTTACCACTATTATTCAACATAGTTTTGGAAGTGTTAGCCACAGCAATCAGAGAAGAAAAAGAAATAAAAGGAATCCAAATCGGAAAAGAAGAAGTAAAGCTGTCACTGTTTGCAGATGACATGATACTATACATAGAGAATTCTAAAGATGCTACCAGAAAACTACTAGAGCTAATCAATGAATTTGGTAAAGTAGCAGGATACAAAATTAATGCAAAGAAATCTCTTGCATTCCTATATACTAAGGATGAAAAATCTGAAAGTGAAATTAAGAAAACACTCCCGTTTACCACTGCAACAAAAAGAATAAAATATCTAGGAATAAACCTACCTAAGGAGACAAAAGACCTGTATGCAGAAAATTATAGGACACTGATGAAAGAAATTAAAGATGATACAAATAGATGGAGAGATATACCATGTTCTTGGATTGGAAGAATCAACATTGTGAAAATGACTCTACTACCCAAAGCAATCTACAGATTCAATGCAATCCCTATCAAACTACCACTGGCATTTTTCACAGAACTAGAACAAAAAATTTCACAATTTGTATGGAGACACAAAAGACCCCGAATAGCCAAAGCAATCTTGAGAACGAAAAATGGAGCTGGAGGAATCAGGCTCCCTGACTTCAGACTATATTACAAAGCTACAGTAATCAAGACAGTTTGGTACTGGCACAAAAACAGAAATATAGATCAATGGAACAGGATAGAAAGCCCAGAGATAAACCCAGGCACATATGGTCAACTTATCTTCAATAAAGGAGGCAAGCATATACAGTGGAGAATAGACAGCCTCTTCAATAAGTGGTGCTGGGAAAATTGGACAGGTACATGTAAAAGTAGGAAATTAGAACACTCTCTGACACCATACACAAAAATAAACTCAAAATGGATTAAAGACCTAAGTGTAAGGCCAGACACTATCAAACTCTTAGAGGAAAACATAGGCAGAACACTCTGTGACATAAATCACAGCAAGATCCTTTTTGACCCAGCCCCTAGAGAAATGGAAATAAAAACATAAATAAACAAATGGGACCTAATGAAACTTAAAAGCTTTTGCACAGCAAAGGAAACCATAAACAAGACCAAAGGACAACCCTCAGAATGGGAGAAAATATTTGCAAATGAAGCAACTGACAAAGGATTAATCTCCAAGATTTACAAGCAGCTCATGCAGCTCAATAACAAAAAAACAAACAACCCAATCCAAAAATGGGCAGAAGACCTAAATAGACATTTCTCCAAAGAAGATATACAGATGGCCAACAGACACATGAAAGAATGCTCAACATCATTAATCATTAGAGAAATGCAAATCAAAACTACAATGAGATATCTTCTCACACCGGTCAGAATGGCCATCATCAAAAAATCTCTAGACAATAAATGCTGGAGAGGGTGTGGAGAAAAGGGAACACTCTTGCACTGTTGGTGGGAATGTAAATTGATACAGCCACTATGGAGAACAGTATGGAGGTTCCTTAAAAAACTAAAAATAGAACTACCATACGACCCAGCAATCCCACTACTGGGCATATACCCTGAGAAAACCATAATTCAAAAAGAGTCATGTACCAAAATGTTCATTGCAGCTCTATTTACAATAGCCAGGACATGGAAGCAACCAAAGTGTCCATCATCAGATGAATGGATAAAGAAGATGTGGCACATATATACAATGGAATATTACTCAGCCATAAAAAGATATGAAATGGAGATATTTGTAATGAGGTGGATGGAGTTAGAGTCTGTCATACAGAGTGAAGTAAGTCAGAAAGAGAAAAACAAATACAGTATGCTAACACATATATATGGAATCTAAGGCAAAAAAAAAAAAAAAAAGGCCCTGAAGAACCTAGTGGCAAGACGGGAATAAAGACACAGACCTACTAGAGAATGGACTTGAGGATATGGGGAGGGGGGAGGGATGAGATGTGACAGGGTGAGAGAGTGTCATGGACATATTACACTACCAAATGTAAAATAGATAGCTAGTGGGAAGCAGCCGCATAACACAGGGAGATCAGCTCGGTACTTTGTGACCACCTAGAGGGGTGGGATAGGGAGGGTGGGAGGGAGGGAGGGAGGGAGATGCAAGAGGGAAGAGATATGGGAACATATGTATATGTATAACTGATTCACTTTGTTATAAAGCAGAAACTAACACACCATTGTAAAGCAATTATACTTCAATAAAGATGTTTAAAAAAAAAAAGTGCTATGATTACCAGTTTTTTTGGTGGAATGAGAGACTTTGTTCCAATAACAACCTCCTAGACTTCGAAAACTAACTTCTGGGCTTGGCCCTCCTGACTTTCTGTCATCACTGGAACATGCTTTGGGAGGGCAGACACACATACCCTTAACATTCTTACTTAATGACTCAGAGACAACGGTACCCCCATCTCTAAAACAAAATCAGTAGGAAGCCTGAACGAAGCAAGTGATTTCTGATGTTTCATTTCATGGTACCAGGTGATGGGTGGCCCAGAGCCTAGGCAAGGGGAAACAGAGGGACAGGTCTTCAGTTCCCTCAGAGGAAAGATGAGCACTGGAGCAGAGAGGTTTACACAGCAGTGTATGATCTGTAAACACCAGGTTCATGAGTTAGGTTCTCACTGAGCATTTCAACATGTCTTCCGAGTTTCCTGATTGGGAAGTCAGGCAGAGATGGACTTATGGTAGACTGGAGATGATGGAGCAGGAAGGCATGTATGAAAGGGCCAAGGTGCTTACCTGTAGAGAATCATTCTTCCCACACAGGCATATTAAAAATACAAAACAATTTATATATTAACACGTGCATGGCAGTAGAGGTAGGAGTGAAAACAGGAGATGGCCCCTTAAACAAATCCCATATATTGTATATTTTTAATTTCTGTCAAGTTTTGCTCTCTTTATGTTTCTGGTTTTGCTTTGAATTTTGTTTTTAGCTATGCTTTTGTGCTGTTCTTTATAATTCTTTATAATAGTTGTTACTTCCAGAACCATTTATTAAAATTATACTTGAGAGTGGAAAAAACTGAAAATATTCAAATACCAGTCCATACCTTGTAATGATGGAGACTGAGAATTCTGCTCTTGTTTTTTTTTTTTTTCCTAGAAAGGAACACTTTTCACTGTTTAAAAGGAAACAGATTTCCCTCTGCTGGGATTTGAACTGAAGACCTTCAGATCCCCAGGTAGTTGCTCCTTCACAGGGCCTCAGAACAGTTTACTTGGAATAAATGAATCTCTGATTAGTCTAATTTATATTAAAAATAGCACGGATGTGT
Source organism: Balaenoptera musculus (assembly GCF_009873245.2). Lineage (NCBI taxonomy): Eukaryota > Metazoa > Chordata > Mammalia > Artiodactyla > Balaenopteridae > Balaenoptera > Balaenoptera musculus. The sequence goes on from NC_045788.1 coordinate 87,790,605, forward strand.
CCTGAATTTCTGGAGAAGGATGAAGCCATATTCATTGTCCATCATATAGGATGAATTTTTTAGGCCTTCAGCCTCAGAGCAAGACCTTTGCTCCCTGAGGGATAAACTCCTGCTACTGTGCAGAGTCTGCTAGGATTTGGGTCAAAATCAACTGTCTATTTTCCTGACTTTAAAATGAGAAGCTTTGATATTGTTTCCATGCTTCTTTGCTCAGCTTTTTCCTGATCCATAAAAATACCTTTGACAGAACAAAGAACTAAAAACTAAATAGATTAAAGTTTGTGAAGACTTCTTATGAAATAGTAATATTTCTCCCTTTTTATTTTTCCTCTTAAAGAGTTGTGCGTATTATTCTGTTTTGCCTTTCTATTCTAACATCTGCTTTTCTTAGTTGCCTCTGCCTTTAGAAATTATCAATATACTGAATGTAGAAAATAAAGGGCTAGGCCACAAAAGACTCAACTTGGATATACTTTGAATACTCAGCCTTCTCTTATTAATCATACACTTACCATTCCATGAATGTAGTTACTCTCTTTGTTGAATGACCTACTACATCACTACCTTTACCACCATTACCACAACCTCCCAAATTTCTCTTATCCTTTGTATATATCTCTTCTCATAATTTTTATCTTGTTCACACTTTTGAACTCTTTAGGCTCTTGCACTAAATTAACAAATTGATTAACTTTCCAATGAAAAGCAAATGCATATCCCTGTCCTTTGCAATTCTCCATTTCTAGCTTTGTATGCACCGCTCTAAAAATAGTTTTAGAATTAAATTAAGAATACTAAAATATTCTTCACTAGCAAAATTCTTTCCTCTCCAACTCTGATATATTACAAGTTAGATACCAAAGAGTGACATTTCTTCTGAAGCAGTGGTCCTTTTTAAGGTTGAACTGAGGTAGGAGATAGATGGGTCCCTGGGCTGGACAGCTAGTGTTTGTCAACTGGAGTAAAACTGAAGCTTTGTTCTCATCCAGACACTCCAAGGACAAAGCTAGTGGCAGAAGCTGAGCTCTGCTGAAGAAAAGAGATATGGTGCCCACTCCTGAGGTCAAGGAAAACTTCCTTGTCTGCACATGCGCAGGAAGTCTCCTTGGGGGTCAAAAAGGGAAGGGGGGGGCGCCACCGCATAATAAGTGAGGACATGCACCCACAGGCTGCTGGGGTGGGATCCATCTTAGCAAAAAAGTTGCGCACGCATCTTGGGGAGGGTCCTGGGACTAGTCAGGTGTAAAAAAAGAAACAAGACAACTGGCCAAATGTAGACAAAGACCCAGAAGGACCGCCCTATATGAGTGATTTAAATCACCTCTTTACTGCGTTCCTCATTCAGGACGCCCGCACTCCTCTTCATTAGAAGGGACACCCATACCCTTTCTCTCTGGTTGTGTGTTTCTACCTAGCTTCTGACTTAAATAAATAAACTGTTTCTCTGTGTGCTCTCCCACATGTTATGCTGTGTCTCTCATAATAAACTTTGTACCTGTTTTTACAGTTTTTGCCTCCTTGAAATATTCTTGCTTTCAAACAGGGTAAAGAGCCAGGGCCACTTTGCTTCTAGCCTCTAGCCCCTGGGGATCTAGTGGTTAGGATTCCTGGTTTTCATCCAGGCTACCCAGGTCTAATTCCTGGGCAGGGAACTAAGATCTCTCTTCAGGACCGCTCACTGCTGTCTCTCCGAGATCAGAACTAGAAAAGGAAGTGGAGGAAATGGCAATGGATTCAGCAGCTCGATAGAGGAACCAAGTGCCAGGAATATTCAGATGAAGGAGAGGTCAGTTGTAGTTGGGAAGATCAAGAAGAGCTTCCTGATGGACCTGCATTTTGGTTTGGTCATTGACGAATGGGTGGTTTAAGTGGTCAGTTCCAGGTTTTGTGAAGCTGCTGACAGGAATGGCACTCTTAGAGAAAAATGGACACAAGGGTAAACAGGGGGAACAAAGCATAGGGTGCAGAATGTTAACCAACAGTCCTGTCAGAATGCCCAGACTAACAAATAAATTCTGGTTGCTATAATCTACAAGTGACTTTTCGAGACTGCAGGCAACTCTTGTCTTAATTTAGGCCTGAGATGGAATTAAAATGCATTTTCTTGGAAACTCGCCATTTCCTTCTTACTTTCTTTAGGGATTTTCTCCTCTTTCCCTTTTAAAAGATGGTTTCCAATACCATTAATTATTCTGAACCTTGACAAATATTACAGTGTAATGTCATTCATCCATTCATTAATTTGGCATGTATGTATTGAGTACCTAATGTTTCTGATATATCTCAATAGAGATAGAGCTAAAGAAATCCTTGAAAAAGAAAAGTATAATTTAAACAAATGTACCTCACTCTATTCTTTATAAAATAAAATAAAGTAATGGTCCTATACTTATATGACAAAACACATAAATGTGTTGTCTCTGAAAAATTTCTTTTATAAAGTTGAAATTATAAACTTTAGTATTTGATAAGTCTATTTCATGTTTCCCAAATAAACCTGGAAGAATTTAGGCAGATTGTTTTATCTTTCTCTTTTCTTTATCAAATAATATTGTTTGCTTTATTTTTTTCTCTTGGGGAAAGATGAAATAAAAGGAAGATGAGGTAAAATTCAAATAATCAGCAACAAAAAGAGAAGATTAAAACGTGAATTATATTTCAATAAAGTTAGTATTAAAACCCCAATACATAATATTACAAAGGTATTTTAGAGCACTAAAAATTATCCTTTTTAGAATAAGAAGAAAATTATATATGCTTCCTTGATATCTAACTTGTTGTATATCATAGTTGCCTTAATTTCCTAAAGAGAACTTGACTTTTGAGGAAAAAAACATTTATAAATTTCTTCTCATAAAACTATGGAAAGATGTTACTTTGGTATATTAGAAAAGTGTTTATAATTCTAAGCTGGAAGGAATTGAACTTATTCTACTTGTAACATACAGTTTGGCAATTGGCCATGGCAGCGTATAAATGAAATGAAAGCACTTAGATTGTTCCTGTTTTCTGAGTGAGCAGCCTTCCTACCCCAGGAAGACTGATCTCAGCAATAGCACTGTAACTTCCTACTAGTTACACATTGTTGGATTCCTGTGTCTAGAATTTACTACTTGAGATAATTAGAGATAGAAAATACCTATTTCTTAGGATGGCTGTGAGGATTTTGTGTTTATGTATCAGCAAGATGGTAGGTGGAATAAAAAATGGATTCAGTCTTTACCTACCCCATCATCACCTGCAACCCCGGGACTCTTACACATTCCCCCACAGGAAAAGACATGATTGATCCAAAAGGGGTGAGTAAAATTTAAAATCAGGATGGGTTCTGACTGTATTCATCAAAAACCAGGAATCATAAAAGACAAAGAAGGGCTGTGGAAATGGGTCAGGTGAAAGGAGACTAAAGCGACACGACACCTAAGTGCAATACCTGTTGCTAGACCAAATCTTGTACTAGAGGGAAAAACATTCCTATAAAATGGTATCATTGGTTCAAATGACAAAATTGGAAAGCAAATTCTAGATTAAAGTAGGGCATCATTATTGAATATATTAGAGGTAGAGATAACTGTACGGTGGCTTTTTAAAAAAAGAATATAACTATTCTTAGGAAATACACACTGAAATGTTTAGGAGCAAGCAACCATAATGTATGTAATTTAACCTCAAATGATTCAGGAAAAAATGTTTGCATGTGTGTGTGTGTAAGCAAAAGAGAAAAAGCAAGAGCAAATAGAGAGGGAAAGAATAAATAATAATCTGGGTAAAGAATAATAATTTTTTTACACCTTCTTGCAACTCTTCTGTAACTTTGAAATTATTTACAAATAAAAATTAAAATAAAAACAGAAATTAATTTCCAGGAGACATGCACTAAAAATATACTAAAGGAATTCTTTCAAAAGAAAAAAAATATTATTCGAGATGAAACCACAGAAGAAACTTTTTCCAGATGAAAATACAGAAATGCAGGAAAGAATGAAGAGCAAGAGAAAGAGTAAATGTGTGGGTAAATATAAATGACTGCTAGCTGTATCAAACAAAGTAATATAGTCCAGATTATTTCAAAGTATATGTAGAATTAAAACACAGGAGAATAATAACACAAAATGTGGAAAGGAATAAAAGTAAAAATTTTCTAAGATTGTTTCACTTTGATACATGAAGTGGTAAAGGTAATAATTCATACAGAATCTATTATGTCAAGAATGAATATTATAATCTTTGGTTACCAACAATAGATGAATAAAATAATATGTAACTAACAAGTTAACAGGAGAGGCAATTAGAATGATAAAACCACTTGCTTACTCTGAAATAAGGCAAAAAAAGAGATTAAAAGAACAGGTGTATCAAATATAAAACAAACAGCAAAGTGGTAGATGTAAACCTCTAACATCAGTAGTTACACTAAATGAAGTTAAACATGTTAATTTTTCCTTAGATCTATTAATATGGTGCATCCTATTTACAGATTTTTCTAATATTGAAACATCCTTCCAGTCCTGGCTTAAACCTTAGTAGGTCATAGTGTATTATTTTCTTAACTGTAGTGTTAGGGTCTTTTCACCAATATTTTAGTTAACATTTTCATCAGTTACAATTTCTCAATATGCGTTTTTCTATAAATGTTTTTATTTTTCCTTCATCTTTGAAGAGTATTTTTTCTGGGTATAGAATTCTAGGCTGCTACTTCTGTCAGCTAATTGATGATGTCAAATCAAGGTCTTCTCACTTTCATAGTTTTGATTGAGGAGGAGTTGTAATTTTCATTGGGTCTCCTTCGATGGCAATGTGCTTCTCAGCTACCAAGCCATCTTGCATCTCCTACCTCCACTGATTTTACAATTTATTCTCTCTGTTGATTTCTATCAGATACCCTATTATGCACTTCTGGTTTTCTTTGTATTTATTTTGCTTTCGGTTCATAAAATCTCTTGAATCTGTGAATTGAAGTCTTTCATCTCTCATTTAGATAATTCTTCATCACTATCTCTGCAAATATTGTTTTGGCCTGGTTTTGATCTTTTTATTTTGTGACCATATATGAAGTTTCTCATTTTCTGATTTGTCACCTATGGCCTTTCATCAATATTTCATTTTCTTCTTCTTTATGCTTTATTTTGAATATTATATGTATGTACTTTTCTACTTTACTAATACCTTCCTCTGCTATATCTAATAAACTGGTAAAGCCATCTATATATATATATATTTTTTTAGGTTTTAATTCTTTTTTTCTTTTTTAACATCTTTATTGGAGTATAATTGCTTTACAATGGTGTGTTAGTTTCTGCTTTATAACAAAGTGAATCAGTTATACATATACATATGTTCCCATATTTCTTCCCTCTTGTGTCTCCCTCCCTCCCACCCTCCCTATCCCACCCCTCTAGGTGGTCACAAGGCACTGAGCTGATCTCCCTGTGCTATGCGGCTGCTTCCCACTAGCTATCTATTTTAAGTAGTGTATATATGTCCATGCCACTCTCTCATTTTGTCACAGTAAAGCCATCTATTGACTTCATAGTTTCAATTATCACATTTCCTGTTAAGAATTTTCTTTTTTTAAAAATAAAATATAAGCAGCAAGGATTTATTGCATAGCACAGGAAATATAGTCAATATCTTATTACAACCTATAATGGAAAATAATATGAAAAATATATATATAACTGAATCACTTTGCTGTACACCTAAAACTAACACAATATTGTAAATCAACTATATTTTAATTTTTTTTAAAAAAAACATACCAAAGATAGACGAATTAAAAAGTATTTTTTATTCAGTCTTAATTAGGGGGGGCTCTGAACCCTATGTCACCTTTCCTTCTGATCTCTTTCTGCCATATTTCCTCAGCATTTTATTTCCCCTTATTAAGAATTTTCTTTTGATTCTTTTCCATGGATAAAATTCTCCGGTGATATTTTTATCTTATCATTTAAAAAAATTATTAATCAAGGTTTTGTAAAAGTTTGTATCTCATAATTCCAATATCTAGGTCAGTTCTGGGTCTATTTCTACTGTTGTTTAATCTTTTGGTTTTTGGTAATTTTTTTCCTTTCTTCTGGCTTTCCTGTTTTTTGGTTTTTTTAATTAATTAATTAATTTATTTATTTATGGCTGTGTTGGGTCTTTGTTTCTGTGCGAGGGCTTTCTCTAGTTGAGGCAAGTGAGGGCCACTCTTCATCGTGGTGCACGGGCCTCTCACTATCGTGGCCTCTCTTGTTGCGGAGCACAGGATCCAGACGTGCAGGCTCAGCAATTGTGGCTCACGGGCCTAGTCGCTCCATGGCATGTGGGATCTTCCCAGACGAGGGCTCGAACCCGTGTCCCCTGCATTGGCAGGCAGATTCTCAACCACTGTGCCACCAGGGAAGCCCCTAATTTTAACTGAATGCTAGGTGTGCTGTATACAAAATTATGGAGATTCTGTTCAATGATATATTCTTCCAAAGAGGATGTACTTTTATTTTTGACAGATAATTAAAATAGGGGAAATCACAGTAATTTTCATCTGGAATTGAGCTAATTTGAAACTTGAGGACTTTTCTATTTCCTGTTCAACTTATTTCTGTGCTACATCTCTAACTGAAAATTCGGTGCGTTTTCCACAGTACTTCTCCACTGAGGATCCTAAACTCCATTTTTTAGATCTCTCCAGCACTGTAAGATTGTCAATAGCCCTGCTTGGATTCTAGCAACTGTGCTGCCTCTTTCTTCTTTTCTCTTGCCCCATTTACAAACCTCAAATTGCCTTTGAAGGAAAAGCATTAGGTAAGATCAATGTTTTTCCTTTCTCTCCTGAATTTTGGCCCGTCAAGCTTGGCTCATTTGGAAGACCTGAATACCAAAGTTTGTCTCCCTAGTCACATGAATGTATCAAACACTTGGCTCAGTTTTCCAATCTCGCATTTTCTGTTTTCTGCTTAGCTTTTTATTTACCTTTTTGGCTTTACACTATTTATCAGAAAATGCTTTGAGGCAAAACATGATACCTCAATGTGTTTCCCTACTTGTATTAGTTTGTTAGGACTTCTGTAACAAAGTGACACAAATTGGGTAGCCTAAAAAACAAATTTATTGTCTTACAATTTTGGAGACTAGCAGTCCAAAATCAAGGTGTTGGCAGTGTTGGTTCCTTCTGAGAACTGTGAGGAAAGGATTCACTCCAGACCTCTCTCTTAACTTCTGGTTGTCTGCTGGAAATCTTTGATGTTCCTGGTGTGTAAATGTATCACCCTAATCTCTGCCTTCATTTTCACAAGTCATCCTCTTTGTGTGCATCTGTCCCCAAGTTTCCCCTTTTCCAAAAGGACACCAGTCATATTGGTTTAGGGGCCCACCTACTCTAATATGAACTCCTCCTAACAATTACAACTGCAATGACCTTATGTCCAAATAAGGTCATATTCTGATGCACTGAGGGTTAAGATTTTAAAATATGAATGGCGGGGCACCATTCAACTCGTAACACTACACTCAAAGCTCTAGGTTCTTCAAGTCCTATTTGTTCAGGTAGGTCTTCAATATCTTCAAACATATTTTGCATTTTATTCAACTTCTCTAATTGTTTTTGGCAGAATAATTCATCTGATACCAGCTCATCAATAATGTTCATAGGAAGAAGGAACCAAGTTGGCGGAGTAGAAGGACGTGCTCTCACTCCCTCTTGCGAGAACACCAGAATCACAACTAGCTGCTGGACAATCATCGACAGGAAGACACTGGAACTCACCAAAAAAGATACCCCACATCGAAAGACAAAGGAGAAGCCACAATGAGACGGTAGGAGTGGTGCAATCAGAGTAAAATCAAATCCCATAACTGGTGGGTGGGTGACTCACAGACTGGCGAACACTTATACCACAGAAGTCCACCCACTGGAGTGAAGGTTCTGAGCCCCACGTCAGGCTTCCCAACCTGAGGGTCCGGCAACGGAAGGAGGAATTCATAGAGAATCAGACTTTGAAGCCCAGTGGGAATTGATTGCAGGACTTTGACAGGACTGGGGGAAACGGAGACCCCACTCTTGGGGGGGTGCACACAAAATAGTGTGCACATCAGGACCCGGGGAAGGAGCAGTGACCCCGGGGGAGACTGAACCAGACCTACCTGCTAGTGTTGGAAGGTCTCCTGCAGAGGCGGGGGGTGGCTCTGTTTCACCATGGGGACAAGGACATTGGCAGCAGAAGTTCTGGGAAGTACTCCTTGGCATGAGCCCTCCCAGAGTCTGTCATTAGCCCCACCAAAGAGCCCAGGTAGGCTCCAGTGTTGGGTTGCCTCAGGCAAAACAACCAACAGGGAGGGAACCCAGCCCCACCCATCAACAGTCAAGTGGATTAAAGTTTTACTGAGCTCTGACCACCACAACAACAGTCAGCTCTACCCACCACCAGAGCCTCCCATCAAGCCTCTTAGATAGCCTCAACCACCAGAGGGCAGACAGCAGAAGCAAGAAAAACTATAATCCTGCAGCCTGTGGAACAAAAACCACATTCACAGAAAGATAGACAAGATGAAAAGGCAGAAGGGCTATATACCAGATGAAGGAACAAGACAAAACCCCAGAAAAACAACTAAATGAAGTGGAGATAGGCAACCTTCCAGAACAAGAATTCAGAATAATGATAGTGAAGATGATCCAGGACCTCGGAATAAGAATGGAGGCAGAGATCGAGAAGATGCAAGAAATGTTTAACAAACACCTAGAAGAATTAAAGAACAAACAAACAGAGATGAACAATACAATAACTGAAATGAAAACTACACTAGAAGGATCAATAGCAGAATAACTGAGGGAGAAGAACGGATAAGTGACCTGGAAGACAGAATGGTGGAATTCATTGCTGCGGAACAGACTAAAGGAAAAAGAATGAAAAGAAATGAAGACAGCCTAAGAGACCTCTGGGATAACATTAAACACAACAACATTCGCATTACAGGGGTCCGAGAAGGAGAAGAGAGAGAGGAAGGACCAGAGAAAATATTTGAAGAGATTATAATCGAAAACTTCCCTAACATGGGAAAGGAAAGAGCCACCCAAGTCCAGGAACTGCAGCAAGTCCCATACAGAATAAACCCAAGGAGAAACATGCCGAGACACATAGTAATCAAATTGGCAAAAATTAAAGACAAAGAAAAATTATTGAAAGCAGCAAGGGAAAAATGACAAATAACATACAAAGGAACTCCCATAAGGTTAACAGCTGATTTCTCAGCAGAAACTCTACAAGCCAGAAGGGAGTGGCATGATATACTTAAAGTGAGGAAAGGGAAGAACCTACAACCAAGATTACTCTACCTGGCAAGGATCTCATTCAGATTTGATGGAGAAATCAAAAGCTTTACAGACAAGCAAAAGCTAAGAGAATTCAGCACCACCAAACCAGCTCTACAACAAATGCTAAAGGAACTTCTTTAACTGGGAAACACAAGAGAAGAAAAGGACCTACAAAAACAAACACAAAACAGTTAGGAAAATGGTCAAAGGAACATACATATCGATAATTACCTTAAACGTGAATGGATTAAATGCTCCAACCAAAAGACACAGGCTTGCTGAATGGATACAAAGACAAGACCCATATATATGCTGTCTACAAGAGACCCACTTCAGACCTAGGGACACATACAGACTGAAAGTGAGGGGATGGAAAAAGATATTCCATGAAAATGGAAATCAAAAGAAAGCTGGAGTAGCAATACTCATATCAGATAAAATAGAATTTAAAATAAAGAATGTTACAAGAGACAAGGAAGGACACTAAATAATGATCAAGGGATCAATCGAAGAAGAAGATATAATAATTATAAATATATATGCACCCAACATAGGAGCACCTCAATACATAAGGCAACTGCTAACAGCTATAAAAGAGGAAATCGACAGTAACACAATAATAGTGGGGAACTTTAACACCTCACCTACACCAATGGACAGATCATCCAAAATGAAAATAAATAAGGAAACAGAAGCTTTAAATGAAACAATAGACCAGATAGATTTAATTGATATTTATAGGACATTCCATCCAAAAACAGCAGATTACACTTTCTTCTCAAGTGCGCACGGAACATTCTCCAGGATAGATCACATTTTGGGTCACAAATCAAGCCTCAGTAAATTTAAGAAAATTGAAATCATATCAAGCATCTTTTCTGACCACAACATTATGAAATTAGAAATGAATTACAGGGAAAAAAACGTAAAAAACACAAACACATGGAGGCTAAACAATACGTTACTAAATAACCAAGAGATCACTGAAGAAATCAAAGAGGAAATCAAAAAATACCTAGAGACAAATGACAATGAAAACACGATGATCCAAAACCTATGGGATGCAGCAAAAGCAGTTCTAAGAGGGAAGTTTATAGCTATACAATCCTATCTAAAGAAACAAGAAAAATCTCAAGTAAACAATCTAACCTTACACCTAAAGAAACTAGAGAAAGAAAAACAAACAAAACCCAAAGTTAGCAGAAGGAAAGAAATCATAAAGATCAGAGAAGAAATAAATGAAATAGAAACAAAGAAAACAATAGCAAAGATCAATAAAACTAAAAGCTAGTTCTATCAGAAGATAAACAAAATTGATAAGCCATTAGCCAGACTCATCAAGAAAAAGAGGGAGAGGACTCAAATCAATAAAATTAGAAATGAAAAAGGAGAAGTTACAACAGACACTGCAGAAATACAAAACATCCTAAGAGACTACTACAAGCAACTCTATGCCAATAAAATGGACAACCTGGAAGAAATGGACAGATTCTTAGAAAGGTATAACCTTCCAAGACTGAACCAGGAAGAAACAGAAAATATGAAAAGGCCAATCACAAGTAAAGGAATTGAAACTGTGATTAAAAATCTTCCAACAAACAAAAGTCCAGGACCAGATGGCTTCACAGGTGAATTCTATCAAACATTTAGAGAAGAGCTAACACCCATCCTTCTCAAACTCTTCCAAAAAATTGCAGAGGAAGGTACACTCCCAAACTCATTCTATGAGGCCACCATCACCCTGATAACAAAACCAGACAAAGACACTACAAAAAAGAAAATTACAGACCAATATCACTGATGAATATAGATGCAAAAATCCTCAACAAAATACTGGCAAACAGAATCCAACAACACATTAAAAGGATCATACACCACGATCAAGTGGGATTTATCCCAGGGATGCAGGGATTCTTCAACATACGCAAATCAATCAATGTGATAAACCATATTAACAAATTGAAGAATAAAAACCATATGATCATATCAATAGATGCAGAAAAAGCTTTTGACAAAATTCAACACCGATTTATGATAAAAACTCTCCAGAAAGTGGGCATAGAGGGAACATACCTCAACATAATAAAGGCCATATACGACAAACCCACAGCAAACATCATTCTCAATGGTGAAAAACTGGAAGCATTTCCTCTAAGATCAGGAACGAGACAAGGATGTCCACTCTCACCACTATTATTCAACATAGTTTTGGAAGTCCTAGCCACAGCAGTCAGAGAAGAAAAAGAAATAAAAGGAATACAAATTGGAAAAGAAGAAGTAAAACTGTCACTGTTTGCAGATGACATGATACTATACATAGAGTATCCTAAAAATGCCACCAGAAAACTACTAGAGCTAATCAATGAATTTGGTAAAGTTGCAGGATACAAAATTAATGCACAGAAGTCTCTTGCATTCCTATAAACCAATGATGAAAAATCTGAAAGAGATATTATGGAAACACTCCCATTTATCATTGCAACAAAAAGAATAAAATATCTAGGAATAAACCCTACCTAGGGAGACAAAAGACCTGTATGCAGAAAACTATAAGACACTGATGAAAGAAATTAAAGATGATACCAACAGATGGAGAGATATACCATGTTTTTGGATTGGAAGAATCAATATTGTGAAAATAACTATACTACCCAAAGCAATCTACAGATTCAATGCAATCCCTATCAAATTACCAATGGCATTTTTTACGGAACTAGAACAAATCATCTTAAAATTTGTATGAAGACATAAAAGGCCCCGAATAGCCAAAGCACTCTTGAGGGAAAAAAACGGAGCTGGAGGAATCAGACTCCCTGACTTCAGACTATACTACAAAGCTACAGTAATCAAGACAATATGGTACTGGCAGAAAAACAGAAACATAGATCAATGGAACAAGAAAGAAAGCCCAGAGATAAACCCACACACCTACGGTCAACTAATCTATGACAAAGGAGGCAAAGATATACAATGGAGAAAAGACAGTCTCTTCAATAAGTGGTGCTGGGAAAACTGGATAGCTACATGTAAAAGAATGAAATTAGAACACTCCCTAACACCATACACAAAAATAAACTCAAAATGGATTCGAGACCTAAATGTAAGACTGGACACTATAAAACTCTTAGAGGAAAACATAGGAAGAACACTCTTTGACATAAATCACAGCAAGATCTTTTTTTGATCCACCTCCTAGAGTAATGGAAATAAAAACAGAGCAAAAAAAAAAAACAAATGGGACCTAATGAAACTTCAAAGCTTTTGCACAGCAAAGGAAACCATAAACAAGACCAAAAGACAACCCTCAGATTGGGAGAAAATATTTGCAAACGAATCAACGGACAAAGGATTCATCTCCAAAATATATAAACAGCTCATGCAGCTCAATATTAAAGAAACAAACAACCCAATCCAAAAATGGGCAGAAGACCTAAATAGACATTTCTCCAAAGAAGACATACAGATGGCCAAGAAGCACATGAAAAGCTGCTCAACATCACTAATTATTAGAGAAATGCAAATCAAAACTACAATGAGGTATCACCTCACACCAGTTAGAATGGGCATCATCAGAAAATCTACAAACAACAAATGCTGGAGAGGGTGTGGAGAAAAGGGAACCCTCTTGCACTGTTGGTGGGAATGTGAATTGATACAGCCACTATGGAGAACAGTATGGAGGTTCCTTAAAAAACTAAAAATAGATTTACCATATGATCCAGCAATCCTATTACTGGGCGTATACCCAGAGAAAACCATAATACAAAAAGACACATGCGGGCTTCCCTGGTGGCGCAGTGGTTGAGAATCTGCCTGCTAATGCAGGGGACACGGGTTCGAGCCCTGGTCTGGGAAGATCCCACATGCCACGGAGCAGCTGGGCCCGTGAGCCACAACTACTGAGCCTGCGCGTCTGGAGCCTGTGCCCCGCAACGGGAGGGGCCGCGATAGTGAAAGGCCCGCGCACCGCGATGAAGAGCGGGCCCCGCACCGCGATGAAGAGTGGCCCCCGCTTGCCGCAACTAGAGAAAGCCCTCGCACAGAAACGACGACCCAGCGCAGCCAAAAATAAATAAATAAATAAATTAAGTAGCTATAAAAAAAAATTAAAAAAAAAAAAAAAAAAAAAAAAAAAAAGACACATGCACCCCAATGTTCATTGCAGCAGTATTTACAATAGCCAGGTCATGGAAGCAACCTAAATGCCCATCAACAGACGAATGGATAAAGAAGCAGTGGTACATATATACAATGGAATATTACTCAGCCATAAAAAGGAACGAAATTGAGTCATCTGCTGAGACTGATGGATCTAGAGACTGTCATACAGAGTGAAGTAAGTCAGAAAGAGAAAAACAAATATCTTATATTAACGCATGTATGTGGAACCTAGAAAAATGGTACAGATGAGCCGGTTTGTAGGGCAGAAGTTGAGATACAGATGTAGAGAACAGACATACGGACACCAAGGGGGGAAAACTGCGGTGGGGTGGGGATGGTGGTGTGCTGAATTGGGCGATTGGGATTGACATGTATACACTGATGTGTATAAAATTGATGACTAATAAGAACCTGCAGTATAAAAAAACAAACAAACAAAACAACTAATACTAAACTTTCATTGGGTTATTTGTATGGAAATATGTTAATATAAATGTTTCAGACATTACATGAAATTTCTAAAAATCTTATATATTCTGGTATAATGTTATAAGTCATAATTCTAGTTATTACTTTAAATTTTATATCTCAGAAATAACTAAATTTCCTTGTCAATTGCAGTATTATGAACTTTCATCAAATCTTTAACCGTGGTCATTTTTAAGTCTTTTGTCATTTACAGACAGTTCTGGGTGTACTGTTATGCTTTTGCAAATATGGTCCTGTAAAAGGGTTTCATCTTCAAGGAATTCATGGAAAAGACTCTGACAAGTACAGATTTCTGGTAACTGACTGTACTGCTGAACTGAATGAATAAGCATTTTCAGAACTCTAATGAAAAACTGATGAACTCATAAAATTGCTAATAAAAGACCAAGATAAAAAAAATTAATTACATGGGACTGAGTGAACTGATGAGGATGATTACAATTTTTGTGACTTTCTGTTTGAATTAAAAACAAAAAATCCCAGAAGGACTCAGAGGCAAAGAATATACAAATCAATTTTCACTGCAAAGTAAAGGAGCTGTTACAGTGGAGGATTACTGGACTGAATGTCAATATTATGACATTGCATGAGTGTGTTTCGTGTTTGGTAATTGCAATCATTGTTGCTTTTGTTGTGGTCATCCATTTACAATGCTTGGTGTCAGTCTATTTATCTCTTGTAAAAATAAAATACAGTGTGTGTGTGTGTGTGTGTGCGTGTGCGTGCGTGCGTGTGTGTGTGTGTGTGTGTGTGTGTGAAAAATAAATAAATAAAATGCTAATTCAAAAGAAAAAAAAATCATAAAAAAAATAATGTTCATAAATGGAAGTCTCAGGTTTAATCTAAAATTAGTAATTAGTCACAAAAGTATCACATTCTCAACCTTCTCTATAAGAGTTTTCCTAGTTGAGGGTAGACATAGAATTGAGAACACCTGTCCCAATTATTATTAGTTTCCATTTTACTTGGTAATTCTTTCACCACTTTTTGATTTTTAAGTACCTAAGTTAGTTTTAGGGCCATAGAAGGATTTTGTATGATGATCACAGTGAAAGAAAGATGACCAAAATGGCACATGAGGTCTCTATCTGTTGCTGTCCTTCAATCTGTGAAGCTGTAGAAAAATGATACATTTCCTCATTATGAGCGAAGTGTATATTTTTAGGCTATAGAGTGAGTGGCAATTGGAAAGCTTTCCTAAATTCACCTAGGAACTTACACAGCTAAAGATTTTGAAATATCTTATAATCTTTACCATGATAGCGATAAGAAACAAGCAATGTCAGTTGAAGCAGATGCAACAAAGACAGCAAAGAATTTCCCCCACATAGCAAAAAACTCCATTTTATATTCTAAAACAGCATTGCCATGGCTGCCATAGATAAGTGACAGTAGCATTGGGTCAACCTGTTTTCTTATTTTTCATATTAATTTGGTTGTATCAGCACAAGGCTTTTTGATATGTTGTAGTCAAAGGAAGTCACTATAATACTGCTATACTTTAATTCCTCATAACAAATTCTTCCCTTGTGGGAAATGATCCAGATGTTTTTCAGAAAGGTAGTCCAAATCTTATAATAACAATGCTTAATAGATATACGATACTTCCTTTCCTATTTTCCTTTTTCATAGACATTAATTTGCTTTTTTAAAGACTCCATATTCACTTGTTTTATTGCTGCTTCACCTTGAATAAAGCGGTATATCAAAGTGCTTAAGAAGTCAGTTTTTGATCAGATAGACTGGCTTTAAAACCCCTATAACATTTAATGCTAAGTGAGATCATGAATAAGATTCTTCCCACTCCATGCTTAAATATTTTAAAAAATACATAGTCCCTAGTCTTGTTATAAAAACTCAAATAGATAATGTAAGTAAAGTTCTTGGTAGAATGCCTCCCACACATTAACTGACTAAACAATGAGTTATTATTACTAATGAACAAATATAGTTTGAATCACATTTCCTACTACATTGCAGGATGAATCCTCCCTTCCAGACACACATGCTTGCTCAGTCTCTAAATACACACATACATAAATTTATAATATATATGTATATGGGTACTTAAATGTATATGTATATATGTACATATTCATTGAACTTCAGTAAATTTAACTGAATTGGGAAAAAAATCATAAAAGGCTTACCTTGGCCAAAAAGTTAAAGATTTTAAGATTGTCTAAAATAATTAAGAACAAAAGCAGAATCGTTAAACCTTTAGGGATTGTTAATCTCCACAGGAGGAATATGAGAGCAAGCAAACTTAGAAATGTCATGCTGAGAGAATATTTTTAATAAAGCCTTCAGTTCCACTGACTTTATTATGTGATTCATTTTTTACAAAAACATAGATTTTTAAATGTTTTATTATTGCTAATATTTGGTAAACCATCAATGATATATAATCTAAAGGTTTTTCTTGTTTTATTCATCATTATTTTAAGGGATTTGCTGAATCCTGAAATATTTTATTGCCATCTTCCTTTATTCCAAAAAATGGATTTGAGGCAGGAATCCTTTAATATAGTGGAATAGAATAGACTGAGTTCTGACTAATAAATCTTCTGGGGAACCTGTTTTGAAATGAAAGCCATTCAATATGAATAAGAATGGATTTAAATGAGAGCAATGAGTGTGAGAATCACAAATAATTTCTGTTGTAATTATTTTCAAATGGAAACATACATCTGATTTTCTCATAATGCTTTTGATCATTTTTCTCCTGTTTTCTCCTCTCTTCCTGGAATGCCTATTTGTCAAATATTGGACCCACTGGACTGATCCACAGTTTTCTTTTCTTTGTTTCTTTGTTTGTTCATCTCCTTATTTCCTATGAAATTTCTTTAATCATATCTCCCAATCCTATTACTAACTTTTATTTTTTAGCCATCACATTTCTAATTTCTAAAAGCTTTTATTGTTGCCTAACTGTCCCTTAATTAATTCTCACATCATGTTTTCATGTCAAGGTTGAAATACATTCTTTTATTTCTCTGAGAATATGAGTTATGCTTCCTACGTAGAGGTATTTTTCCTACATTGTCTCTGTTTCTTTTAAGTTTCCACTTTAAGCTTATTGGTTTTGCTCTCTAATCTTCTGTTAGAGGTTTTCCATAAATGTCTGTTTATTCTTGGCTATATATTTATACTTAGTAGTGAGGCATTGAAAAGCTGATTTGCTGGTCTTTCTGAATAGGTACAATTCATCGGTTGCTAGAGTTCACTGCAAAGTGATCAATCAGGCAGTGAGATATATTATGTACTTGGGATGCTTCAAATTTTATCTTGCTCTACTCTAGGACATTTTCATTTCTCCAGAAATAAAGATGCTCTTCTCTCCTGCCTGTGTGGTTATAAGCTTGTTTTCTGGCTTTTTGGATAAGGTGATAAGGTCACTCTAATCAATGTGAAGTTTCTCCAAAACTCCCTGCTTATCAGGTGTCCCCAACTGTTCATCCTTTTTTTTGTGTCTCCAAGTCTGGAAACATTCTGGTTCAGTTACTGTTTTTGTGAATTACTAGGTAAACAGTCACAGGTTGGAAGTGAGGAGCTGGGGGAGATTAATATATGGGAGGAGAAGGAAGAAACTTCTTTAGTTTGCCAACTTTAAATTAAAATTTAGAGATAGATTTCTAATTAGTCTTGGGTCAGCCTCTTATCTAAACATCTAATTCCCCATAAGTAGCAACAGAAAATACAATGGGTATTATAGTCTCTCACTAAAGAATATGAAGCACTAAAAGGAAACCTAATCAGCAATAATTTTCCTTAGAATCTAGCACTGCATTGGGTTTTTGTTCTTTTTCTTTCATTTGCACCTGTTTCTCTGGACATACTAAGGATTTTTGCTATGACTATAACTTGTCCAGCTTCCAAGTAAGAGCAGTATATTGGGATAACTATAGCTCATATTAGAATAAAACAGGTTGGCCTCCCTAGAAGAGCTACAAAAGCACAGATTCAGCTTGAATAACTGCCATAGGAAGTATATTTTAATCAAAATATGTCAGTTTAGATTGTTTAGTTTGTGCTTATGAAATGTTCTTTCTCTAAAATTCATTAAGATAATCTGCCCTTTTGAGATAAACTGTATAACATAGTGGTTAAGAGCATGAGTTATAAAGCTAGATTCCTAGTTTTGCATTCTCGCACACCTGCTTAATAACTAAAGCAAGTATTTGTCTTCTCTGTGCCTCAAGTTCATCATTCCTCATTTCAGGAATGCCACTGAAAATTTCTCTATAGAGATGTTATGAAAATCTGATTAATTTAAACCTATAAAAGACTTAGGACAATATGCAATAAATATTAAAGATTCATTTTTACAATAGAACCAATATTGTTTTCTAAGTTAGTGATTCTGTCCATAACTTCTTCTCCAATTTGTAAGAGATGCTGACTTTGGCTTCGTAGATTTATCAGAGTAACTTATAGTCTTATAAAAATATCTTAAACTTTTAAATGAATATTTAGCATAAAATTGCCACCAATAGCATAGCTATAAATGGAGCTATAATTAATGGTTTTGGTTGAGTAGGAATCAAGAAACAATGTGCTCCTAAGATAATGTATATGCACCTTGAATTACAGAAGAGGAGAGAGAAGGAAGAGAGAAGAAAGGGGCCGAAGACATGAGTCTGTCAATGTCTGCCATCAACTCAAGAAGGCTGCTGAAGAATCTAGCAGAAAGTTTTCTATCATAGCATAGCAGAGCAGATGATGTTAACACATTATTGAGGAATGGCTGCAGTCGGGGTAAGGAGGAAATTGGTAAAAACCATAATTTAACTTTTTTCATCCTCTAAATTACAGAGTTTCAGACAAAGTGTCATTCCTACACAAGTAATTGCTGCTTTGGCCACATGCATTCTCTGAATTTTTGTATTTAATCAGATGCCAATCGATCCACCCATCAGTCAAATCAGGTGTTATTCCCAAAACCCAGGTCAAATGAAAATTTGCTTAAATTTTTTAAGTGCTAAGTTGGCAAATAGAAAAGTGGTCGAATTCCACTGAGGCTAACAGTAAATGTTTCTCATGGACACACAGGATCTTGGATCATTATTTCCTTCTTGGAAACATTTTTTGGTTCTTATATAAATAGATGCAGTTAATACCATTTAGTTAAAATTAAAATTACTTTTTAGGTACCAGAATATCAATAAAATGAATTATTTTGAATTAAATTATTATGAATTAAAAATTATATGAAGCAGTAATTGTTTCCTTTTTAAATTTTTAACACATATAAATGTATGTCAACCAAAACAATTTTACCTTATGCTGTTTTCCTAATGAAAACAGCTCCCTATATTAAAGGAATAGTCAACATTTGTTTTTAGAACAAAATGTTATGCTTCTAAGTACAAGATTTCTGTGGAAATTATTATTTTTTTAAGTTGAACTTTTTAGAAAATAAAATTTAGGGCCACTTCTGCCAGAAGTCTCTCAGATATTAATTTCCCCATCTGATAGTTTGAGAGAAAAAAAATGGGACAAACTGTCACTGACTTTTCTTAAAAGGCAGTCTCTTTTTAATATTTTAATTAAAATATTAATAACAGTAATCAATCACTCATAAAACAGCACCTAAAAATTAACATACATGCTGAAGGATTTTCCCAACAGGAAACTCTGAAAATGTTAATCAGTTAAAGCACAGAAAGTATTATTTCCATAATCAATCAAGTGCTGGTAAATATTTGACAACTGGCTCTCCAGGGAAGCACAAGTTCTCATTTGTAGTGTTTTACCAATGTCTGTGCTGTAAATACTCCCTCTATGGCTCATTTCCAGCTACTAAAGTGATGTTCATCAGCTCACAAAATTCCTAAAAACTTTAACAATTGTTTGACTGTATTATAGCACTGCACCCACTATGTAGACTAAAGATACAGTGTGAATTTCTGCTGTTGATTCCATTTTATGAATTCTAGTTCAAATTTCTATCAGAAAACATCTGAAGGTACAAAACTTTAATATAACGTTCTTAATTTTATAATAAAGATGTGTTTTGAAAAGGTTTCTTATATTTGTCCTCAAAACTTTACATCTTTATTCCTATCATAATCTGTTATAGATGATCAATGTATGTTTTACTATATATTTCACAGTTCATTACCCAGCCCTTGAACTGAGTCATTATAGCAGATGGTATAATTTTGCTAGTGCTTCATTTTTCATGAGTGTACTTCATTCTGGTACTTATTAATTATAAGCAAGACAGTATACATATATGTAGGAGGCATTGTGGGTGATTCTGCTGTTCACAGGTGATTACAATAAGGGTGAGATTAAATGTGAGTTATGAGTCTACCTGTGTTTGCTCTTGCAAAATGTTTGCTCTTCCTCAAAGTAATACCCATAAAATAAAACTTAATTTCAAAGTAATTCACAAACACTCTGGAATTAATAGCCAATTCCAAAGTTACTCAAAATAATATTTAAATCCACATTTCATTTAATAGATATTGGACTGGCTAATTAGCTACAACAAGTTATTCTTTGGTCAAAGATGAATCAAAATGTTTCATTCTGTCAAAATAAGAAAGTTAATATATTTTTCATTGCAAGTAATATTTTTTCTCAAGAATGTCTCCCTTAAACCAAAACTCATTCTTTCTCCTTCTTACTCTTTTTTTCTTCCTTATTCTACACTGTGTGGCATCTTTCTTGTTGATTGGCTGGTTGCTTTTATACCTATTTAATTCTCACATCCCTCAAGATTATCTCTCAATGTATTCTGCATCATTTCACATATTTTTTCTTTTAAGAGATCCCATAAGTCTAATCTTTATATCAGTAATTTTCTAACACTCATTGTTCTATACACAGAGTCCCAGGAGTCCAAAATTCCCTTATAAAAGTGTTAAAATGAGAAGTTCCTTAATCTTTGTCATTCTCTACCTGTCTCTTAGACATCTCAACATTCTATATTGAAATTAATAACTTTATTTTGAGCACATACGATGTTCTCATAACTTTCCATCTCAAACTGTCCCAGCTTTATCAAACGGTGACAGGCTTATTGTGATAGTTAAAATATCAACTGACTTAAAAACTGCACTCGGAGCTTTAGATACATTACCTCAATCAGTTTTCATTTATCTGACAAAGTGATTATGTTATCCACAATTTATGTAGGAGGCAACAGAGACTTAACAGAAATCCAGAAACAATATAGCTAGTTAGTGGAAAAGCTAGAATTAAACCAAGTTCTGTCTGAATCAGACTCTATTTTCTTCCCACAATACCATACTAGCTTTCTAAATGAATAAATTACCGATTACAATACCATAACCATGCTACCTCTATATAAGAAGTGTTTCTTTATAAGAAAATTAAAACCATCAGAAGAAATATCTCCCTTTCTCTAAGGCAAAGCCTTAGATGTTATAACAGTAGTAATTGTAAAGAGAGATGTAGGATTTTGATATGCTAATATTTGTACTAAGTGGAATTTTTGACAGGTTGGATTTTGGTTAAGCAAGCCAAGGGCCTGCTCTTTTTTTTTTTTTTTTACCGTTTCCCACTATATTTTATTTTTCTTCTGCTGCTCTTTCTATAGAAAGGGAAGAGGTATAAAATGAAAAAAGGAAGCTTTTAAATTGGGTTATGGAAAAGCTGAAAATAACAGGCATGTGATAGTGCCTTGGAAGACACTAAGAATAATAAAGAGAAACAGTATAATTTCATCAAGGTTTAAATAGTAACAAGGAAACACTTGAGAGAAAGACATTTTGAGTAAGTGCTGCTCATCCAAGAAAAAAATGTTAGGAATTGCCTCAGACCTCCTAGGAGATGATAGGACACAGCCTTAGTGTAGGATGCAGCCTGAGATGAAATAATGGTTAAGGCAGAAATAAATCATAAAGAAAACTTCCGATTTTTTTGGTGACAGGTATACTAGGGGAAAGTATACGAGGGGATTCTTGGGCACCTAGATTGGGGCTGGAGGATTCACTTCCAAGATGGTTCAATTACAAGGCTTAAAAGTTGCTGCCAACTGTCAATTCTTCTCTGCGTAGGGCTCCCCACAGATGGCTTCAGCTCCTGCACCGCATGGTAGTTGAGTTCCAAAAGCAAGTGTAACAAGAGATAGAAAATAGAAGCTCTCAGCTTCTTAAAGGCCAGGGCCTAAAGACTGCCATAGCATCACTTTCTCCATATTCCACTAGTCAAGCAGTCACAAAGCACAGATTCAAGGGGAAGGAGTCATGACCCACCTCTCAATAGATTTTGGGGTCATATTTTAAAATTGCCAAGGTCATCTAGCCTATATTTGAAGACTTTCAGTGGTGACTACATTGAACAATGTAAATCATCCCACCTTGCTAACTGTCCTGTAATCTGTGTTCTTGTGTTCTTATTACTTCCTCACCTTATCTCTGGTCTACATCTTTTTAAAATTTATTTTATTGAAGTATAGTTGTTTTACAATGTTGCATAATTTCTGCTCTACAGCAAAGTGATTCATTTATACATATATATACATCTTTAAATATTCTTTTCCATTATAGTTTATCACAGGATACTGAATATAGTCCCCTGTGCTACACGGTAGGACCTGGTTCTACATCTTGAGTGTACATAGGATAAACTCCGTACAGCGGCTTTCAAACTACTTGAAAATAAACACTATGTATCTGTTCTTATTCTGCCTAAAACCCTATCATATGGAATATTCCTGGAGTGTACCATCAAATAGCCCTTAACACCTGATTTGTGTATGCCCATTCCAAAGCTCTAGGATCCACATGTAACATTCCGGGTGTAATCTGACCAGGACAGAAACAGAACAAGGATATCATCATTCTTTCTTATCTGTATTTTAAATTTCCATAAATGCTAATACATTACCCTGTAACAACTTATTAAATATGTTTGTAGCTAATATCTATAGCTATTTTTCATTCCTCCTCTTGCTCTGGTATATGTTTACACACCCTCTTTAAATTTAAAACTGTAATTTTTTTTTCCTGGGCAATAATTATCTTCCCAATAAAAAGACCCCTATCATTTTTGTCTATTTGTACTTCTATTAATCTTAAAGGATGTTTTATAAAGCAAAATATTATATAAACAATAACATTTAACTTCAGGCTTTCTTCATTATTAAATAGTGTATAAACATAGTATACACAGCAATTTATAATAGCTACTGAATCTTTATTGTATTAACTTTCCCCCTTTTTAAAAAATCAGGCCAGATGTTATAGAATATGAATTGTATAAATATTCCACATTTGTAGGTCCTGTACCTGTGAAAAATTGTTAAAAAAAAACCAACTGAAGTGCGATATCAAACCATGTGTATCTTTTAAGCTCTAGAGGAAAGTGAACAGATTTAATAAATAGAAAATAAAAATTTTAACTTTAAGTCAATGGATAACATAGGAAACTGGATAACCTCCATTTGTCCTTTCTCAAGTTCCTGACATTTATTGTCCGTGTTATCACCTCAAATGTGGATGGAAGATAAGAAGAGATATGTTTCATTGGGAGTATCTAGGCCAGGGCTTATCAAAATTTTATTGATCTCAGCATTACCCTGGGTGTCTGTTAAATAAGCACATTCCCTGAGATCCTTCTTGCCCAGGGTTCGGACTCAGTCACATTGGAGGGAATGGGAAGGGTATATGTGTGTTGAATGCTGCCTCCAGGTAAATCTGATGTAGGTCTTTCGTGGGTCACACCTTGAGAAGCATGACTCCAGCCACCATCACTACCATTCCAGTGTTTTCAGTGTGATGTTTTACCTACACTGCCACCCCTCGTGTGTACAAGCTAATCAAGTCACTGCCTTTAACAGTATACCTTCCCTCCCTCCCCAAGTTTCTTTCACTCTTCAAACTCAGGACTTTCATTTCTTCCTACATTCTGCCTTCTTCATGAACAGGTTGTTTCCTTTTGTGTTTTTTTTTTTTTTCTTTTCTAACATGAATCACTTGTCTTCCCTTCACAGCTTTTTTTGTTCCTCTTTTAGGCCTCTAGGAACATCACTTTTCAGACCCTTACTCTTCTCTGGTGTACATCTGTGTTTCAGTGGTGTGTCTTCTCCCCTTGCCAGGAAGAAGGTAACAGTTATGAGGCATTATGGCCAGAACTATTAGCATATATGTTTGGGCTTCCTCCCAGCTAACACTCCATAGGCCTGTTTTCCTCTGTCCTAATTGCTCCTTACCAAAAAGCTAATTTTTTATTTCATGAAAAGGTAACATCTACTATCAAATATGGTATTTTCTGTAACTACTTAGATGACATAGTTTTTGTCCTTTAACTATTATATGAGATTAATTACATTAAATATTTTAAAATATTTTTAATATAAAAAACATATTCCTAGAATAAGCCAACATTGTCCATGATACAGTACTTTTTTATACACTGATGCATTCAGATTGCTAATATTTCTCTTCTCTGAAGATACCTGTATGATTTAGAAATATCTCCCATGTGAATGTTTAACAGAACTTTCTATAAATTCACTTAGGCTTGGTCTTTTTATTGTGAGAAGGTGTTCAACTACTGACTGACTATGTAAGGTAAAGAAAGACAGAGATTTCTCTCTTGATTCAGTTTCAGTATGTTATATTTATATAGAAAAGTAACATTTCCCACATTTCCAAATTGTTGGCATAATGGTCTTAATTTTTCTTATCTTTTTACTCATTTATGCTACTATAGTCTCATTTCCATTTTTCACTCCTACTGTTATTTATTCATGTCTTCTCTCTCTCTGTTTTTGTTTGTTTTTGTCTGATAAATTTTGCCAGCATTTGGCTAATTTTATCACTTTTCAAAAAAACAAATCTTTATTGATCTTTCTAAAGTAGCTTTTACTTTTCCTGTTTCACTAATATTAACTCATCTTTATTATTTCACTTAATTATAATTTTATTTTGTTTTTGTTTTTATTTTGCTGACTTCAGATGTCAGATACCCATTTTTTAGCCTTTCTTCTTTCCTAACATAAAATGTTTAATGCTACAGAGTTGCCTTTAAGTAGGCAACTTTAGCTTTATACAAATTTAGATATAATATTTTTGTTATCACTAAATCTTAGCATTTAAAAATGTCCATTTTGATTTATTTTTTCACATATGAGCTATTAAGGTGATTTTGTTAAATTTTCTAATTGCATTTTTCTGATTTTCAAATTTTTCTAACTTGATGGGTTTTGCTATTCTATTATTGATTTACAGGTTAAGTGCATTGTAGTCAGAGAATACACTATGCTATAAATTATTTAAACATCACCAAGATCTGATATGGCTTTGTTTTGAAACGAGTATGTATTTTTTAAATTATGGCATTACACATATACAGATTAGATAACTCTTGTTAGTTATGTTGTTAAAATAGTCTAGATCCTACTGTCTTTTTGTGTGCTGGATCTATCAATTGCTGAGAAAGGTATGTTGCAGTCTCACTCAGTTTTAGGGGATTTTGTTGATTTCAATTTTTCTTTATCTTAGAGATTTGTTAGCAGCTGTTTGACTTCAGAATTTCTTCATAGTAAATGAAATCATTTTATCCATAAATAGTAAAATGCTATATTTCTATCAGTGCTTTTTTCCTTAAATCTTATTCTAAATTAGGTTTTGGTGTTAGAGTTATTCCGGACTCATTAACGTTCCTCTATATTCTGAAAGAACTGGTGAAAGATTGGTGATATTTCTTCCGTAAATGTTTGATAAAATTCACTAGGACAGAAGAGCTTCAAGATGGCAGAAGAGTAAGATGCGGAGATCACTTTCCTCCCCACAAATACATCAGAAATACATCTACATCTGGAACAACTCCTACAGAACACCTACTGAATGCTGGCAGAAGACCTCAGACCTCCCAAAAGGCAAGAAACTCCTCACATACCTGGGTAGGGCAAAAGAAAAAACAGAGACAAAAGAATAGGGACGGCACCTGCACCAGTGGGAGGGAGCTGTGAAGGAGGAAAGATTTCCACGCACTAGGAGCCACTTCGCGGGCAGAGACTGCGGGTGGCAGAGGGGGGAAGCTTCGGAGCCACGGAGGAGAGCGCAGGAACAGGGGTGCGGAGGGCAAAGCGGAGAGATTCCCGCACAGAGGAGCGGTGCCGAGCAGCACTCACCAGCCCAAGAGGCTTGTCTGCTCCCCCGCCAGGGCGGGCGGGGCTGGGAGTCGAGGCTCGGGCTTTGGTCGGATCCCAAGGAGAGGACTGGGGTTGGCTGCCTGAACACAGCCTGAAGGGGGCTAGCGCGCCACAGCTAGCCGGCAGGGAGTCCGGGAAAAAGTCTGCAGCTGACGAAGAGGCAAGAGACTTTTTCTTGCCTCTTTTTTCCTGGTGCACGAGGAGGGGGGATTAAGAGCGCGGCTTAAAGTAGCTACAGAGACAGGCATGAGACGCTAAGGCTGCTGCTGGAGCCACCAAGAAACCTGTGCAAGCACAGGTCACTATCCACACCTACCACCCCCCCGCCACCGGAGCCTGTGCAGCCTGCCACTGCCAGGGTCCCGTGATCCAGGGACAACTTCCCCGGGAGAACACATGGCGTGCCTCACGCTGGTGCAACGTCACGCTGGCCTCTGCTGCCGCAGGCTCGCCCCGCATCCATATCCCTCCCTTCTCCAGGCCTGAGTGAGCCAGAGCCCCTGAATCAGCTGCTCCTTTAACTCCGTCCTGTCTGAGCGAAGAACAGACGCCCTCAGGTGACCTACACGCAGAGGCGGGTCCAAATCCAAAGCTGAACCCCAGGAGATATGCGAACAAAGAAGAGAAATGGAAATTTCTCCCAGCAGCCTCAGGAGCAGCGGATTAAATCTCAACAATCAACTTGATGTACCTGCATCTGTGGAATACCTGAATAGACAACGAATCAGCCCAAATTGAGGAAGTGGACTTTGGGAACAACGATATATATATATTTTTCAGTTTCTCTCTTTTTCTGAGTGTGTATGTGTATGCTTCTGTGTGTGATTTTGTCTGTATAGCTTTACTTTTACCATTTGTCCTAGGGTTCTGTCTGTTCATTCTTTTTTTTAATTACTTTTTAAAAAATTTTACTTGATAATTATTTTTTACTATTTTAATAACTTTATTTTATTTTATTTTACTTGATTTATTTTATTTTATTTTATCTTCTTCTTTCTTTCTTTCTATTTTTTCTCCCTTTTATTCTGAGCCATGTGGAGGACAGGCTCTAGGTGCTGCAGCCAGGCGTCAGGGCTGTGCCTCTGAGGTGGGAGAGCCAACTTCAGGACACTGGTCCACAAGAGACTTCCCAGATCCATGTAATATCAAACGGAAAAAATCTCCCAGAGATCTCCATCTCAACGCCAAGACCCAGCTTCACTCAACAACCACCAAGCTATACTGCCGGACACCCTATGCCAAACAACTAGCAAGACAGGAACACAACACCATCCATTAGCAGAGAGGCTGCCTAAAATCATAATAAGGCCACAGCCTTACACACCACCAAACGTGGACCTGCCCACCAGAAAGACAAGATCCAGCCTCATCCACCAGAACAAAGGCACTAGTCCCCTCCACGAGGAAGCCTACACAACCCACTGACCCAACCTTAGCCACTGGATACAGACACCAAAAACAACGGGAACTACGAACCTGCAGCCAAAGAAAAGGAGACCCCAAACACAGTAAGTTAAGCAAAATGAGAACACAGAGAAACACACAGCACATGAAGGGGCAAGGCAAAAACTCACCAGACCTAACAAATGAAGAGGAAATAGGCAGTCTACCTGAAAAAGAACTCAGAATAATGATGATCCAAGATCTTGGAAATAGAATGGAGAGAATACAAGAAACGTTCAACAAGGACCTAGAACTAAAGAGCAAACAAACAGTGATGAACAACACAATAAATGAAATTTAAAATACTCTAGAAGGGATCAATAGCAGAATAACTGAGGCAGAAGAACGGATAAGTGACCTGGAAGATAAAATAGTGGAAATAACTACTGCAGAGCAGGATAAAGAAAAAAGAATGAAAAGAATAGAGGACAGTCTCAGAGACCTCCGGGACAACATTAAACACACCAACATTTGAATTAAAGGGGTCCCAGAAGAAGAAGAGATAAAGAAAGGGACTGAGAAAATATTTGAAGACATTATAGTTGAAAACTTCCCTAACATGGGAAAGGAAATAGTTAATCAAGTCCAGGAAGCACAGAGAGTCCCATACAGGATAAATCTAAGGAGAAACATGCCAAGACACATATTAATCAAACTATCAAAAATTAAATACAAAGAAAAAATATTAAAAGCAGCAAGGGAAAAACAACAAATAACACTCAAGGGAATCCCCATAAGGTTAACAGCTGATATTTCAGCAGGAAAACATAGGCAGAGCACTCTATGACATACTTCACAGCAAGATCCTTTTTTACCCACCTCCTAGAGAAATGGAAATAAAAACAAAAATAAACAAATGGGACCTAATGAAACTTAAAAGCTTTTGCACAGCATAGGGAACCATAAAGAAGACGAAAAGACAACCCTCAGAATGGGAGAAAATATTTGCAAATGAAGCAACTGACAAAGGATTAATCTCCAAAACATACAAGCAGCTCAATACCAAAAAGCAAACAACTCAATCCAAAAATGGGCAGAAGACCTCAACAGACATTTCTCCAAAGAAGATATACAGATTGCCAACAATCACATGAAAGAATGCTCAACATCACTAATCATTAGAGAAATGCAAATCAAAACTACAATAAGATATCATCTCACGCCGGTCAGAATGGCCATCATCAAAATATCTACAAACAATAAATGCTGGAGAGGGTGTGGAGAAAAGGGAACCATCTTGCACTGTTTGTGGGAATGTAAATCGATACAGCCACCATGGAGAACAGTATGGAGGTTCCTTAAAAATCTAAAAATAGAACTACCATATGATCAAGCAATCCCACTACTGGGCATATACTCTGAGAAAACCATAATTCAAAAAGAGTCATGTACCAAAATGTTCATTGCAGCTCTATTTACAATAGTCAGGACATGGAAGCAACCTAAGTGTCCATCAACAGATGAATGGATAAAGAAGACGTGGCACATATATTCAATGGAATATTCCTCAGCCATAAAAAGAAACGAAATTGAGTTATTTGTAGTGAGGTGGATGGACCTAGAGTCTGTCATACAGAGTGAAGTAAGTCAGAAAGAGAAAAAGAAATACCGTATGCTAACACATATATATGGAATCTAAAAAAAAAAAAGGTCATGAAGAACCAAGGGGCAAGACGGGGATAAAGACGCAGACATACTAGAGATGGAGTTGAGGATACAGCGAGGGGGAAGGGTAAGCTGGGACAAAGTGAGAGAGGGCATGGACATATATACACTACCAAACGTAAAATAGATAGCTAGTGGGAAGCAGCTGCATAGCATAGGGAGATCAGCTCAGTGCTTTGTGACCACCTAGAGGCGTGGGATAGGGAGGTTGGGAGGGAGGGAGACGCAAGGGGGAAGAGATATGGGGATATATGTATATGTATAACTGATTCACTTTGTTATAAAGCAGAAACTAACACACCATTGTAAAGCAATTATACTCCAATAAAGATGTCAAAAAAAAAAAATTCACTAGGACACCCATCATCTCATCCTGAAGTGTGTGTGTGCGTGTGTGTGTGTGCTACAGAGACAGAGAGAGAGAAGTTTTTGTTGTAATAGACATAGTGATATTCAGATTTTCTGGTTTATATCGCATCAGCTTTTGATTAGTTACATTTTTTCAAGAAATTTTTCATTTCATTTGAGTTGTCAGAATCCTGTGTATAAATTTGTTCATAATACATCTGTAGGATCTGTATTGATAATTCTTTTATTTCTTATACTGATAATTTATGTTCTCTTTTCTTTTAACTTTCCAAAAATCAACTTTTGGATTTGTTAATCTGCTTTATTGTTTGTTCCATTTCACTGATTTCTGCTAAAGGAGAAATTTTTTTTCCCTTTTTTTACTTATATTTGATTTTTTTTGCCCTCCTTTTTCTAGATTCTCAAGATGCTTCCACATGTCATAGATTTTAGAAATTTGTTCTTTCCTAATATGAGCATTCAAAATTACAATTCCTAACTGAGTCACTTTGCTGTACAGCAGAGATTGGCACATTATAAATCAACTATACTTCAATAAAAAAATTAAATTAAAAAACTAGAATTTCAATTCATGCACATCTGTGGATACATTCAACACATTTAATATGTTATACTTTCATTACTATGTATTTTTTTAAAACACTTTCAAATTGTACTACCTACATGGTATTGTTGTCCCATATTTGGAGTCTTCCATTTTCAGCCCCACAAATATATAATCATTCTAATTGGTTGGATAATACACATTTTTTGGTTGTTGCTGTTTACCATACCTTCTCATATCGGCTGGCATCATTTTTCTTCTTCTTGAACTCCACCTTTCAGTTGTTCCTGTCTATGGCGAATAATATCTCCCAGTTTTTCTTGTTTTAAAATGTCTGTATTTTGCCATTACTCTTGAAAGATGGTTACACTAGGTATACGATTATACATTGTTAGACATTCTCTCACTATGTTGAGGATACCCAGAGAATGAGGCATTACAAAGGGATAATACAAAAATGGGAGAGGGTGGTAGACTCAATATGTAAAATATAGCTGCATATGTCAGAGTAAGTACAATATCTATTCTGTGACCTTGCCATTTTTTTATATTACAATTTCTTGAAGCTTAGGCTTCAGAGTTTTTATTTTTGTTTTTCATTAGCCAGTTGGACCAAGTATAATGACTATATAATCTTAAAATCCACAGATAAATTGTTATGGGTGACAAAGGATATTCACTATATTTTTAAAGAGTTGATGACGTGAAATCAATAACTGCTATATTTTACCAATCAAAAATATGACATACACTTTTTGTCCAAAATGATGCTTAACATGGATCGAACTTTACATCCAAGTTGGACTTGCTGTAAACAAATGGTTTGGATGCTTATATATTTTAGGGACAGATATATGATCTGAAAAAACTCCTATGCTTAAAATTGGTGCCATATTAGCAGTAGTGTAAGATATTGTAATATGAATTTTCTTTATAATTTGAATAATATTCAATTCTGCCATAGAGGACAAGAGAACAAATAGCATGAATGTAACTCATAAAAAGTGATAAGCCAAGATAATAAGCCGATATACTATGAGACACAGGTAAAACTCACTATATGTTAAATATATATAATGAGTAAACAAGTAGAATGTGAGATACAGGCAGAATTCTTAAGCTGAGCTAAATATAAATAGTAAATAATCATCTATAGGACATGATAAAGATGGCAAAATAAATTATAATGTATGCTGAAATAAACAAAAGTGTCTCATAAAGATAAAAAGGGATAGAAAGGTCATATATTAAAAAGGTGTCTTGTGGGCAAAGAGTGCTCTCATTCCTACATCCACAACCCATTGGTGACACCTAATATAGTTCTATTATGGCCCCAGATATGTTCTACCCAAAAAAGGCAGATAACACCCACAGTTATTCAGCAGACTAATTGGCAAGCTCTCTGCCTCTGCATTTGTCTGACAGTATTGTGTGTCATTGGCCCTGGCACCTTTTGTCTATGAGCCCTTTGCACATACTTCAAGTCTGGTTCTCAAAATCGTATCATCAACATGGAAGGACATGGTGGCCAAGAGAAAGATAGAAAGAACATTTGAACATTATAAAACCCAGGACCCATTAGCAGGTCCTTTCTCCCATGTACAACCTATTTTAACTTATTCTAATTCTATTATCCTATCTCATCTCTCTCTCTCTATTGCCTCTTGCTTTGAGTGTTAAATATATTTAATAAACTGTGACTTTGTCTGTAATTAACTATGACTTTCTGTTCTTTGATCTCTGGTGTAGTTTGTCTATCAATGTGCTCAGAGGCTATCATTGCATCAGGTCATGTCCTTATATGATAGGTGATGACAAAAAGATCACAGCGTATTTGCTAATCTTCTTTAAAACAGATATTTAAGCCCAATTATTAATGAATTAAGAAATTAGGAATGCAACATATGTTAGGATCAGAAATATCCAGTTGTACTTATTGTAGCAAATCAGTATTTATCTCTGTGATTTCTCTCTAACCTTGACCAATAACAGATATTTCTATGGATGAAAGAAAAAGTAAATCCTCCAAAAAGCTGTTAATTAATCTCTGGATTATCTTGGGAGGGCATTTCTGATACCATCTGGACATGATCATATGTCCTAGAGAATGGGAACTTGTGATCCATATCATTTTAATGTCTATTTATATTATTACAGGTAATTTGCTTTATATAAAATCTGTAATCCTTTTCTAAAATAGTGTTCTATTCCAATGGATTCCACATACTGATAGCATATCAAAAGCTACATTCCAATGATGCCTGCAATATTTCACTAACTTCACTCGTGTCTGACTGTATCAGTGCTCACATCTATCTTATACTCTGTTTTCAGATCAGTCTTGCTAAGGAGATGCTTTGAGTCACTTTCATGTTTAAAAATGTCTCAGTGGATCCAAGTTTGGATTCAATGAAGTCCACACTTCTTATTCTGGAATTCCAAAATGTTGGAGAATCAGGCCCTGCCTCTGTTCCAGACTTATTTGTTCTATTATTGTAAATAAAAGCTACGGTTGCAATGCCTGAATGCTTGATCAACTCCCCAAATCCAACAAACGTTAAGAAAGTATGGGATTTGGAACTAATAGTGTCTGTCTGTGTTCTGTTACGACCTAGCCATTACTTAATGTTTTGAGCAATATTTTTGTCATCTATAAAATGGGAAGATCATAATTGTAATTATAATAATAGCCATAATTAAAGTATTCTCACAGAGTTGTAAAGATTAAATTAGATAATATCTCTCTCCCTCTCTTTCACTCCCAGTGCTGCAAAGCACCATTCTGTGGATCAGCTACATCCACATTTTAAGAATCCCCCTAGGGTCCTTAAACACCACTTCCTTCTCTATACCTAAATAATGATAACTCTACTTTCTCTTTAAAGCTTTTCCTGACATATTTTATTGTTCTCACTTCCATGGATAAAGATAAGCTGGGTTTAGTTACTTTACAGTGTAATAACAGGATATGAGCTTTTATGGCTGTCAATGCACTGTGGGGCAATGTGTATAAGGTTAAGAACTGGGATTCTTGCTAACTAAACAATTAAGATATATCCAGGAAGGAATCATACAGATAGGCCAAATGCATCTATGTATAGAGTCTGGGACATTCATGAAACAAGCAGAATCAACACAATACACATTATGAAAACTGTACCACAGTGTGTAACATTGCCCAGATTTTGAACTGCAGGGCAGCCCACAAGTGGTATATACCAAAATAGCACTGAAAAGGCTTTGAAACCAGTTTGCTATTTGAATCATGGGCTGTAAAATTAGCCCAGGACATGAATTCTGAACCTAAACAGGTGTACTGTCTGCTAAAATGTAAAATATAAATAACTCATAAAAGGCTCAGAACACAACCCAAATTATCTGTTATACTAAGACTCAGGAACACCTCAACTTCAATGAGAAAAGCAATCAACAGGTATCAATATTGCTGTGATACAGATGACAAAATTATCTGAGAAGAATTTTAAAGCATCTATGATAAAAATGTTCTAACAAGAAATTACAGACCCTTTTGGAACAGTTAAAAAATAAAACATCTCAAAAAATAAATAGAAAATATAAAGAACCAAATCAAAATTTAAAACTTCAAATAAAATAACAGAAAGAAAAAAAACTCACTAGATGGGTTTAATTAAAGAAATGGAGATGACTGGAAATTGTCACTGAGCTTGACAACAGATCAGTAGAAACTAATTTGAACATCAAAGAGGACATACATTTAAAAAAAAGTGAACAGAGACCCAAGAATTTTTGGACAATTATAAAAGATATAATATTTGTATCACTGGAGTCTCAGAAGAAGAGAAAGAGCAGATGGTTGAAAAAAAAATACTTGAAGAAATAAAGACTGAAATCTTTCCAAATCTAACCAAGAAGCTAAATCTAAAGAAATACACACACCAACATATCAAAATGAAATATTTTACCTCTAAACAAAAGACAGAAAACAATCTTGAAAGTATTCAAAAAGATGTAATGTGTTACTTCTACAGAAATAACAATTTGAATGGCAGCAGAGTATTTCATTAGAAACCACGGAGGACAGAAGAAAGTTGCCCAACTTTTTTCAAGTGCCGAAAAGAAGAACTGACAAGCTCAATCCTTTATCTAGATAAAATAGCCTTCATAAACATAGGAGAAATAGTAACAATCTGCATAAAAAAGACTGACCATAAAAACTAAGAGAGTAACACAAGCAGACCTGCTATAAACAAAATGCTAAAGAAAGTTCTATAGAGAGAAAGGAAATAATAATAGAAGGAAACTTGGACCATCAAGAAAAAATAGTAGAATGGATGGAAAGAGTAAATATAAGGTCAAACACAATAGGCTATAATTATCCCCTCGAGTTTTTTTTTTTTTTTTTTAATGAGAGAAGAATTATAACATTATCTGATGTGGTTCTAAATATATATGAAGGTAACATTAAAGATAACTATGCCATAAAAGGTAGAAGGTAAAATTGAGTTCAAATGTAGTAAGGTTTCTATACTCCTCTTGTACTAATAAAATGTTGACAGTAAAAAGTGATAAGCTATATATGTGTCTCATAATTCCTAGGGAAACCAATAAATTTAAAAACTATAAAAAAAAATCCTCAGATACTGTAGATAGTTCAAAATAAAAGTAACCCACAGGAGAGAGAGAAACAAAGGAGTGAAATGGGAAACAAAGAAATGAAATACAGAAGGAATAAACAGAAAACAAGTAATTCAATGGCAGATTTAAACCCTAAAATATCAAGAATTACCTTAAATATATAAATGGTCTAAATATATCACTTTAAAGACAGAGATTGGCAAAGCAGATTTTTAAAATTGCCCTAATTATTTGAAATCTATAAAAAAAATTTTACTTCTAATATTTAGTTGGTTAAAAGTAAAAGTAATGGAAAAAATACACCATGCAGAAAATAATCAAGAGAATGCTGGCTATATTATTTTCAGACAAAGTAGACTTCAGAACAAAGAAAATTACTGGGCTTCCCTGGTGGCGCAGTGGTTGAGAATCTGCCTGCCAATGCAGGGGACACGGGTTCGAGCCCTGGTCTGGGAAGATCCCACATGCCGCAGAGCAACTAGGCCTGTGAGCCACAATTACTGAGCCTGCGCATCTGGAGCCTGTGCTCCGCAACAGGAGAGGCCGCGATAATGAGA
The DNA here is from genome assembly GCF_009873245.2 of Balaenoptera musculus. Lineage (NCBI taxonomy): Eukaryota > Metazoa > Chordata > Mammalia > Artiodactyla > Balaenopteridae > Balaenoptera > Balaenoptera musculus. The sequence goes on from NC_045788.1 coordinate 87,825,872, forward strand.
GGCCCGCGCACCGCGATGAAGAGTGGCCCCCACTTGCCACAACTAGAGAAAGCCCTTGCACAGAAACGAAGACCCAAACACAGCCATAAATAAATAAATAAATAAATAATTTTTTAAAAAAAGAAAATTACTAAGAGAAAAATAGGGATACCACATAATAATAAATGGGTCATTCATCAAGAGAAACACAGCTAAGATCTGCTTGGAGCAGATGCTGCTAGAGCCATAAGTGACAGGAACACTTAAATAATAACATAGACGAATTGCTGGAGACTGAGTGTGGAAAAGCTTGAAGATGAAGAATTCCTGGGGGCCACAACTTTAGGGTGACCCTATCTATACTGATGTGGGTTTTACCTCCCAGAAACTCACCAAGATTCTTAAGGTACAGAGCTAAGAAAAATCCCCCCGTGGCTCTGGCAGAAGGAGGTTACTTTTCATAACCAAAGTTCTTTTTTCTTTTCTTTTCTTTTTTCAACCACTTTTTTGAGGTATGATTGACGTTTTTAAAAAGTTGTACATATTTAATGTATACAACTTGATGAGTTTCGAGGTAAGTGTATATCCATAAAACCATCACCACACATTCTATACCATAAACATATCTAACACTTTCAGAAGTTTCCTCCCGCCCTCTATTTATTGTTATTATTATTGTTATTACTATTACTACTACTATTACTATCATTAGAACAATAACACAAGATCTATCCTCTTAGAAAAATTGTAAGTATACAAAGCTATTTATTGTTATTATTATTGTTATTACTATTACTACTACTATTACTGTCATTAGAACAATAACACAAGATCTATCCTCTTAGAAAAATTGTAAGTATACAAAGCAATATTGTTGCACAGGCTCTATGCTGTATAGTAAATCTCTAGGACTTATTCATCTTGGATAACTAAAGCTCTGTACCCTCCTTTACTACCTCCACATGTCCTCCTCCCCTTAGTTCCTGGCAACCACCATTCAACTCAATATAAAAATAACTAATAACTGATTAAAAAATAGGCAAAGGAACTGACCAGACATTTCTCCAAAGAAGACATACAAAATTGTCAACAGGTAAATGAAAAGGTGTTCAACATTACTAATCATCAGGGAAATGCAGATTAAAATCATAATGAAATATCACCTATTACCAGTTAAGATGGCCATTATCAAAAAAATAAAAGACAACAAGTGTTAGTGAGGATGTGGAGAAAAGAGAACCCTTGTTCACTGTTGGTGGAAATGTAAATGGATACAGCCACTATGAAACAGTATAGAGGTTCTTTAAAAAATAAAGATATAATTACTATATAACCCAGCAATCCCACTTCATGTGTATATTTAAAGGAATTTAAATCAGAATCTTGAAGAGATATCTACACCCTCATTGCAGCATTATATATAATAACCAAGACATGGAAGCAACCTAAAATGTCCATTGATGGATGAATGGATAAAGAAGATATGGGATATATATATATATCCCATATATATTGTGTATACACATACACATACACAATGGAATATTCTTCAGCCTTAAAAAAGAAGATCTTGCCATTTGTGACAACATTGTTGCACCTGAAAGAAATAAATGCTAAGTGGAATAAGCCAGACACAGAAGGATAATACTACATGACACCACTTATATGAAGAATCTAAAATAACCAATTTTAAAATAAGTGTTCTAAGTAACAAATGTCTACGCACCAGTGGAAAAGACTTACCAGGGGAAAAGATTCTCTAGGGGAAAAGACTCTACCAGAGCCTTATCCCACATAGGAGAAAGGGAATTTATACAACTCCAGTGCTTTCCAGCCTTCCTGTCTCACTGAAGGGGGTGCCAGGTAGAGCTAAGAAACTATTGTGAAGAACACAGCCCAGGGACATAGGCACACTAAGAGACACAGATTTAATTGTACGATTATAGAACACTTCCTCTTTCTACATCTTACCATCACATCAAATATAACAGCAATGGCTTACAGCTGAAAGAACTACAAGACATTGACTCTGTTTAAGGAGGAGTTCTTGGGGTAGCCTAAAGACAACTGGGGGAGGGGAATTAAAGGATACCAGAGCAATTTGAAGGTGGCACAAATTGAAGCTAGAATAAAACTGGCACCCAAAGTTACAGTAAGCACTAAATACAGCCTGACTCCTATCCAGATTGATATAAACCTCATATTAAAGGCCTGGTACCTCAGTTCCTATTATCTAATACATCATGCCTGGCTTTTAACTAAAAAGTACAAGTCATGCTAAAAGAAAGAAAGAAAGAAACAAACAACAACAACAACAAATTACAGCCTAAAAAACAAAGCAGGAATCAGAACCAAACTGTGATATGAAATAGATTTTGGAATTATCAGACAGATAATTTAAAATAGTTATGGTTAAAATGTTAAAGAGCTCTAATGGAATAGTAGACAACACAGAAGAAAGAATTAGCAATGTAAGAAGAAAGATTCAGGTTCTAAGAAAGAATCAAAAGGAAATGCTAGAAATTAAAAACACTGTAAAAGAAAGGGAAGTGTGTCTTTGATGAACTCATCAGTAGACTGGACATAGCCAAGGAAAGAATCAGTTTGCTTAAAGATATGTCAATTGAAATTTCCCCAACTAAAGTAAAAAGAAAGGAAGAATTTAAAAAAATGGACTGGCTCATCTGTGAACTATGGAACAATTTCAAGAGGTGTATTATATGTGTAATTGGAATATCAGAAAGAGAAAAAAAGATTGAATGGATCAGAAGAAGTAATTGAATAAATAATGAATAAATAATTGAATAAATAATAATTTTCCAAAATTAATGACATATACAAACCACAGATCCAGGAAGCTCAGAGAATACTAAGCAGGATAAAAAAAACACACCTAGATATATCATACTCAATTGGCAGCAAATTAAAGACAAAGAGAGAAAGATTTGAAAAAGGCCAAACAAAAGAAGAACAAATATAAGAATTACAGTGGACTTCTTGTCAGAAACCATGTAAGCAAGAAGAGAGTGGAGTAAAATATTTAAAGTATTGAAAGAAAACAAAAAACAAACTTGGAATTCTATATCCAGTGAGATTATCTTCCAAAAATAAAGGAGAAATACTTTCTCATAAAAGTAAAATTAAAAAACTTAATCATCAGCACATCCATCCTGCCAAATATGATAAAGAGTTCTTAAGGGAGAAGGAAAATGATATAGGACATGAATTCAGATATACATAAAGAAAAAAAGAGCATAGGATAAACAAATAAAAAATAAAGGTAAAATAAAATCTATTTTTCTTACTGTTCATTTATTTAAAAGATAATTTTTGTTTGAAGTATTTAGTGGTATAGCATATGGATAAAGGAAATGAATGACATGTATCATAAGGGATGTAAGAAAGGAAGTGGAAGTACTGTTATGAAGTATCTGCACTATACATGAAGTGATACAGAGTTATTAGAAGATTGACTTAGATTAGTTTGAAATGTATATTGCAAACTTTAGAACAACCACTAAAAAAAATGAAATAGAAGTATAATTTATGTACTAAGAAAATAAATAAAATGGAATCACAAAAAGTGCTCTATTAAAACCAGAAAAGGCAGGAGAAAAAGGCAAAGAAAGCTCAACAAATGGAAAACACTTACAAACTTGGTGGAAGTGAATATAACTGTATCATTGATCACTTTAAATGTCAATAGTATAAATATACAGAACTTATCAGAATGACTAAATAAAAATGTCCCAGCTATATGCAGCTATATGTTATCTATAAGAAATCTATTTTAATATAAATGGATTCCAATAGGGTAAAAGTAAAGGAACTGGGGCAGATATGCTATGATAATACTAGTAAAAAGAAAGAGTAGCTATATTAATTTCACACAAAGCCAACTGAAGAACAAAGAAAATTATCAGGGATAGAGAGACATTATATAATGATAAAGGTGTCAGTTCTCAACAAGACAATGATCTATAACATTTATGCACAAAACAACAGATAATTAGAATGCAGGGCTACAAAATTTGCTTGAGTTGAAAAGATAAATCAACAAATATATAACTATAGTTGATGACTTCAAGACTAATCTTTTACTAATTGATAGACTAAGCAGGTAGGTAATCAGTAAGAATAAAGTTGACCTGAAGAACACTCTCAATCAACTCAATCTAACTGATACTTACAATATATTGATATTTCATCAAGCAACAGCAACACATTTTTCACAGGCTCAGTGGAAATTTAATAAACCGCACTGTAGGTCATAAAACACACCTTAGCAATTTGAAAGAATAGAAATCATACAAAATATATTCTCAGACCACAATTAAATCATAATTAAATACTAGATATCAGCAACGGAAAGATAGTTGGAAAATTCTTAATTATTTGGAGATAAAACAACACACTTTTATATGATACTAGGTCAAAAAAGTCTCAAAATAAATTTAACAAATCTTGTACTAAATAAAAATTTAAATACAGTTTATCGAAATTTGTGAGAGCAGCAAATGCAGTGCCTAAAGGGAAATTTATAATATTAAATGCATATATAAGAAAAGAAGAAAGCTCTAAAATCAATCATCTCAGCTTCTACGCATGGAAACTAGAGAAAGAAGAACAATTTAGGTCTAAAGCAAGCAGAAGAAATAATGAAAATCAGAGCAGAAAACAATGAAATTGAAAACAGGAAATGAATAGAGAAAAATCAATGAAACCTGACCTGGCTCTTTGAAAAGAATTGATAAATTGGTTCTTTGAAATCAAATGGATAAAACTGTAGCCAGCTAAACAAAAAAAAGAGAGAAGACAAAATTATGTATATTAGAAATGAAAAAGGGGTCATCACTAAAGGTCCTGTAGACATTAAAGGATAATAAAGGAATACTGTAAAAAACCATATTCCCACAAGTATTATAACCTAGACGAAAAGGACTAATTCATTAAAAGACACAAACTACCGAAATTCACAGAAGGAAAAATAGATTACCTGCATAGGCCAATATCTATTAAGAGAAATTGAATCAATAATTAATAATATTCCAAAATGGTAGAGCACAGACACATATGTTTTTACTGGAATAGTCTATCATACTTATAAGAAAGGAAATGATACCAATTCTTCAGATTAAAATGTTTACTACTTGTTCTTTATGAGGATTAGAGTACAGAAAGCACCTAGAACCCAGTACCTGTCATAATGCATAATAGTAGTTAGCAAATATCATTTTCATATTTCACTTTAATAATTTGGAAATAACTCAGGAGAAGGAATTAATAAAGAGTTAAAATTCATTTTATATTCATTTTAAATAATAAAATTTAAGAAAAGAGTATATGCTTTGTTCTTTTTCTTAAAATATAGAGATTTTAAAAAGTTCTGTTTACAAACACGTAAGAGCATCCAAATGATTTTGCAGCAATAGAGCAGTCAGGAAATATATTATCTTCATGTAATTTAACAGAAAGAAAGTTAAATTACACTAGCCTCAATTTTTTATAGAAGGTAGATTCTAATTTTTAAAATATATATTAATTGTAAGTGCTTTGTGTTCACAGGTAGTTTTAATATATTAATTGCATTTAAATTTTGAGGTTATTTGTGTCTTGTATGTTTAGTTCAGTTGTGGCTGATTTAGTATACTTAGGATGTAAAAATATTTGGTACATTACAAATGAAAGATTACATTCTCAACTTTAATTTCTCAAAGGTTCAGAGGGGTTTTGATGCATTCCTTTTAGAAATTACTTAGAGGTAATTAGTTTAGCCAAGCTTGGGCACAAACAATTTACTAGGCAAGCAGAATTTTGAAATCTCTGTGGATACATGAGTTGGCGCATCATTTTCTCAAAGTATATAAAGTAGTTTTATATTGGTTCTGATGCATCCTTTGGTGACTGTAAGTCAGATTTGATTTATATAGTGCAGTAATATTGAGAATACATTTTTAGAAAACATGTATTGTCTTTTCACGCATGTATTCTACTACCCTGGTATATACTAAATAAGCAACATTATCAATCTGAATGTTTAATAGGAATTATAAACATACATATGACCTCAGTAGAAATAAATATTTGATGCTCATGATACCCTAAATAACCTATATGAAGACACTTTTAACCTCAAGAGAGATATATGGATTCAACAGGTTACCTTAGACGTAGGCTTATATTCATGGGCTTAAACTTTTCTTTCTAAACTGAACTCACCCATTCCCAATTTAATTCATTATTTGTTCTTTAGCTGGCAACACAAATGTAATAAACAGAACAAAGTGTTTCCATGTTAAAATAACCCTCCTTTATTGTTTTAAATAATTAGTAATTCTTGGTAATCAATGTGAAGTGGACACAGGGTTTTTATGGGGAGACACATTTAGATTATTTTTATTAGAAAAAAATAATACATCATTTGGTATTTTACAGATAGCATCTGAAGACCATTGCTAGTTGGTAGGTTTACCTTTCAATGACATGGCAACAGTATCCCAGCAGGGTACTACAGGACAGAGTCAGGTGACTAATCACAGTGGACTTCATGTCCTTGGGGTTGCAATACCAAAATTGACATACTTTAAACCAAAGAGTTTGAGTCCTGACAAGCATCTGAGGTTTTTCTGCTTCATCTCACTCCTGTCTATACTACTATACTATAGCTTTACCTAGAACAGGAAAATACGATTGTCATTTTAAAAATCAAGTTTAACAATATGGAGAATAGTAAATGTCAGGTGTTTGATTATATACACATATATATTCAATACATATATTAATATATATCAAACTCCTTCTTAACCTCAAGTTTTTACTTACTCAGACAAAATATTTGTATGTAAGAAAATGTTTATATTAACAAACTTCTAAAAGATTAACCTGGGAGAATGTCAATGGTATAGATAAAAATTTTAAAAAATGAAAAAAGAAATCTATTCTGATGTTTGCTTTCTATGACACAACATAAAATATTGACATGAATAGAAATCAATGTTGGAAGCAGAAACACTCTAAGGAAAGGACATTTAGATTACTGATAGGTTCAGATAGCAATAAAAGTTTACATAAGAGAGGGATGGGCAGTTAAGTTAAAGAGCACTGGTTTAGAGCAGTTACCGGGTAGGGTAACGCCAGGCTTTCCAGGCAGGGTGGGCTGGGAACTACCCTCAGCCTCGGCTCTGAATTAATTCCCCCCACCTGGGCGGTAGCACAGGAACCCTCCTCACGGTTCCTGCTTTTCTCAGGAGGCTGTCAGCCCCGCCCACCAACCTCTCAGATCCCGCGTTGTTGGCCACACAGCTTCCAGGTGTCCGCTCCTCTGGTGAGACGGGGCCGGGAGATGCTCTCCTCAGCTCCTTGCCTGGGTGGGCAAGTCAGGCTCTAGGGCTGGCAGAAATCCTCGTTTGAGGGTACCACCGAGTTCAACGGTCAGAGTGCTGCAGCTGAGCGGAGTGGCTGTTTGGGGCTACCGCTCGGGTACTGCAGAAAGCCTTCTTGGAATCTGACATGTTATCACTTAGGGACCATTGGCCAGCTGCTCCTGACTTGGCCACATGAAGGCTCAGACTGTCCTAGTTTCTGAACTGAAGAGAACCAACACTATTAGCATACCTCTCACCACCATGAATGCAAGGTATTTTGAAGAGTATCAGGAGGATATCTACAAATCCCAGACTGGGATATGCAAGTCCTGAGGAATGGTGGAATAACCCAATGTATCTGGGTGACCTTTGGAGACAGTTGAGACAGAGCTACAACAGGGCAGTGGCTGACACCAAACTCATAGCCCATCTTCTCCAGCCGTGTGACTGACAGGGTCTTGGTGCTCTGGTCGGCTGTCAGGCCTGAGCCTCTGAGGTGGGAGAGCCAAATTCAGGACATTGGTCCACCAGATACCTCCCGGACACACTTAATATCAATCGGCGAGAAATCTCCCATAGATCTCCGGCTCAACACTAAGACCCAGCTCCACTCAACGACCAGCAAGCTCCAGTGCTGGACACACTATGCCAAACAACTAGTAAGACAGGAACACGACCCCACCCATTAGCAGAGAGGCTGCCAAAAGTCATAATAAGTTCACAGACAGCCCAAAAGACACAACCGGACACAGTCCTGCCCACCAGAAAGACAAGATCCAGCCTCATCCACCAGAACAGAGGCACCAGTCCCCTCTACAAGGAAGCCTACACAACCCACTGAACCAACAATACCCACGGGGGCAGACACCAAAAACAACGGGAATTACAAAACTGCAGCTTGAAAAGAGGAGACCCCAAACACAGTAAGTTAAGCAAAATGAGAAGACAGAGAAATACACAGCAGGTGAAGGAGCAAGGTAAAACACACGAGACCAAACAAATAAAGAGGAAATAGGCAGTCTACCTGAAAAAGAATTCAGAGTAATGAGAGTAAAGATGATCCAAAATCTTAGAAATAGAATGGAGAAAATACAAGAAATGTTTAACAAGGACCTAGAAGAACTAAAGAGCAAAGAAACAATGATGAAAAACACAATAAATGAAATTAAAAACTCCCTAGAAGGAATCAATAACAAATAACTGAGTCAGAAAAACGGATAAGTGACCTGGAAGATAAAATAGTGGAAATAACTACCATAGAGCAGAAGAAAAAAGAATGCAAAGAACTCAAGACAATCTCAGAGACCACTGGGAAAACATTAAACACACCAACATACGAATTATAGGGGTCCCAGAAGAAGAAGAGAAAAAGAAAGGGACTGAGAAAATATTTGAAGAGATTATAGTTGAAAACTTCCCTAACATGGGAAAGGAAATAGTCAATCAAGTCCAGGAAGCATAGAGATTCCCATACAGGATAAATCCAAGGAGAAACACATATAAATCAAACTATCAAAAATTAAATACAAAGAAAAAATATTAAAAGCAGCAAGGGAAAAGCAACAATTAACATACAAGGGAATCCCCATAAGGTTAACAGCCGATCTTTCAGCAGAAACTCTGCAAGCCAAAATGGTGTGGCAGGACATATTTAAAGTGGTGAAAGGCAAAAACCTACAACCAAGATTACTCTACCCAACAAGGATCTCATTCAGGTTCGATGGAGAAATTAAAACCTTTACAGAGAGGCAAAAGCTAAGAGAATTCAGCACCACCAAACCAGCTTTACAACAACTGCTAAAGGAACTTCTCTAGGCAGGAAATGCAAGAGAAGGAAAAGACCTACAATAACAAACCCAGAACAATTAAGAAAATAGTAATAGGAACATATATAGCAATAATTACCTTAAATGTAAAAGGATTAAATGCTCCAACCAAAAGACATAGACTGGTTGAATGGATACAAAAACAAGACCTGTATATATGCTGTCTACAAGAGACCCACCTTAGATCTAGGGACACATACAGAATGAAAGTGAGGGGATAGAATAAGATGTTCTATGCAAATGCAAATAAAAAGGAAGCTGGAGTAGCAATTCTCATATCAGACAGAATAGATGTTAAAATAAGAACTATTACAAGAGACAAAGAAGGACATGACATAATGATCAAGGGATCAATCCAAGAAGTAGATATAACAATTGTAAATATTTATGCAGCCAACATAGGAGCACCTCAATACATAAGGCAAATGTTAACAGCCACAAAAAGGGGAAATCAACAGTAACACAATAATAGTAGGGGACTTTAACACCTCACTTTCACCAATGGACATATCATCCAAAATGAAAATAAATAAAGAAACACAAGCTTTAAGTGACACATTAAACAAGATGGACTTAATTGATATTTATAGGACATTCCATCCAAAAACAGCAGATTATACTTTCTTCTCAAGTGCTCATGGAACATTCTCCATGATAGATCATGTCTTGGGTCACAAATCAAGGCTTGGTAAATTTAAGAAAATTGAAATCATATCAAGTACCTTTTCTGACCACAATGCTATAAGACTAGATATCAATTACAGGAAAACAAATCTGTAAAAAATACAAACACATGGAGGCTAAACAATACACTACTAAATAACCAAGAGATCACTGAAGAAATGAAAGAGGAAATCAAAAAATACCTAGAAACAAATGACAATGAAAACACAACGACCTAAAACCTATGGGATGCAGCAAAAGCAGTTCTAAGAAGGAAGTTTACAGCAATACAATCCTACCTCAAGAAATAAGAAATATCTCAAATAAACAACTTAACCTAACACCTAAAGCAATTAGACAGAGAAGAACAAAAAAATCCCCGAAGTTAGCAGAATGAAAGAAATCATAAAGATCAGATCAGAAATAAATGAAACAGAAATGAAGGAAACGATAGCAAAGATCAATAAAACTAAAAGCTGGTTCTTTGAGAAGATAAAGAAAATTGATAAACCATTAGCCAGACTCATCAAGAGAAAAAGGGAGAAGACTCAAATCAATAGAATTAGAAATGAAAAAGGAGAAATAACCACTGACACTGCAGAAATACAAAAGATCATGAGAGATTACTACAAGCAACTCTATGCCAATAAAATGGACAACCTGGAAGAAATGGACAAATTCTTAGGAGAGCACAACCTTCTGAGGCTGAACCAGGAAGAAATAGAAAATAAAAACAGACCAATCACAAGCACTGAAATTGAAACTGTGATTTAAAATCTTCCAACAAACAAAAGCCCAGGACCAGATGGCTTCACAGGCGAATTCTATCAAACATTTGGAGAAAAGCTGACACCTATCCTTCTCAAACTCTTCCAAAATATAGCAGAGGGAGGAACACTCCCAAACTCATTCTACGAGGCCACCATCACCCTGATACCAAAACCAGACAAAGATGTCACAAAGAAAGAAAACTACAGGCCAATATCACTGATGAACATAGATGCAAAAATCCTCAACAAAATACTAGCAAACAAAATCCAACAACACATTAAAAGGATCATACACCATGATCAAGGGGTTTATCCCAGGAATGCAAGGATTCTTCAATATGCACAAATCTATCAATGTGATAAACCATATTAACAAATTGAAGGAGAAAAACCATATGATCATCTCAATAGATGCAGAAAAAGCTTTCGACAAAATTCAACACCCATTTATGATAAAAACCCTCCAGAAAGTAGGCATAGAGGGAACTTACCTCAACACAATAAAGGCTGTATATGACAAACCCACAGCCAACATCGTTCTCAATAGTGAAAAACTGAAATCATTTCCTCTAAGGTCAGGAACAAGACAAGGTTGCCCACTCTCACCACTATTGTTCAACATAGTTTTGGAAGTTTTAGCCACAGCAACCAGAAAAGAAAAAAGAAATAAAAGTAATTCAAATTGGAAAAGAAGAAGTAAAATTGTCACTGTATGCAGATGACATGATACTATACACAGAGAATCCTAAAGATGCTACCAGAAAACTACTAGAGCTAATCAATGAATTTGGTAAAGTAGGAGGATACAAAATTAATGCACAGAAATCTCTTGCATTCTTATACACTAATGATGAAAAATCTGAAAGAGAAATTAAGGAAACACTCCCATTTACCACTGCAACACAAAAAATAAAATACCTAGGAATAACCCTACCTAAGGACACAAAAGACCTGTATGCAGAAAACTATAAGACACTGATGAAAAAATTAAAGATGATACAAATAGATGGAGACACATACCATGTTCTTGGATTGGAAGAATCAACATTGTGAAAATGACTATACTACCCAAAGCAATCTACAGATTCAGTGCAGTTCCTATCAAACTACCAGTGGCATTTTAAACTAAACTAGAACTAAAGATTTCACAATTTCTACGGAAACACAAAGGACCCCGAATAGCCAAAGGAATCTTGAGAAAGAAATATGGAGCTGGAGGAATCAGGCTCCCTGACTTCATACTATATTACAATGTTACAGTAATCAGGACAGTATGGTACTGGCACAAAAACAGAAATATAGATCAATGGAACAGGATAGAAAGCCCAGAGATAAACCCACACACATATGGTCACCTTATCTTTGATAAAGGAGGCAAGAATATACAATGGTGAAAAGACAGCCTTTTCAATAAGTGCTGCTGGGAAAACTGGACAGTTACATGTAAAAGAATGAAATTAGAACACTCCCTAACACCATACACAAAAATAAAGTAAAAATGGATTAAAGACCTAAATGTAAGGCCAGACACTATCAAACTCTTAGAGGAAAACATAAGCAGAACACTCTATGACATATCACAGCAAGATCTTTTTTGACCCACCTCCTAGAGAAATAGAAATAAAAACAGAAATAAACACATGGGACCTAATGAGACTTAAAAAGTTTTGCAGAGCAAACGAAACCATAAACAAGATGAAAAGACAGCCCTCAGAATGGGAGAAAACATTTGCAAACGACGCAACTGACAAAGGATTAATCTCCAAAATATACAAGCAGGTCATGCAGCTCAATATCATAAAAGAAACAACCCAATCCAAAAATGGGCAGAAAACCTAAATAGACATTTCTCCAAAGAAGATATACAGATTGCCAATAAACACATGAAAGGATGCTCAATATCACTAATCATTAGAGAAAAGCAAATCAAAATTACAAGAGGTATCACCTCAAACCGGTCAGAATGGCCATCATCAAAAAGTCTGCAAAAAATAAATGCTAGAGAGGGTGTGGAGAAAAGGGAACTCTCTTGCACTGTTGGTGGAAACGTAAATTTATACAGCCACTATGGAGAACAGTATGGAGGTTCCTTGAAAAACTAAAAACAGAACTATCATATGATGCAGCAATCCCACTACTGGGCATATACCCTGAAAAAACCATAATTCAAAAAGAGTCATGTACCACAGTGTTCATTGCAGCACTGTTTACAATAGCCAGGACATTGAAGCCACCTAAGTGTCCATCGACAGATGAATGGATAAAGAAGATATGGCACATATTTACAATGGAATATTCCTCAGCCATAAAAAGAAATGAAACTAAGTTATTTGTAGTGAAGTGGTTGGACCTAGAGTCTGTCATACAGAGTGAAGTAAGTCAGAAAGAGAAAAGCAAATACCATATGCTAACACATATATATGGGATCTACAAAAAAAAAAAATGTCTCTGAAGAACCTTAGGGCAGGACAGGAATAAAGACGCAGACATGGAGAGTGGACTTGAGGACACGGGGAGGGGCAGGGTTGGGCTGGGACGAGGTGAGAGAGTTGCATGGACATATATACACAACCAAATGTAGAATGGATGGCTGGTGGGAAGCAGCTGCATAGCACAGGGAGATCAGCTCGGTGCTTTGTGACCACCTAGAGGGGTGGGATAGGGAGGGTGGGAGGGAGGGAGACGGAAGAAGGAAGAGATATGGGAATATATGTATATGTATAGCTGATTCACTTTGTTAAAAAGCAGAAGCTAACACACCATTGTAGAGCAATTATACTCCAATAAAGATGTTGAAAAAATTTAAAAAACTAAAAAAAAATAAAGAGCATTGGTTCAAACCTTGAAAACAAAGCTAAGAGACTAAAACATACTATTTGATTAAGTACTGGCTTCTGTTACTTAGGAGGTTGCCAAAAAGTTTGAATCTTATCCAAAGCAGTCTATTACATTCATCCGTTTTAAAACCCTCAAAACAAGGGAGACATAAAATACACACGCATTGTATAAAAACTGAAAAGAAGCAATTAATTTGGAACAAATGTCCAACTCATGTGATTAAATAAAGCCTTAAAAAAAGGCCTAGTGGCAGCTTCTAGGTATTATATTTTTCCCTCCAGGAATAAAATCGTTTTTAAGTCTTTTGTTTAGTATTTAAAGTTTTCAGACTCAGGAAAAATTTTCCTTTCAAACTTTGAACATTAAATTTACCCAAGGTATGTTCATTTAATACATATCAAATTAACATCAAGAAGATCTATAAGCTCTAAAACAGTAGTTTTGACTTTTCTCAACAGAATTCAGAAAATATATTTCAGTGCCCAAAGAAAAGAAATTACATAAGCTATGTTTCATTCATTTTTTGAGAGAATATATTTTAGAATAATCAGAAAATGAATATAAGATAAAAGAAGAAAAATTTTAATGTCCATAATATTCACCCAGAGATAACCATTTTTAATACATTGATATAAATCTTTCCAGAGAAAAATTTGTTCTTGACTTAAATCTATTTAAATAATTTCAATATATTTCAGTGTAGGCATTTCAATTTGGAGAGTTAAAGCTGTAATTTGGATTTTTTTCATATTAAGATAATTTAGATAAAATAGGCACAGGGTCTCTGATGATATTAGAAACTCACCACATTGAAGGTGCATAATATAGATGTATCAATATTTATATTATAGATCACACTTGACTTTGTGATACAGGAGAGGCACTGGAGGTGGCCTTTCAGTTAGGCAGTTAGGGTATTTCACATAAGTCTAACCTGAATATGAAATGAGCCCACATCAAAAATATTAAATAACAGCTAACTCACTGAGCACTCATTATGTGTCGTGTGCATAGGATCAATCCTGTGCATGAGATGATTATAATTATCCTAATTTTATAGGTGAGGAATGAGAAGCACAGAGAGAATAAAAACATCCAGGGACAAAAGCAAGTATGTGACAGAGCTAAGAGCTGGTCACACATATCCAACATAAGCGCTTATCTCCTTAACCATTAGGCGTTACTGACTCACAATAATAGATGAAGATTCTAGGTGCTAGTAATGGTAGCTTGATTCAATCCCAGTTTCTGGACTCTGAAATAAATTTTGGACCATCTGGAGTTATCTATATGTAATTAGTAAGAAGTAAAATTTTACAACTATTACTCTTACTTAAAAAGGCATACCATGGTGCAACTTGAGTAATGTGACTGGTGGCATTTTCACATTAATAAACAGATACCAGCCGACAGCCAAACTATTTAGAATTAGGATATTAAGACAAAATAAAAGAAATGGTCAAAAATGCAATTTGCCGTATTAATGTAAAATATATTTCCTTTTTTCAGGGGAAAAGGAAAGTGGGAATGGTAAAGTCAGCTGGTCCAGTTAAAAATGAAATAAAGTATACTGAGTTTCCTAAAACATACATTAAAAATTGATTCTGATGTTGTCATTTTTTTTTTACTTATTTCACTGCAGAACTCCTAAATATGCCAAACACACACACAAAAACTGTATATGCACAATCAGCTACAGGAAGAAAATAATGAGTGCAAGTCACCACACAGGTGTTTCATGAGTGCCAGGGAAATGGGGTCAAATTGGATTTGGCAAATGCAAGAGGAACTTTTTAAGTCTGAACTCCAATACAATGATTCTCTACTATAAGGTGGTTTTAAAAACATACTATTAACAAGATACCACCATAAATAATTAAATTATGATCTTTGTTAAGGTGGCCCTAGCCTAGTAGCCTTTTATTCATCCTGAGTGTAAAAGCTTTCTCTACCAGGTGATTCTACTGGGCATGAATCTGTGAGAAATTCTATCCCTGAGAAACAGTGTTATGAAGGATTCAGGTGTCTCACATCCATTAGCTCCTCTTCCTTGATACTCTCACCAAACAGATCATAAGATGAAATAGAAAGTAGAAAGTAACCAGCCCACTGTTTATACTCTGTAACTCATAGTTATGTAAAGTTAACTGTACAACAGTATAGGATGGGCTTCACCTATTCCCACCAAAGGTCTCTGCTATTTTCAGTAAGTCTTGGGTAAAAACAAGCAACCAAAAACATGGCTGGTCTTGTTACAATAACTAGGAACCTGGACAAGGTGCCTATCTCTGTCTCTTACATTCATGATTCTAGTGGTCAGAGTAGAATAAATAAACCTTGGAGCAGCTCCATTTTATAAAAGTGCTTGTGTTTGTCTGGCATTCTCATTTGACCTATAAATTACACACACACACACACACATAAATAATTTGGCTATATATATATATATATTCACTTGCATTTATATGCTGCCCAATCCACATAAAAGAAAATGAGTAAAATATAGAGAATCTGGTGACAGTGTCTAATCCATACCTGTATCCAGACAATCCAGTGGTCAAAATTACAGAAATACATGAGCACTCATCTTTGATTTCTGAAAGATGCAATGGAATCAATTTAACTGCTGCTCAGGGAACATTCTAAGAATCCAAGGAGTGACTGTTGTACAAGAGCCCCTGGAGATTGGCTGCTGTGGAGTTTGACACAGTTCTAATTTGGTTTCCTTTCAAAGGAGGCATTCCAATCTTTTCTTCAAATAATTGAGCAAAGCAATTATGCAGTCTCTAGGAAAGCATTAATGTGCCCACAAAGGACACCTCAAAATATTTTCTCATCATTCCATAATTTATTGATTTTAGAAAACAGTTCACTCCTCTTTAAACGACCTACATTTCTCAATTCATGGAAACAGCCTGGTTAACCACTTCTTAAATACAAATTGAAAGAAGCAGCTTGCCCTTCCTAGTCCTGTATTAGTGATTTCACCACTTGTTTACTCTGAAGCATTATTGTAAACATTGGTTTAAACTCTACTATTTATTTCAATTAGCTCATATTTTATAATGCATTTGAAATATTTATAACAAGATTGCTCAACTACTAATTGATTAGTTGCAGTAATCCCCAGAGACACTCTACTTGGAGAGTGTGAAAGACTAAGCCTTATTTTAAATGATCGTAAAGTGACAGTGATGAATAAATTGGGAAAGGGGAACATCCATCAAGTGAGCAGTGGATATAGAGAGTTTGGGAGCTAGATATCCTGAAAGTTGAATACAAATAAAAAGAGATAGGGGCTTAGGAAAAAGAAAAATAACATTCAAAGCCAAAATAAAAGGGGGCATTAATACTTGAAATCATGAGCAAAAACCCAGGATAGAGAAAGCTTAGAAATTCTCAGCGTAGGAAGGTTGCTGACAAATGTCAAGAGTAGAGTGGGATATTTTTCTCTTTCTGTTCACAACAAATTTATCACATTCATTCCATCTTTGGTAGCTTTTTTTTTTTAAAGCTCTTTTTAAAATCTAATTTTTTTCCTAACTACTATTTTTAGAAGAAAGGAAAAAATCACCAATAATTCAATTTTCAGATTAAATCTCCAAAAATATTTTAGCAGATATACTTCCAGTAGTATTTTGCTTATTTTATATCTCTTCTTACTGTTTTAATACACAGATAATATACAATCATCATAGAAATATAGAAGATAGAAATAATGAAAACAAAAGTCAGTAAAACAATCTGGAAACCCCAAATAAAGATATAACCACTGTTAACACGCTGGTGTCTATTTTTCTATAACAAAATGACCTTGGAATGAGATTGAACACCCATGTTATCTGAATCTTGATTGGGAGTATGAAAAAGATGAACCGACTTTTGTCTGACCCATTGAGATTGCACTGTTGTTGCCCCACTTATGGAAGATATACTGCTGCCACACTCTTGTATGATTGTGGTTGAGGTCAAAAGGTCAGGCTGCACTCCTGTACAAGAGCAGGCTTGGCCTCTCAGTGCAATGGACTGTTCCACTGTCAATTATCCTGGGATAATTCGAATAATCTTCTCCTTCCCCCAAGGGGGTGGGTAAGAGAACTCAGGAGACAGGATTTAGGTAAGAGTAAGTAAAATTTTCTTCTCTCTTTGAAAAACTTGATAAATATCAGATGCATCTGCTTTCAAACTCTTATAATAAAATTTATGTAAAGCATTAAGCATTTGAATTTGTATTTTTTAATTACTTAAAGTATCTTATGCTAAATCTATAAAATCTATGAAATGTGCAAAATCTGTAAAATCTATGAAATATTTCTTAAAAATAGCCTAACACTTTCTCCCTTTCTCTCTCTGAACTGTCCAAAGTGTTAGCTGTATTATGATCATATTTTGTATGATCCATAATATTTGCACTGTGTTTTGTAACCATAATTCCTTGAGACGGAAAAGAAAATACAAATATATATATAGTTATTAATTATAATAAAATAGTATGCAAATGATTACTAACAATTTTTTTAAATTTCACTAAAATAACTTATTTTCTGTAAAAGAAATGTTCAAAATTGACTCAATAAGTAATAGTTAGGCAAGTAGCATAATTAAAATGTTACTGATATTAAAGATATATTTACCAATAAAAAAGAATAAGATTCACTTTTATTGAATAATTCTTTCAAAATATTAGGAAATTGATAATTTCAACTTTATAAAGATATTTTAGAGCATAAAAAATATGGTACACTTCACAATTCACTTTATGAATCTAGTGAAATGAATCTAATGCATTTATCTGGCAAAAAATTCTGCTAAGTTTACCAAAAAAATACTGACAGATAAATGAACACAAGAACATAAGAATAAGCATTCAAATTAAATAATATCATCACATACTGAGTGAAGTAAGTCAGATACAGAAAGACAAATATACGATTTCGCTTATATGTAGAATCTAAAAAAAGGGTACAAATGAACTTATTTACAAAACAGAAGTAGAGTCACAGATATAGAAAATAAACTTACGGTTACCAGGGGATAAGGAGGGGCAGGGATAAATTGGGAGATTGGGATTGACATATACACACTACTATATATAAAATAGATAACCAATAAGGACCTACTGTATAGAGCAGGGAACTCTACTCAATACTCTGTAATGGCCTATAGAGAAAAGAATCTAAAAAAAGAGTGGATATATGTATATGTATAACTGATTCACTTTGCTGTACAGCTGAAACTAATACAACATTGTAAATCAACTATACATCAATAAAAATTAAAAAAAAAATATCATGAAAGGTTAATCTACACAATCAAGTAAAATATATCCTTATATTTTGTTGGTTTAATATTAGAAATTGTTTTCATGTACTATATATCACATTAGCAGTAGAAAACCAATATCTTGATAGATGTAGAAAAGATTTTTCAAATGTAATTTGGCATCATTCTTAATATCAAAACCAACTGATAATCTAAAAATTAAAAATAATTTAAAGTAATAATACAACATTTTTAGAGTACAACAGAAACTACTCACCATTTGTAAAACAGCTGCTGGCATATCACGGGGTCCGAAAAAGATAGAAAGCCCTAGAAGACAAAATGCAACAATTAAGGAGATGGTTTTATTCAGGTGATTGCAGTGGGGAGATAGTCATTAATCAGAAATGTCTTGAAGAAATGGAAGGAACCTGAGATTAGATAAATACAGGTAGACAAATGAGTTATGTGTGGGTCTTAAGATTGTCATGATAAAAGTTTAAAGATAGGTCTTACCCAAGAAATTCAGGAAAGGTGAAGATGAGTCTTAGACTATGCAAGAGCAGGACAATCCAAGGTCATTAGATATATCCTAGAACACAAAAGGAGGGTAAGATTTCTTAACCATTGATGTTTTCTTTGAGCAAAGGGCTTGGATGGAGTTCAACATTGCTAATGTCTTATCAGGAACATCAAATGACTATGGAAATGAAGTTACCCACCATGAGCTTGATATTTTCAGATCCACTGAATCATGCAGTCAGATAGGCACAGTAGCCATTGGATAATGCAAATGGTATATTTTGTATTGGGCCCAAGAAGCTCCAAAAAGCATGAATAAATTATACATGCAGGTGACTCAAACTCATGTTACCTGCTTCTATTGTACCTGTGCTTCTTCCTCATGGTAAACTATAACCTTATGAAGAAATTCATATTATCAACTGACAAGGCAGGAGAAAACAAGAGAAATAATTAATATATAGGGGCACTGTTATCCTAGCTCTTGTAACTGTCATTATAAAGCTACTCAGTGGTTGCTTTAATGACAGTCATGAGAGAATAGTGTTCCAGTAGGCAAGCAATTATTACAAGGAGAAAAGTTGTTTGAAGTATGGGTATATCAATACATGGACTCCTCAGCTATGGGAGAACAGCTTTTGCTGATTAATTAAGGCTCTGGAAAGAACAAGATTTGAAAATTAGAAAGAAAAGGCTCTGGAGAAAAGACATATACATATATCTATGAGAAAAGATACAGAGCATATGGCTACTAATGAGTACGTACACAGAAGAAATTCTAAAAAAAATTTTAGATGAAAAGAATAACTCATCCAATGGATGTCAGCCTATCTCTCTTCAGTCACCTGATGCTGGTACAAAGGGGAAAGCAACCATGAAGATAGAGGTGAAGAACATATATGGACCCAACACCATTAGCTCCTCTTACTTCAAATCCTTGTTTAGCTAATGACACTGCAGAATGCCCTACCTGCCACCCAAGAGACTGATGCTGAGTAACCGACACAGCACTATTATACACAGCTTTTTTTTTTTTTTTTGGTGGAAGGTGAATGATACTGGATCATTTCCTAGAGGTAATAATGATTTGTTCCTATTTGACTTGATTCATACCATGGCTATGGGTTTGCTTTCCTGTCCACAATGCCACTGATAGCACCACTAACTGAGGGTTTATAGAATAGCCGATCTATTAACATGGCATTCCATACAATATTGCTGCAGAGCACTGCATACATTTTAAAGCATATTGGGGCAATAATGGGTGCACAGCATGTGATACACCAGTCTTCTATAACCCATTGCTCAGAAGCAGTTGGCTAAACTGCACGGTAGAATGGTCTGTTAAAGGCTTAGGTAATGTACCAGATTAGGGACAACACTCTCCAGACTGGAGTCCTGTCTTCCAGGATAAAGTATACCTTCACATTGGACTACCAATTGATATATGGTACTTTGCCATCTATAGACTGAATACATACATCTGGGAACCAAGATTGACTCTTTTACTTTCACTTCCAGTGAACTGATTACAGAATTTGTCTCCATTCCCAAGACAGACCTTAGGCCGTGGTTGGTTAGAAGTACCGGTTTTGAGCAGGAATAATTCAGGTAGGAGACATAGCAAGGGTCCCAATGCACCTGAAGCTACAATTAGCCCCTCGTCTCTCTGGCTTCTTCATGCCACTGAAACCAACTGCACTATCAGGAAAAGAGGGTTACTGCTTCTAGTCATCCTCAAGAGCAAGGGTAGTTCCTACACAATGGGAGTAGGGCGGACTATGCCAGTAATACAGAGGCTTCATTGCAGAATTGCGTGGTGTATCTGTGCCCAGTGATAACAGTAAATGGGCAGTTGCAACAAGCATGGCCCAAGAAGGAACAATACTTAAGGATTTAAACTCTTGGGGATGCTCTAGGTCACACCAGAAGGCACACAAGCAACCCAGGCTAGCTGTGGTACTGGTCTAAGGTGGGGGATATATAGAATGTGTGGTGGAGAAGGGAAATGATGAATACCTATTATAATCTTAGAACCAGCGGCAGCAATAGGGATTATTCTGTTTCACTTCACCTCTCTGTCCAGCTGTCACTCTAGTGGCAACATTGGCATTTTCGCTGCTAGAATGCACTTTTTCTAGATGTTCACATGGTTCATTCCTACACTCCATTCACATATGCTCAAATGTCATCTTCTTAATGGTGCTTTCCTCTTTATCTAAAAGAACAATTTCTTCCTGTTCTCCAGTCCTTCCATCCCTTTTCCCCTGCTGTACGTTGTACTTACCAATTTCAAATAAAATTATTTACATATTTATGAATGTATGCATTAATTACTTATTAATGCATTTTTTTTTGTTGTCTGGCTCTCTCCTTGAATGTAAAATTCACAGGGGAATGCACTTCTGTATTTTTTTCATTATTGTATCCCCATCACCTGGAAGAATGCCTGGTCATAGCAAATATTTAATAAATATTTGTAGAATAAATGAATTAGTTTTCTTCCTTTTTCTGATTGATGAGTCCTCAATCTACCTCTTCAATCTACACATCCAAATTTATCTCTTACTCCATATTTTTGGGTTACATGCAGGCCATGGATAACCTTGTGTACAAGCAGAGTTGGCATGATATCTTATGGTTTCATTTTAGTGGAGATGGGAAAGCTCTTTCCTCAAATGCCAAAGCATACCGCTCTTAGCTTGATCACTGATATTTCACACTCCTTACAGAGAGTAATGATAAGGCTGAAATATAAATAATCTTGAGAGAATTAGGTATTTATACAAATACATTCAAACTGGAGTGAAAGGGCTTATATTAGATAAAATAAAAGGTGGGAAGCATAGGGACTCTTGAGTGGCAGAGGCTGCAATAAAGGGTGAGAAAGAATGTTTAAAAGTGAAGATTAGATATTGAAAAACAAATCTAACTCTAAATTTTTCAGGAAGCTGGTGTAGCTTTCTCAGGCTTACCACTCTTGCCCTCAAGTTTTATTATTTCACATCTGCATTATTGAGTCTTCCTCTAAAATTATTATTTCAACTGATTTCCTAGTTTCAGTCAATTGGACTACTATTTTTCTATCCTTCCCAACTAGAAACTTTTTTGAATCCTCTCTCGTCTTTGTCCACCATTTACAACGTCATCCACTCTTGTTAATTCTTATTGCAGGGTATCTTTAGCAGTGACATCAAGACTCTCCATACAATAGACTATACCTGCCCTGTCACTTACCATATAGAACTTAGGTTTTAAACAAAATGAATTACTCTTTGCTTGACTCTAATCTATGTATTTCTTACTACTTTCCTCATGCAGCCTCCTCCACCAAAATTTCTACAAAATTAATATTTATCACTAAACATCTGTCTCAAATGTCAGCATCTTTCATCTTGATAGACATCCAAGTGATGACATTTCTTCCTTCCTTAAACTTCCTCCCTATATGTATCATATCTCTTGACTCAGTTGACTTACACTGTTTTCTGCTAATATGATTGTGCACTTGCAGTTCCCTCATTATATAACAAACTTGTAATGACTAGGACATTAGATCACTACAAGGCTTAGAACATCAGTTGAACAAGAATGAATAACGGCACTCCTTGACTTACAGAGGTATAATTTAACTTCCACCTAATTCCTGAAAGGATTTCTGGATCTGATTGACTCCATGTTATCTCTAGCATAAGTTTCACATTTTCTCATCCCATCCTCAGATTCACTGACTCTCAGTAACTTGCTCCACTTAATTAGTTCAAGTTTACCTTCTGCTACTACTAAATTATGCCCTGCACCCTAATTACTTGAACGTTCAAATAGTTAAGTTTCTTTGACACTTAATAAACACAGAATGGCATACAGACACAACTTAGTGACCTGAGACAAAAATGGAAAATGAAAACAAGGTTGTTCTCTCCACCTCTCAGGGGCTTTATGATCTCTTCTTTGCTTTTATCTTTTCCACTCATGATTGCCATCCTTTCGTAGAGAACTCAAGCCAACTACCCAACACATGTCTATATATTCTTCCAGCTCTAGGATACACCATGCATGGACTACAAACTTTATGTTTACTGTACATATTCTTCCTAAAGGAAATTTTATTATCTTAGCCATGGGCAAGGACTGCCTTTCCAAGGACTGGAGGTCCCTTGATCTAATCACCTTTGACTGGGACAAGAGGTTGTGGAGCTGAAGGTGAAAATCCATTCCAAAAACAAGACTGTGAACAGGAAGGCAGCACAAAATGCTGACTACTTCATTTTTTTCTAGCAAACTAATTGTGACTAGTAAATAATGTAGGCAGAACTAGTTAGGTTAAACATATAGTTACATAAGGCTTTTTGAAAAGAACTAAATGACCCTATTATGATTTTAGTATCCCTATAAAACTAGGTCTCTAATTTTAAAATCATTGATAGTAATGCTCATTTGGATCCTGTGTCTGTGTATTTCCTCAGAGAAGCAGATACCAGAATGAAATTCATCATTCAAGAGATTTATTGGATGAAACACCTGTGAAAAATAAAGGGGGGATTTCCCTGGTGGTGCAGTGGTTAAGAATCTGCCTGCCAATGCAGGGGACAGGGGTTCAAGCCCTGATACGGGAAGATCCCACATGCCACGGAGCAACTAAGCCCATGCGCCACAACTACTGAGCCTGTGCTCTAGAGCCCGCGAGCCACAACTACTGAGCCCGTGTACCACAACTACTGAAGCCCGCGTGCCTAGAGTCCATGCTCTGCAACAAAGAGAAGCCACTGCAACAAGAAGCCCACAAACCGCAACGAAGAGTAGCCCCTCCCCTCGCCGCAACTAGAGAAAGCCAGCACACAGCAACAAAGACCCAACGCAGCCATAAATAAATAAATAAATAAATAAATAAAATTTTAAAATAAAAAATAAAAGAATAAACGGGGAAGGAGCAGGAGAGTGGGAGAAGCCTTCCGACCTCATTGCAGGTTTGACTCCTGTTAAAGAAAATAAGAAGAAAGGAAGATTATGTAAGAAGAGACCCAGACTAGGGCAGTTCTGAGAAGGCCTTGATGGTTTTCTCTGGATGATGGGGAGCCCCAGAACAAAATTTTCCATTAGAAGACTCACTCACTGGGCAATGCAATGGCTGGAGTACCCCTACCATGCACAGTTATTACCTGATAGGATCTTGAGGAGACAGCAGCCTCAGCATATACACTGCAATGCAGGCTGTCACTTAGCTACTCCTTTTAGTGAGTTCTCTCATCAGAGAAGATCTGAACACTACATTCTCATGATTGCCTCTGCCACTGGCTCTTACTGTTCTCTTTAATATCTTCTTCCCAACAGACTATAAACACCACAAAATCAAGTAACATATACACCTTTGTTCTTTCCTGCATATGCCTAACCTAAAGTAGGGGATATAGTGGTTAAAAGGTTCTACACTTGTTAAAAAGGTTATATTTATGAGCTGCCTTGGTGTAGCAGTGGGTGATTTCCTCACAATGAAAATAGTTTCTGTAGTTTTAAAATTTAATATGCATCAGAACTTTCAAGTTCATTGAAATATTTAAGACCTCATTTAGCTTATATAAGTAATGAAAACATTCAGTATACCATATAACCTTGTTCCACAGGTTAATTATAGGTCACTATTAAACATTGACTTTTTATAGTATCTTTTATCATTTACTTCTTTGAAAGCAAGCTATGATATTGAGCTATAGTGTTTCATTTCAGATTTACAGATAGAAGATTGGTCCAGATAGAGTTGAAGGAAGAAGCTAAGGACTTCTTGAAAATCACAAAATACATGAATGGAAAAACTGAAATTAGGATTCACAGCTGATGAACTTTTCATTTGCTCTTCTCATTGATTTACACTGCTGCTGTCTTTCTTTCTTAAAAAAAAAATTCTATGTTTCTGTATACAAAAAATATTTTAAGATCAAAAACACTAAGTGGTGATGCTCAATGAATATCTGCTGGTCATCTTCACGGCATCGGGTTCTCCTGGATGGGACAAGTTGATATGCAAGGATCACTTGGAAAATAAAGGAGTTCCAGAACAACCCTAACAGTAACTATCATTTTACTTATTTGTTTCCAAATACTCTGCTAAGCAATTCATAAATATTATCACATTCTTAAAATGACCTCATCCTTATTTTATAGATGAGGAAACCGGGCTAGAGAAAAATTAATTGCCCAAGGGCACAGAACTAGCAAGTGGCAGAAGTGAGATTAGAACCCAAGTCTGTATGACTAAAAATGTGTGCTTTTTTTTTTTTTTGGCTGCACCATGCAGCATGCTGGATCTTAGTTACCCGACCAGGGCTTGAACCCGTGACCCCTGCACTGGAAGCACAGAGTCTTAACCACTGGACTGCCAGGGAAGTCCCTAAAAATGTGTGCTTATTTACCACAACATCACGCTATATTTTTCCTTAGAGACACTTGGATTTCAAAGGAATTCTTGAAGAGATAAAATAAATCCAGTTTGATTACAGAAACAGGAGATCCAGTAGAACTAAGATGTTGGAGTCATTTCAGCCATTCTGCCATCTCTAAGGGAGGGAATGAAAGGAAAAGAAAATCTATACGTATTAAGTAATTAATATGTGCCAGGCTTGGCTTTATATTTGTAATTCCTACAGTGACCTTGTTACCATAGTTGACATCTATTTTTTCCTATGCTCATCACTTCTCCCTTATTTGATTAGCATCCACTATTTAGGGACCTGTCCCTTTTCTCACGTCAGGCATGACACTCCAGTGGCTGCTATCAATTATGCTATTCCATCTCCCTGGATTTATATGCAAACAATTGATATAGGCCAGTTTAATCAAAGTTCTTCCATGGGATGTTTCCAGTTAGATCCAAGAGACACAGGTCTGTGCTTTCTAGTGGAAAAGCTGTGAAGAGAAAGCTAATATAAGAGAAAGGAAATAAAGGGAAATGAAGAGAGAAATCCTGACGGGATTGGAGTCTGGTTCTGGGCATCCCTGAGCTTTATCACTGCCTTTGATTCAATTTGATTATGTCAGCCAATACATTATCTTAACTGCCAAAAAGCAATTTTTATTGGCTTTTGGTCACTTGCAACCAGAAGACTCCTAGCTATTTTAATAAAGCAAACAGAAATTCACATGCTTAGTCCAATATCTCACTAACCAGCGAGTGACGAAACAGACTGAAATCCAAGCAAATCTACTTCTCAAGTTAAGCTCCTTTTTTTTCTTATTTATTCCTATTCTACAATAGAACATAAATGTATTTGAGTTTTTGACATATAACTAATAAGGATGACTACATTCTTCTTTTCATTCAGCTAAACTTGTGAGCAGAAATTTAGTGCTAGACATGGTATCTTTATATAACAAATCTACACTGCCTTTTACTTTGGGAAGTAAATATCACCTTAGTGGCTGTAAAGAGTTCATCTAATTCATCCAAACTTCTTTTGGATAAATAAGACTTTGATTTCAGTTTAACTGAATGAAATAGGTACAATCAGGTGAAACCCTAAATATAGTTGACCTAACTCACATTCCATCTAAAGAAATTCAGCTTTCACACATTTCCCCCCAACTATCTTGGCGTATCTATTTCCTTTCACACATACCTGAGCAATTATTTTCTTCATGTGCTGCCTGCTTCAGAACATAGTTGTAAAAAATTTCCCCAGAGAGTGCTATAAATGCAACTTCAAGTGTAAGATCATTGGAGTCAATGCAAAGAATAAAAGTAGAAATACTGGAAGAGGAGGAAATAGCTACAAGTGCACTGGATTTCTGCACAAATTCAATCTGCTTTTCTCCTAAATATTTAAGGATACTAGATAAAACCAAAATCATGATACAGAAATATAAAAACATTATTAGCTGATTGGGTTTGACTGGAGTGACTCAATTACAATGGAGAGAAGACAGGTAGATATTAAGGATTACACAGAGACTAATGAGGTTCTGGGAAGGGTTCCCCTCTCTTTTTTATTTACCTACCCTCAAAATGTGAAAAGAAACTTGGAACAATATTCATCTTTAAATGACCATTATACACTATTTCTGAATATCATTATTCACACAGTTATATGAATACTGGAAATTGATAGTTTTTTTGATATATGTTTAAGTATTATATAGAATTACCTACTAATTTCATTAAAGTTTTATATTATAGATCCTTGAAATCAATTTATTAAAGTTAAGAAATTACATGGACTTCTCCCCCTCCTGATATTATGGTGATTGTATTTCTCGTATTTATGGATTAAGAAAATACCTAAAGTGAAATGCTCCTTTAAGTTCAATAATGTTTATATATACTGTGTTTGTTTATTATCCTAGTGGGACAGTAAACTATATGATCACCCTCCTTATCACAGTAATACTAATATTTATCATAATTGTTTATCTGTCTTTGTCTATAAACTCTATGTAGGCTAGGTCCTCATTTATTTTATTTAAAATAAATAAACTACATTGTGTTTATTTTTATTTTTATCATATTTTTATATTTATTGATAATAGTACCTAACAGAATGGCACAGTATATGTATTGGATGAATATTTGTAGGATGGGTAAATAGATCTTCCAATGAAAAACACACACTGAAAACTTAGAAAATATTCAAGACTTGAAATCCCAAAAGTTATGCAATACTTAGAGAGTATATACCATACTTGTTCTCAGGGAAATCAATTGCTTTGAATTTTGAAAATATTAGTAGGTAATATTCCAGGCCAGGCACCTTGGTACACATTACATATTCTACATTATACCATTTAATACTCATAGTAAGTAAGTGAACGGGGTAAGCATTAATATCCCAGTGAGGTTATGAGTTTATTCATGGTTACAAAGCTAGTAAGTTGCCAAGTCAGATGCTAACCTTTGTTTTTAAATATATTTTTATATTCTACTATCTCTCTGTATGAAGAAAATTGGAAAGAGTCAGAGGTAAGTTTTAAGAAGCAATGAAATAAGTCACTCAAGTTTTGGTGGAGGTTGAGGAATGATCAAACAAAAATTTAGGTTTCATTATACTAGGAAATGGGATAATTCCTTCAAAGGCCAGACTAATGAATACATTTTGAAGAAATTTAGTTTTCTATTTGCATCCCCTACCTTGAACAGTTTTTAAAATAATCCAAATTTTGTAACTATTAAAATCAGCATTCTAACTTAATGATAAACAAAATATTGGAAAATTATATAAGAATTTATGATAGACACATAACCAGGAAAATAATTATATTTAATTCTTACTGTCCTAGAATCTCTGATTTGGAATATACAGTTACTCAAACGTTCTGGCCTCTGCTTGAAATTTTTGGAGGGAGTAAAGAGAAAGGAAGGAGTATTACTACTTCATAAGATCACCTATTCAAATTTTAAACAGTTAAAATTTTTAGATTTTTAATTGAATTATACAGAAATTTACTTTCTTCTATCTTCCCCCATTGACCTTAGTCTTTGTTCTCTGAAGTAACCCAGGACACATGCACATAAGTATAGATACAAATATAGATATCTTTAATATGATAGCCCTTCTGAAATTTGAAGATAGCTTTTTAGAACAGCATTTCATTATATATACTTTCTCACACACATGGTCTTCTCCAATATTTCTCCAGTTCTCCTTGTATCTTGATCATCCTTCTTATTACCTTGTTTGTACATAATTTATCTCAATTGTTCCCTCTTGCAATCCATTTTGTCAAGTTCATGATATTGAACTAGTCCCAGATATAATTAGAACAATGTAGCTTCAGACTTGTTCAAGATTTATTTGTATATCTTAAGATCAAATTCATTTATAAAGTTAAAAGAACAAAATTAAAATGATTTAGAATATCATTTTGTTGAATGCTTAGTGTATTGCTTTGATATACACGTACATGTACACAGGTGTATATATTTAAATAATATTTTACAAGATTAAATCACCATTTATACACTTTTTATACCTATAATAGTCAGCAGTCATCTTTCACAGACTTCTACACACATCTACAAAAGTTTAACATTTGCCATTATTATTAGGATAGCACAAATGCCCTTTTCTTTACATTAATAGCTATCCTTTGAGAGCTACAACGGATCTCTCACAGGTCAGGGACCCGTATTGAGAGAAGCTGTTGGGAATGTAATTAAAACTGATAAAAATTTAAAAGGATGGAAACATTCTGGTTGATATTATCCTCATATTATGATCTCTGTCTTGAGCTTTTTAAAATGAGCTCTGGAATTATTTTACTATTGCCTCATGATTTTTCCATTTACTGACTGGGGTGAACCCCAAGACAGTAGTATCCACATGGACCACAATTGGAACTAGAACTGTGGCCTCAAATCCAGAGCCTTATGGTTTGACATGCATACCACCATTGATAGGGTGGACATTTGTTCTCCCTGTTGAGCACATACACTGAGCAGAGCAGGATTGCTTAAGAGAGATGCAATATGAATAAACATCGTCCCCGCCCCCTAGAATAGAGATTAATTAATGAGTAAAATAGTTAAAGTAGAATCCCGTGTCAAAATTAAACTACATTTCCCTCCAACTCAGTGAAGAGTCACAAAGATAGTAAACTCAACAGATAAGAGTTGGTTAATAGCTAAATATTCCAAAGTCCTGTGCTCCCAAGCACCTGCATCTGGGACTGATGTCTATCAATCCTGCAAATTCAGCATTGAACTAAGTTAAAGTTTGAGGTTTTCTTAGGAATTTTCATAAAACTATGTTCAGTAATAATATCATCTGTTTAAGGGGGTTTTACAATTTTAGGAGGAAATGAGTAATACCTCTTATGAAGAAACTTACAGAGGAAGGAATTTGATTTGTCTTGATGTTGTATATATATAAAACTTTTCCTGTCTCTCACTTCTTTGAGAAATATTAAATATATATGCATATATATGAAATATGTATATTTAAATATACATGCAGATAATAAGGCAACACATTTTCTACTTTAAAATTTAATGACTTAGTTGTCTGTATCTCTGAGTTATCCAAACCTGGGGTTCATCCTACCACATCCTAACTCAAGGCAACCACTTTCATCCAAAGCTGCTGGTAGAACTATAGATTTCATAACCAGTAAGAAATACAAATCATTTAAAGCCATGGTTCCAAGACTGCACTTTCATTGTTAATACAATTTCAAAACAGTAATAGAGACATTTAACCATCATGTATGAACCAACAGATAAAATATAACTTGCCATTATCATTACTGTTTAAAATAATATTTTAACTTCAAAAGGTAGGAAGCAAATATCAGAAAAAAAAGGCCAGTCCTTTAGAGCGAGTGAATTTTTCATTATGGAAAAAACTCACTATAATGCATTTGCCTTTATCTCTCTCTTTTCATCTCTGAATGGTTTTTAAGCTCTATTTAGGAACCACTCCTCTGTGGACTTTGAAAATTCAGCTCATTAAATGTTGGTAAGTATCATGGATTCAAGACCCAGAAGTATTGTTACTGTTTTTGTTGTCTTATTTGGTCTCATTTGCCTGCACATTTGCTAGCAATTCCCCTTTCTCAAAACTCCATGGTCCCTAAAGACATATGAGGCCCAGGGTTCCCACAGTGCTATGCAAATAACTAGTACTATTTACACACTCTGTGGCTACAAGAATACAATAATTATTTAGAACACAGTTATTAACAAGAGAGAGAATCCAACTCCCCTCTTTAGATCTGTGTAGCTTTTAATATCCACAAATGACAAACAATGATATGTTTTCAGTACAAGGTAAGAAAATTCAAGGTTTCTGGGTCAGAGATCATTATTATTTAGAGCAATAACCATATAGTTCTTCATGCCCCCTTCTCTTCCTTGAGGTGATGTGATGAGGGAAAATGGAGAGTCTCTATGACAGAAGAAGAACCCAGAGATTAAGAATTTTGGAGTTTACGTAGAAACGGCTGCACAGCAGCCCCCCTTTCCCTCCAGACAGAGGAAAAGACATTAAGTTTCTAACATAAACAAATCCTCTCTTGGAGAAGACAGGAAGGTCCTCGGATGTTTGCAACCCTTTGGAATGAAATAAAAGGCTCCAGGGGAGACAGGGCTGTAAATCTCTTTGGAGGTCTCCAACATTCAAGGCATGTTCACCAGACAAATATCCTCTAATCCTGGTTGCCAGTAATTTTTGCTTAGAAAGCCCTAATTGTGCTTACATATGAAAATATTAGTTGTTGTGCAACAATATATACATGACAGTCATATTTTATTTCATGTCTATTTCCCTTATGTCATTTCTGAATCCCCTTGGGTTCTTTTCCTATAAACAGCAAATATGTTGAGATAGTCTTTCTCTACTGAGCCTCTATGCTTCTCCGAGTTAATAGCTTATTCAGAGTATTACTATTGTGCATATTAGTTTACAAGATGTGGTTAAATTCTGGACCATGCTAGAAAACCCAACTCTCTCATCATAGCTCTATTCTATTCCAGAAAAATATAGAGTATGTTTGTCTCTAAGTTGTTCAACTTTCTTTAGACATCTCTGTAGGTGAGAACTTAATTGGGCATGGAGTAATCCTTTCTCAATCTACTTATCAACAGTGTACCTTTAAACTACACCATCTGCTCTAAGTGTTTAAGCAGGAGGCTCAAACTACAGTCCTCCATCATCACTGCATTTTCTCAATGGTTTTTAAAAGTGACTTTTACAAAAAGTAAAGATGGTAAACAGAAAGGAAAAACATTCAAATTACATGTAACAGAAACTGGAATTTAAACGTCAATGAGATCCTAAGTTTTACTTATCAAATTATGTAGTTTGTTTTTTCTTAGTTTTTATTAATGGCCAAAATCAATACTGGTGATGTTGCTATAAAAGAGGCACCCTCATATGTTGTTGATATAGCATTAAAATACTATTGAAAAATATTTCACCAGCATTTTATATACAGTATCTACACACTTTGATTATTATATAGTGTATATAGTTTTGTATAGTATTTAAACTACCAGTGAAAATTTTTCCTTTTTAGTAAGTTATTTGCCTTTTTAATTTGGTCTTAATTTTTTACAGACAAAATTCTAAATTTTCTTGTAATCCAGGCAATACATGCTTTTACGATTTCCTCAATTAGTTATTTTATTTATATATAAGTTGTTCTCTTATTATACAAATAGGTGTTTATCATATATAAAACTAAACTATAAAAACAGCTACAACAGCATATATGGCATGTCCCTATCATTACTCTATTTCAGAATTTGCTAGGCTAATCTTGTCTACTTAGATATATTTTGTCAAGCTCTGAAAAATATTTCATAGATATTTTGATTGTAATTTCAGTAATACTATAAAATTTTAAAGAAGTATGTATTCAAATACTAAATCATTCCATTCTAGAGTATGATATAGTAACAACAAAAGGGGCTTTTTACATGTCAGGCACTGTGCTAAGTACTTTGAATGCTTTATATAACTTAATCTTCAGAACAACACTCTGAGATAGGACGTATTATCATACTCATTTTCAGGTGAGAAAAGCTGAAATTAGAAAGGTCAAATAATCTCAATATTTCAAGTCAAGAGTCAAAGATAACTTTTATTTTAAGCCTGGCTAACTGAGAGAAAAATGCTAAATTTGACAGAGAATATAAAAGGTTAAAGAAAAGTTTGTTTATCTTAGGATATAATATAATTCAGTGCAATTATATTTTAGTTGAGGTAACACAGGTTTGTCCAAGTGCCAATGCTCAGCACGCAGCTGCACAAGCAGAACTTATACTCAGGAAAGATGCTGGAGATATAGAGGTAGGAGTCACCATCTCAGATATGATCGCTCAAGTGGATAATTTCTTCAAGAGTCAGAGACTAAACAGAGTCTAGACAAAGAAGAGCAAAAAGCTGAAGTCAGTATCTCAAGACACTCTTAAATTTAAGAAGCCAGAGAAAGAATCAAGATCAAGGAATATAAATTGGTCATGGAGAGATGAGCCTGAGGCAGAAGAAGTGGAAGAGCTGCAAGAAGGGCTAAAAGATAAGAGGGATTCAATGCTAGAAAAGGTAAATATTCAGGGAATTTAATTTTATTTGTATATTATTGGTAACCTTTAGCATAGCATGTTTATATGGGACGTGAAAGGTTAAGAGTAAGTGTTTAATGAGGAAAAGAAGATGGCAAGCTTTCACCACTGTTGATGGAAGTTTACTGTAAACAGAAGAAAAAAAAACAGGATAATGTGTAAACCAGGCTGAAATGCTGCAGAGAGATTAAGGAAACTGAAAACTCTAAGGGAAATGACTGGCTTTAAAAGAAAGAGGGCATGAGTGGTATTAGAATTATGTCTCTTCAGGTATTTGATTTTAATTATTTTACAATTCTATCCTGTAGAAACTGATACAAGATTTGAATTTTATGTCACACACATTTTCTACTTAAATCTCTCTGTCATCTTTTTAGAATAATACAACATACAGTTAGTAGCCTGTAATCAGAGTTAAATTTTACCATTTGGGGGATGCATAATCTTTAACACTTTAGAAAATCCCTAACTGTAATTCACAGGAATAGAATGTATGGATGCCTTTTGTAATTAATGACCACTTTTTATGTATGACCAGTCTCCTAGGCTATTGGATTATGATAAATTACTTTCCTCATACTAGATTACCTTGTCCATTCTTAACTTAGAAGCTAGTCGTCTTTTGAGACAAGTAGGCTTTATAGGATTGTGCGCAATTTGTGGTAAAGACCACATACCATCACCGTAGCAATAAGTAAAGGTTGCAAACAATGGAGTTACATGACAGTGCTAAATAAAAATGGTGCTCAGCAATAAATAACTAAAACTTCGTCTAGTAGAACTTTTCTAGCTTTCACTTTTCATTCAGCAACTGACACTATATAAAACACAACTGACAGTATTAAGAACTTATATTTGCAAAATTTAGGTTGTTAGCGTGAATATACTATAAAAAAAATCATACTTATGGCTTCATAGTCTTCCATTTATTTTTAATATTTAAGGCAGAGGTTTCTTTGTAGGACTTCTGATAAATGGTATTGGAAAGTATCACATTTCTTAAAAAATATTTTTGATATTTTGCATAATTAATATGATGGGAAGCTTATGAAATGACACTCATTCATCCCCATCTACTGATATTTATGCCCTTTTGTAATTCCTCTCTGTTTCTGTGTGCACTGGACCAAGTGACTTGCTTGTAAAATAAAAGTTACAGGATGCCACTTCTGAAATTAGGCCACTAAATATGTAATTCCCATCTTGCTTGCAATTGTTATCTCTTTGGCATTTTGAGCTTTTGATCTAATGAAGCAAGATGCCATGTTGTGAGCTTCCCGAGGGAGGGACCCTGAAGGGAAGACACTAAGGGTGGCATCTAGCCAACAGTCAGCAAGAAATGGAAACCACCATTCCAACAGTTCTTGAGAAACTGAATCCTGGAAATAATCACATGACTGAGCTTAGAGGCAGATCCTTGGATCCACCCCTGATTGAGCCTTTAGATGAGATTGCTTCTCCCTCCAACACCATTACTGCAGCCTTGTGAGAGACCCTGAAGCAGAGGACTCAGCTAAGTCATGCTCAGATTCCTGACCTACAGAAACTGTGAAGTATCAATAATAAATAAATGTTGATTTAAGCCATTAACATTTTGGCTAATACAAGAAATATGTTTATTTAGTTCTTGGTTTGTCAGAATGCTATCACTTTTTACAAATGGAGCTCATCTCCAAAGTAGACACTTTCAAGAACAAGAACAACAAAAACCCACAAAAATTATTTTAATAAATCTTTCCTAAATGATCCAAGATTCATTCTTCTCAGACATTCTTCAAAATTCCATGAATCCCTCACTCAACCATAAGTGACACATAATTTTCCACAATTAACACAGTTTTTCCCTTCTATGAATTCCCATTGTATTAACAATACCACAAAATATAGCAAATTTCATAACAGTTACTTAAATTAATGAGAAATTTTCAAATACCAAATGGCTGGATTTTTGTCTTCATTGTAAGACCTTGAGAGAGTTTATTTTTCCTGTCCATTAATTTAATATCTATCAATTGAGGAAATTCAATCTCCTGGATTCAACTTCACCCATCAATAGCCATATGTGGCTATCTGAATTAAAATTTAAATTAATAAAAATCAAATACAATTTAAAATTTTACTTTTTCAGTCACCCTCGACAAATTTCAAGAGCTTAATTGACAAGTCACTAGGCATTACCACGGTGGGCAGTGAAATACAGCACATTTCCATCATTACAGGCAGTTATACTGCATAGTGCTTCCCCAGAAAAATCTCTTAACTTCCTATAACTTAAAAATACTATGTAATATTTAACACTAAATTTGTACTGCTAAAGAACTAGATTAAATATCCTATATATAATGATGATTATTTGTTAAATGACTGTTTCTTCACAGCATCTGGACTGGAGCCTATATTTTTAGGAATATTTTTTATTCCTAAAGATAAATCTTGTTTCACTTGGCCATGTTACCATTTAAATAGTTTTCAATTTTCAGTAGTTAAAATGTTTTAAAATTTGACAATTTAATAATATTTTTAGAAGTTAGCTATTAGCACATTATAAAAATTAATAATTATTGCTATCAAAGTCATCTGCTTTGAGAAGAAATTATTTCAAATATGCAGATCAAAATTTATTACAATATTATTACACTGAATAAAGTTGTTCCATTGAGTAATTTGATATCATTTATACATAATTTGAATTATAAGTAAACTTAACTTTGCTATTTGGGTGGAGTTTTCCAATTTTTTATTGTAATTGCAAGTGGATTGCAGCACACTTTTTATGTATTTTAACATGATTTTTTTGTAAGATGAATTGTCAGTCACTCAAAAATTTTATTTTTAGTACCCATTATGTACCAATTCCTGAGATTTAAATAATATTATGAATAATTCAATTAGCTTAACATTTTATATTCTAGTGATATATCTACAGACATAAAGAGATGTGATGGTGCTGGAGTTTAAAAGATCACTCGAATTCTCAGTAAACTAGGAATAAAGGGGAACTTCCTCAACTTGATAATGAATATCCACAAAATCCTACAGCTAACATCATACTTAATAGTGTGAGAAACTAGAAGCTTTCCTGCTAAGATCAAGAACAAGTCAAGAATGTCCCCTTTCATCTTTCTTTTTCAACACTGTATTGGAAATACAAGCTAATGCAACAAGACAAGAAAATAATATAGAAGGTATATATATTGAGAAGAAAGAACTTAAACTGACCTTGTTTGCTGGTGACATGATGGTGTATGTAGAAAATCCAAAAGAATAGACAAAAAAAATCCTGGAACTAAAAGTGATTGAATCAAGATTGTGGAATACAAGGTTAATATACAAAAGTCAATCACGTTCCTATATACCATCAAAAAACAAGTGGAATTTTAAATTAAAAACATAATACCATTTACATTAGCACCAAAAAAAGGAACTACTTATGTATAAACATAACAAAGTATATACAAAATCTACATGAGGAAAACTACAGAACTCTGACAAAAGAAATAAAAGAACTAAGTAAATGGAAATGTATTCCATCCATGTTCATGGATAGGAAAACTAAATATTTTCAAGATGCTAGTTCTCTTCCCAACTTGATCTAAAGACTCAATGCAATCCCAATCAAAATCTCAACAAGTTATTTTCTGGATATTGACAAACTGATTCTAAATTTTATGTGAACAAACAAAAGACTCAGTGGCCAAGACAATATTGAAAGAGAAGAAAACATTTGTAGGACTGCACTGCCCTACATGACTTCAAGACTTAGTATAAAGCTACAGTAATCAAGACAATATGTAGTGGTAAAATAATAGACAAATAGATCAATGGAAC
Source organism: Balaenoptera musculus (assembly GCF_009873245.2). Lineage (NCBI taxonomy): Eukaryota > Metazoa > Chordata > Mammalia > Artiodactyla > Balaenopteridae > Balaenoptera > Balaenoptera musculus. Next base: position 87,862,971 of record NC_045788.1, read on the forward strand.
AGAATAGAGAGCCCAGAAATAGACCTACACTAAATATAGTCAACTGATCTTTGACAAAAGAGTAAAGAAAATACAATAGAACAAAGATATTCTCTTCAACAAATGGTGCTGGAAAAACTGGACATCCACATGGAAAAAAATGAGTGTAGACACAGACCTTACACCCTTCACAAAAACTAACTTGCAATGAACCATACGTAAGGGTAAAACACAAAACAATAAAATTCCTAGACGATAACATAGGAGAAAACATAGATAAACTTGGGTATAGCAGTGACAGTGTAAATACAACATCAAAGACACAGTCCAAATGAGTAAGAATGGATAAGC